>NC_138772.1:83602038-84065059 GCF_965119305.1 Pelophylax lessonae
GTGTTTGTTGCTTACAGCTAACATTAAATTAAATCATGTTATGGTCACTGCTACCCAGATGTTCTTTTATATAAATATTGGTAATTTGCCCTTTAGCTGTTCCAACAATGCCAATATCACTGTGCCAGCCCTTGCAGCCCTTTCTATCTGTGCAAGGAGCTGAGTCTCCACCTCCTCATCAATACTGGGAGGTCTATAACAAACTTCAATGATAACCTTTGTAGTATGCACACCCATGTACATTTCCACCCATAATGCATCAGACTCATCACAATCCCCATCAGCCAGGTCCTCTTTTACACTCACTTTGAGATCACTTCTCACATAGGGACAGACACCGCTACCTTTCCTTTTTACCCTGTCTCTCCGAAAGAGTGGATAGCCAGGAATATTATTAGCCCAGTCATGTGAAGAATGAAGCCAAGATTCAGCAATACCGATTAAATCATTCTTCTCTTCATGCACCAAAGCTTCCAACTCACCCATTTTGTTTGGCAGACTTCTGACATTGGTCAACAAACACTTTAATGCAATATTTAATTTTGCTCTTGTGTTCTGCATATCATTTTTAGTAGTACAAATTTCAATATAATTTCCAATGGTTGTTTGTAACATGGGAACCTTCTTGTCACCTGCCATAACCCTCTCCCCTCTATCCCCATCCCACCCTGCATTATTGTCTGACACCTAACTGACCTGTCTGTCTGATTAAATTCTAGTTCTCCCTCCCCCCTAATCCTGCAGATGAAAGACACATAATGCTTACTTCGACATTGGAAGATGTCCAGCAGTGCCATCAGCACAAAACTAGTGGAAACCAGTGGGACCCAGGTATACCCATCTACTGTCCGGAGAAGTATGGCTAGAAGTTATCTTCATGAATGAATTGTGTCAAAAAACCCATACCTCTGACATGGCAGCAGATGCTCTGGACTTAAAGTTAAAATTTGAAATATTTGGATGTTGCAGGAGGGCTGCAGAGCACTTCAATAACGAGTGTCTGCAGGCAATAGTGAAGCATGGTGGAGATTCCTTGCATGTTTGGGTTGGCTTGCTTAGGGTGTAATTCTCTGCTTAGGCCAAATTCAAACCAATCCTGCAAGCTGAAATTTTACAGTATTTGCTGCCATACAGATGATTGGAGTGCAACATATCATAGCCATAAAGCCATAAACACAAGTGGAGGATCTGTTGATTCAACTGAAAATGGGGACCATTTAAAATTTGTGGCACTGTCAGACAGCACCAACTGTTCTGCATTGGAAAAGATAAAAAGCCGTGTCAGAGCACCATTGGTCCTGTCATCCTGTGGCCCCCTTATCTTGCCCCCTCCCTATTCCATAGACTTTGAAACCGGATTCTATAAAAAAAAAAAAAAAAACACACACAGAAACAAAACAGCAGCTCAACAGACTGCCTTCTTGGACCCTTAAAGTGTAACTGCAACCTTGGTACAGCTGTGATTGATATCAGTGTGATTTTAATATGGCTGGGACTTTTCTAACCTTATTCTTGAAAATTTTTTGTAATTAAGATTTTTTTTTTATATATATTTTTCTATATAAGCATTGATGTTTTTGCTTATTATTGTGGGATGCTGACAAACTGGACAACCTTATGAAATCTGGAAGCAAGTGGCTTACGGAGACTGTGCCCTGGAAATATGGACTGATGGAACGACAGAGAAGACAGTAACCATGTTACAATATATATATACAGTGGCAAAAATAATTATTTGATCTCCTGCAGATTTTGTAAGTTTGCCCACCTACAAAGAAATGAAGGGTCTATAATTTTTATCATAGGTATATTTTAAAGTGGAGTTCTGACCCCCCCCCAGAAATGAAAAGTCAGCAGCTACACATACTGTAGTTGCTGACTTTTAATATTAGGATACTTACCTGTCCTGGAGTCCAGCGATGTCGGCACCGCAGCTGATGTTTCCATCGGCTGGTAGGTGCTGCTGCCGCCATTACTGGTAAGGGAACCCAGCAGTGAAGCCTTGCAGCTTCACGGCCAGGTCCCTACTGTGCATGCGCAAAGTGTGCTGCACTCGGTAATGAGGGAGGAGTAAGAGACCGAACCTCTGACGAACCTCACCGCAGCGAGGTTTGACGGAAGATGGGACAGGGTACCTGTCAAAAGCAGGTACCCGCTTCCCTCCTCCCCCCTGAAAGGTGTAAATGTGGCACCAGAGGGGGGGATGGAAATAGATAAGCAGAAGTTCCACTTTTGAGTGGAACTCCACTTTAAATGATAGAGACAGAATATCAACCAAAAATCCAGAAAAAGCACAATACCGATGTTATAAATTGAACTGCAGTTCAGTGAGTTTAATAAGTATTTAATCCCCCAAGCAAAACATGACTTGGTGGAGAAACCCTTGTTGGAAGGGCAGAGGTAAGATGTTTCTTGTAGTTGGTTACCAGGTTTGCACACATGTCAGGAGGGATTTTGGTCCACTCCTTTTTACAGATATTCTCTAAATACTTAAGGCTTCTTGGGCGTCGCTTGGCAACTCGAGGTTTCAGCTACCTCCATAATTTGTCTATAGGATTAGGGTCTGGAGACTGACTAGTCCATGACCTTAATGTGCTTCTTTTTGAGCTACTCCATTGTTGCCTTAGGGGTATATTTTTTCTCATTGTCATGCTGGAAAACTCATTCTTGACCCATCTTTAGTGTTCTGGCTGAGGGAAGAAGGTTCTCACCCAAGTTTTTACAATACATGACCCCGTCCATTGGCCCCTCAACGTGGTAAAGACGGCCTGTACCTTTAGCAGAGAAACAGCCCCAAAGCATATTTCTTCCACCTCTGTGCTTGACTGTAGGGATGGTGTTCTTAGCGTCATAGTCAGCATTTTTCTTCCTCCAAACAAGGCAAATCGAGTTAATGCCAAAGAGCTCAATTTTGGTATAATTTCACCACAGCACTTTCTCCCAATCCTTCTCTGAATCATTTAGATGTTTATTGGCAAGCTTCAGATGGGCCTATACATGTGCCTTCTTGAGGAGAGGGACCTTGTGGGCTCTGCAGGATTTCAATCCATGACTGCTTATTGTGTTACCTATGGTTTGCTTGGTGACTATGGTGCCAACTGCCTTGAGATAAATTCATAGGCTCCTCTTGTGTAGTTCTGGGCTGATCCCTGACTTTTATCATGATCATCCTTACCCCATGAGGCGAAATCTTGCATTGAGCTCCAGACTGAGGGCAATTAATGGATATTATCAGTTGTCTCCTTCTCAACAAGCTTTTTGCTGATGAACTTGTAGCCCATTCCAGCCTTGTGCAGGTCTACAATCTTGTCTCTGACGTCCTTTGATAGCTCTTTGGTCTCACGGGATGGTGAGGTTTGAATGGAAGAAAGAGATTCTGTGGACAGGTGTATTTTATACACAAAACAAGTTGTTAGAAGCGCCTTCTCAAATTGACAGGACTAATCTGTGTACCACATGAGCACATACTGGAGTCAGTCTGTGGGAGCCAGAATTATTGTTGGTTGGTAGGGGATCAAATACTTATTTTACTCACTGGACTGCAACTCAATTTATAACATTTAAACATTTGTATCATATGGATTTCTGGATTTTTGGTTGATATTCTGTCTCAATCATTTAAAATACACCATTAAAACAAATTATAGACCCTTCATTTCTTTGTAAATGGGGAAACGTACAAAATCTTTAGCTCATAGAATAATTATTTTCGTCACTGTATATATATATATATATATACACAGTATATATTACAGGGGTTTACATACACAGGCTACAATTCTACATCATGCAATGCTTGCTCACATCTGAGCAATGTGCTGTCGCTCAACACTCAGAAAAAGTGTAGGAGCTTCTTCTTTGGGGGAAGTTAGCATGTTTTTGGCCCCAATAGACTTCAGCGGGGCCACCTGAAAATGTTATGTTTTTCACACCTTGCAACCAGCTCCTCCTCTTAGTAGCAAGCTTTCTATTAGCTAAAAAAAATGAGAGTTTGATAACACTGCAATGCAAAATTATATGAAAACGCTCACGTTCCAATGCAAATCCTGGCTTTAAAAGAATTTGGAAGATTGTAGATATCTGTGTTGTGCTACTACCATCTGGTGGCAAAACAAAGTCTTTTCAATCAGCAGTTCCAAGAAACTTGAGAAAACCAAGCAAAACAAAAAATGACAACCACCCTAAATTAAAACCAGCTTTTAGAGTAATGCTCAGTACACACTATAAGAAAATCGGACAAACAATTGTCCGGTTTTCCTGGATGTTTCACAGCAGGTTGAAAACCGAGGATGGTACTAGTTGTACGAGAATTATCGTACGTCAAAGGTTTTTCTTTTGATGTCTATAGTTTCTGAGCATATGCAGTCTTTCTTATCTGATTTTTCTCATCTAAAAACCGTATGAGAACAGTACACATTAAACAAAAATCATTAGTTCTGTTCACGTACGGGAAACATTTTGGAGTTTGTGCCACCAGAAATTTTTGTTTAGAAAGTCTGACTCAGATGTCGAAAGTTGTGTATACACTATACGAAAATCGAACGATCTTGCCTTGTACGAATTTTTTCTTCAAATTTTCTCATAGTGTGTACTCCATTTAGGCAGCACATGGAGGGGCTTTGCACAGCAAAGCAAAATGTATTTTCCAGCACACTTACCAACTAGCCAGACAAAAAATAAAGAGAGAACAAAAAAATAATTACACTTCAATTAAAAAAAAATATTTGTAAATGCCCACTGGATTTTTGGAGGTACGTCAAAAATAAACGAATTTCATAAAAAAATATTTTTATTGTAAACAACACAATACAAAATCTTCACAGTTGAAAACAACAAACTGATTTACTATGGACAGTTTATATTCTGTTTTCAATCTTATTTACAAGCTTACGACTTCACAAAGTACCAAATAAATCCAGAAATAAAGGTATATCATAAGCCTCTATACGTGTTTTGTGAATACTCATTTACTTCACCAGGAGTAGACGCTACTGACATGGTGTCTACAGACTGAAAAATAACATTTCAAAAGTTAAGGGTGGTTTTAACACATACATAAAAGGTAAGGAGATGTTTGAATAAAAGTACTAAATAAAATCTGAAGGAAAGAGGGAATGCTTACATCAAAACCTTATTAATCATATCTGTATCCTCAATATTATGAATAATATGCAAGGAGTGACTACTAAAAAATATATATGCTTTATCGCAAAACTAGAAATGCCTGATAAGGTGCAGACCAAGTGATCAAACATATGATAATGAAAAGTGTTAATAAAAAATAAAAATTAGAAAGGTTAATAAGAAACTTACAAAATAGTAGTATACCAACAAAGTAAGAAGATAATGTGCAAGGTTACCCCATGAAAAGCAAGTGGCATGCAAAAACAGAGAGGGGACGCTATACGTGCAGGTTTGTGCGTGTGACATCATTGCGGCACAGTGTGGGGCTAAATGTCGTCATCACATGGTGTTGGTTTTAGATGGCAAGAGGTTGCATCTCCTTTTATGCGGCAGACCTTCCCTCCACCATCTACAACGTGACCAAAATCTATACACCCCCTAGACCTTCCCTCCACTATCTACAACATGACCCAAATCTATACATCCCCCAAAACCTTCCCTCCACCATCTACAACATGATCCAAATCTATACACCCTCCAGACCCTCCCTCCACTATCTACAACATAACCCAAATCTATACACTCCCAAGACCCTCCCCTCACCATCTGCAACATGATCCAAAACTATACTACCCTCCAGACCCTCCCTCCACTATCTACAACATAACCCAAATCTATACATCCCCCCCCCGACCCTCCCTTCACCATCTACAGCATAATCCAGACTATACACCCCCCTCCAGTCCCTCCCTCCATCATCTAGAACATGATCCAAAACTTTACACCCCCAGACCTTCCCTCCCCTATCTACAACATGACCAAAATCTATACACCCCTAGACCTTCCCTCCAAAATTTACAACAAGACTCAAGCCTATAAATCCCCCAGACCTTCCCTTCAATATTTACGACATAACCCAAATATATACATCCCCAGACCCTCCCTCCACCATTCTACATAACTCAAATCTATACAATCCCCAGACCCTCCCTCCACCATCTACAACATGACCCAAATCTTTATACACCTCAGACCATCCCTCCACCATCCAACATGACCCCAATCTTTACACCCCCCAGACCCTCCCTCCACCATCCAACATGACTCAAATCTATACACCCTCCAGATCCTCCCTCCACCATCTACAACATGACCTAAATCTATACATCCCCCAGACCTTTCCTCCACCATCCAACATGATTCAAATCTGTACACCCCCCAGATTCTCAATCCAACATGACATAAACCTATACATCTCCTATCTATACTCCCCCTCCAAAATATAAACCACCGTTTGCATATATTGTACCCCTTACCGATAAACACCCAGATATCACTTCACCTGCTTTGTATTCTTTACCCACACCCAGGAAACACTTGTCATTAAATTATCTCCTCCTGGCAGCCATGTGTCTCTGGTGGAAACCCAGGAGGGAGCATCAATGTTTGAAGGAGGATAAAGAACGACACAGGAATAAAACAAAATTCCAGAACAACAATATTCCTTCCCAACACAAAAAGCTGGAAAAACATTTTTTTTAAAATGTGCACACCCATGGAACAGTGACAAACTACATACATTATCCATTATACATTACAGGCAAAGCCATAACAGGTTATAAGCTTAGAGTTACACCGTGGGTCTGGTGCTAGAATTATTGCTCTCGATCTGACGTTCGTGGTAATATCTCACATGTGCGGTGTGATTGATGTTTACTGAGGCGGGCCCGTCACATGTGTTCGCCTTTACACTTGAGCGCAGGGGGGCGATGTGCTTTTAAATTGTTTTTAAATTCTTATTATTTCTTTTTCGTTTTTACACTGTACCTTTACTTTTTTTTTTAACTTTATTGCAATCACAAGGATTATCTGTCAGCAACAGGTGTGACCAGAAATATGTGGACTGCCACAGAAAATATCAGGCACAAGTAAAGTGTAGAATAATATAATTTATTTAAAAATAAGTGAATAACACAAATGTAAATGCACCTCCAATAAACTAAAACTGTGTAAATCAAACCAGATAATCAAACAATAGTGACACAATGAACAACTGCCCAAACCAAGTATTTACAGAAAACCGGATAAACTAATTGTAATCGTAACAGAGCCAGGGTCATACATGGGAGATCAAGCAGAGGGAGCTGGGAACAAGACAGGACAGGGAGAGGGTAACAGGAGATGGAGTAGGCAGGTAGGGAGGGATCAGGCCACAGGGTCGGCATCAGGGTCCATGATCAGGATGCAGGGACACAGAAAAACAGGAACGCAGGTCAGGGGCACATGGAAACAACACCAAGACAGTGGGGAAGAGCATGCACAGGGTTTAAATACACTTCCTGCAACCAGCATCAGGTTATGACTGATTGCATGAGGTGATGTCAGCTTCTGGCTGCTGAGGTACACCCGCTGGTGGACACCGGAACTGCAGCCTATAGATCTGGGAGTCACAGTGCCACCAGCAGATGAACCCTTTCCTGAAATTATGATAGCATGGACGTGACAGGTCCTCTTTACTGAGAGATCTGGGGTCTATCATTCCCCAGATCTCTCTCTCTCTATGAACAGATGTTTTTTTTCAAACCAGTTGGTTTGTTCACAACTGGCAAACCTGGAAGTGATTAAATACTTGTCGCTTCTGTTTTTTTAGATCAAAGAAATGATCAGGGCCATTCCAGGCTACAATCAGCTCTATTATCAGCGGGCGGAACTGCTGGCTGCAGTCGCAGGTTCCCTGGTGGGGAGGGAGAGCCCAGAAAGGCCCCAGGGGGGGCCTCTCCAGCAACATACAGGTATGTCGCTGGTATTTAAGAAAAACAGGGGCCACAGGATGAGTATTCAGGAACATTGTGGCATCCAGACGCAGTCCAACTCATGGATGGGCAGCAGAGCAAACAAAAAGCTAACAGGGCCATAATAACCAACAGGTTAACAGAGGTGGTTTAACAAAGTCATCTGAAGAACCTTAAGACCAAAACTGGTATCAGCTGAGCCTTGAATAACCACCAGGTAAAATGTAACGAGCATGTGAAGAACAGAATGGGGCTTCTATTTCCTCCCTAATGGTTGATGTAGGTTACTTCTATTGCATTGTTCAACTGTATCCTGGTCAGATGACCTCACAGTCAAGGGGTTCAATGTTGAAAAGATAACGGAGTCTCAAATTCCACAATACTGACTGGGAGATGAGCTTCTTCTGGTGACTAAGTTCCTGGGATTGAGAGAACTTCTCCCTAGCCTGAAAGACTAGCATCTATATAGAAAACCTTCCAGACCAGTGGGAGAAAGAATTTTCCTGAATCAAGTGCTGAACACATAATCCACAAGGCCAGAACAAACCTGATTCTGTAGGTCAGGTGAGTGTGGTGGTACAAAAATGCAACAGGCAACAGTTTAGAAGTAAATTGAGCATTTGGGAGGCCACCATCAAGCCCAAACCCCTCATGCAAAAGAGGATGGTTGGTTGGCTCCTGGACTGTGTTGAAGCATGGGAGCAGAGAGTCTGGAGTTTGTCCTGTGGAAGGAAAACCAGAGATAGATATGTATCAAGTCCAGGGAAGACAGGAGGAGGGTACATGGGGGACAAGAGGAAGGTACAGGGAAGACAAGAGGAAGGTACAGGGAAGACAAGAGGAAGGTGCAGGGAAGACAAGAGGAAGGTGCAGGGAAGACAAGAGGAAGGTGCAGGGAAGACAGGAGGGCGTAAAGGGAAGACAAGTGAAGGGTAAAGGGAACGAAGGAGGTAGGTACAGGGAAGACAAGAGGGGGTACATGGAAGACAAGAGGAGGGTACATGGAAGACAAGAGGAAGGTTCAGGGAAGACAGGTTGGGGTACAGGGAAGACAAGTGTGGGACACAGGGAAGACAGGAGGAAGGTGCAGGGAATTCAGGAGGAAGGTGCAGGGAAGACAGGTGGGGGGTACAGGGAAGAAGGGTGGGGGAACAGGGAAGACAGGGGGAGGGTACAGGAAAGACAGGAGGAGGGTACAGGGAAGACAGGTGGAGGATACAGGGAAGACTGGTGGAAAGTACAGGGAAGACAGGAGGAAGATACGGGGAAGACAGATGGAGGGCATAGGGAATACAGGAGGAAGGTATAGGGAAGACAGGTGGAAAGGATGCGAGGAGGGTACAGGGAAGACACGAGGAGGGTACAGGGAAGGGAAGACATGAGGAAGGTACTGGGAAGACAGAAGAAAGGTACAGGGAAGACAGGTGGGGGGAACAGGGAAGAGAAGTGGGGGGGGGGGTACAAGGAAGACAGGTGGTGGTACAGGGAAGACAGGAGAAGGCTACAGGGAAGACAGGAGGAAGGTACAGGGAAGACAGGAGAAAGGCACAGGGATGACAGGTGGAAGGTACAGGGAAGACAATAGGAAGTTACAGGGAAGACAGGTGGAAGGTACAGGGAAGACAGGAGGATGATATGGGGAAAGGTACGGGCAAAACAGTAGGAAGGTGCAGGGAAGACAGGAGGGGGTACAGGGAAGACAGGTGAAGGGTACAGGGAAGGAAGGAGGTAGGTACAGGGAAGACAAGAGGGGTGTACAGAGAAGACAAGAGGAGGGTACATGGAAGACAAGTGGAAGGTGCAGAGAAGACAAGAGGAAGGTGCAGGGAAGACAGGTTGGGGTACAGGGAAGACAAGTGGGGGACACAGAGAAGACAGGAGGAAGGTGCAGGGAAGACAGGAGGAAGGTGCAGGGAAGACAGGTGGGGGTACAGGGAAGAAGGGTGGGGGTACAGGGAAGACAGGGAGAGGGTACAGGAAAGACAGGAGGAGGGTACAGGGAAGACAGGAGGAAGGTACAGGGAAGACAGGTGGAGGATACAGGGAAGACTGGTGGAGGGTACAGGGAAAACCGGAGGAAGATACAGGGAAGACAGGTGGAGGGCATAGGGAATACAGGAGGAAGACAGGTGGAAAGTACAGGGAAGACGCGAGGAGGGTACAGGGAAGACACGAAGAAGGTATAGAGAAGACAGGAGGAAGGTACAGGGAAGACACAAAGAAGGTATAGAGAACACAGGAGGAAGGTACGGAGAAGACAGGAGGAACGTACGGGGAAGACAGGTGATGGGGTACAGGGAAGACAGGTGGGGGGTACAGGGAAGATAGGACAAAGGTACAGGAAACAGAAGAGGAAAGTACAGGGAAGACAGGTGGAGGATACAGGGAATACAGGAGGAAGGTGAAGGAAAGACAGGTGGGAGTACATGAAAAACAGGTGGTGGGTACAGGGAAGACAGAAGGAAGGTGCAGAGAAGAAATGTGGGGGGTACAGGGAAAACCGGTGGGGGGTAAAGGGAAGACAGGAGTAAGTTAGAGGAAAGACAGGAGAAAGGTACAGGGAAGGCAGGTGAAGGGTACAGGGAAGACAGGAGGAAGGTACCGGGGAGGACGGGAGGAAGGTACAAGGAAGACAGGTGGAGGGTACAGGGAAGACAAGAGGAAGGTACAGGGGAGGACAGGAAAAAGGTATGGGGAAAACAGGAGGAAGTTACAGGGAAGACAGGTGGGGGTACAGGGAAGATAGGTGGGGGATACAGAGAAGACAGGAGGAAGGTACAGGGAAGACAGGTGGAATGTACAGGGAAGACAGCAGGAAGGTACAGGGAAGATAGGTGGTGGGTACAGGGAAGACAGGTGTGGGGTACAGGGAAGACAGGTGATGGGTACAGGGAAGACAGGAGGTACTGTAGGTATAGGGAAGACAGGTGTAGGGTACAGGGAAGACAGGTGGTGGGTACAGGGAAGACAGGTGGGGGATACAGGGGAGACACAGGGAGAAGGTACAGGGAAGACAGGTAGAGGGTACAGGGAAGACAGGAGGAAGGTACCGGGGAGACAGAAGGAAGGTACAGGGAAGAAAGGTGGAGGGAACAGGGAACAGAAGTGGGGGGGGGGGGGGTACAGGGAAGACAGGTGGTGGTACAGGGAAGACAGGAGGAGGCTACAGGGAAGACAGGAGGAAGGTACAGGGAAGACAGGAGGAAGGTACAGGGAAGAGAGGTGGAAGGTACAGGGAAGACAATAGGAAGTTACAGGGAAGACAGGTGGAAGGTACAGGGAAGACAGGAGGATGATATGGGGAAAGGTACGGGCAAAACAGTAGGAAGGTATAGGGAAGACAGGGGAAGGGTACAGGGAAGATAGGTGGGGGGTACAGGGTAGACAGGAGGAAGCTAGAGGGAAGACAAGTGGAAGATACAGGGAAGACAGGAGAAGGGTACAGGGAAGACAGGAAGAAGGTACAGGGACGAAAGGTGGAGGGTACAGGGAAGACAGGTGGTGGGTACAGGGAAGACAGGAGTAGAGTACAGGGAAGGCATGAGGAAGGTACCTGGGAAGCCCGGTGGTGGGTACAGGGAAGTCGAGAGGAAGGTACAGGGAAGACAGGAGGAAGGTACAGGGAAGACAGGAGGAAGGTACAGGGAAAACAGGAGGAAGGTACAGGGAAGACAGGTGGTGGGTACAGGGAAGACAGGAGGAAGATACAGGGAGACAGGTGGTGAGTACAAGGAAGACAGGAGGAGGGTACAGAGAAGACAGGTGGTGGGTACAGGGAAGACAGGAGGAAGGTACAGGGAAAATAGGGGGGAGGTACAGGGAAGACAGGTGGTGGGTACAGGAAAGGCAGGAGGAGGGTACAGGGAAGGCAGGAGGAAGGTACAGGGAAGCCAGGTGGTGGATACAGGGAAGACAGGTGGTGGGTACAAGGAAGTCGAGAGGAAGGTACAGGGAAGACAGGAGGAGGTTACAGGGAGACAGGTGGTGAATACAAGGAAGAGAGGAGGAGGGTATAGGGAAGACAAGTGGTGGGTACAGGGAAGACAGAAGGAGGGTGCAGGGAAGACAGGTGGAAGGTGCAGGGAAGACAGGAGGAAGGTACAGGGAAGACAGGTGATGGGTACAGGGAAGACAGGTCGTGGGTACAGGGAAGACAGGAGAAGGGTACAGGGAGACAGGTTCATAGTACAAGAACAATGGGAGGAGGGTACAGGGAAGACAGGTGGTAGGTACAGGGAAGATAGAAGAAAGGTACAGGGAAGACAGGATGAAGGTACAGGAAAGACAGGAGGTGGGTACAGGGAAAACAGGAGGAGAGTGCAGGGAATACAGAAGGAAGGTACAGGGAAGACAGGAGGAAGGTACATGGAAGATAGGTGGTGGTTACAGGGAAGACAGGTCATGGGTACAGAGAAGAAAGGAGGAGGGTACAGGGAGACAGGTGGTGTACAGGGAAGACAGGAAGAAGGTACAGGGAAGACAGGAGGAGAGTACAGGAAAGATAGGTGGTGGGTACAGGGAAGTCGGGAGGAAGGTACAGGGAAGACAGGAGGAAGGTACAGGGAAGAAAGGGGGAAGGTTCAGGGAAGACAGGAGGTGGGTACGGGTAAGACAGGAGGAAGGTACAGGGAAGACAGGAGGTGGGTACAGGGAAGACAGGTGGAGGGTACCAGTAAGAAGACACGAGGAAGGTACAGGGAAGGCAGGAGGAAGGTACAGGGAAGACAGGAGGAAGGTACAGGGAAGACAGGAGGAAGGTATAGGGAAGATAGGAGGTGGGTACAGGGAAGACAGGAGGAAGGTACAAGGTACATTACCCATGATGAAAGGATTGAACTCTTCCTGAAATGCACTGAGATGAAGAGGAGATATTCCCATATTTTGCATATATCTGTACATTAAGTAGTCAGCTGTTACTTTTCAATTCTACTTTTTTAACTATTGTATTGTTGTCATACATTTTAAGTGATGTAATTTAATGTAAGCTTTTATGGAACTCTTATTAGTTGTTTGTTAGTTGCCTTTAAAGTTCCACGCCTTTTTTGGAGGTAACTTTTCTTTCTATGCATTACTGGGATGTTGGCAACAACCTAATTGGTCTTCTCTAGTGGATCCTTCAGTAACACCAATTATGGGACACAATTCATTCCACTGAAAACCATTGATAGGGCAAAATTCCTCCTTCTGACACCAATGATGGGACAATGAATTGGCCCTTTTTCGTGGTAAGTTTGAGGTCCCCTGGTTTAGCTTATTGCCTAGATAGGGTCAGATTATAGAGGTATGCAGGTAATCATATGTAAAAGAGAGAGAGCTGATCATGTAAAAAAAAATGCACATAAACATGTACAGTAAATTAACATGTAACATTAAAGATACAGGTCATTATACAAATTCAACCATACCACTATTACTTAAAGCTTATGTGTATACAGGGGCAACAGTGTGTTGACATGGGAGAAGAATCCAAGAAACTACTACACCAACCTGCCTGTATGGAGGAGTCATATACTGGGGGGAGGGGAAGCCAAAATCCAGCGCCACCAATACTCGTACCCTAGAGGTATGTACATAAACAGAAGATATTAGGGATCAAACCACAACCTATACATACCTCCCAACTTTTTGGCATGGGAATGAGGGACATCTATTTGCAAAAAATATGTAGGCATAGGACACCCCCCTGCCATGCCCCCTTAAAGGAGAATCAAACTAAAATGAGGGACAAATGAGAAGGAAAGAGGGACAGAGGGACTTTGTTTCAAATCAGGGACAGTCCCTCAAAATTAGGGACAGTTGGGAGCTATGTCTATTCCTTAGAGTATACATCGATGTAAGGACTAAGGGGGAGCTTAAATGTTAATTTACCCAAGATGAGAGTGCTACTTAAAAAGGGGGGATTACCAACCAAAACAGAAGATAACAAGTGGGCCGCAAGATATTAGAATACTATATACAGTGCCTTGAAAAAGTATTCATACCCCTTGAAATTATCCACATTTTGTCATGTTACAACCAAAAATGTAAATGTATTTTATTGGGGTTTTAAAGACCAACACAAAGAGTGGCTGGATAGAAGTGGATGGAAAATGATAAATGGATTTAACATTTTTTTACAATTAAATATTTGAAAAGTGTGGCGTGCATTTGTATTCAGAAACACATTTCACTGCAATTACAGCTGCAAGTCTTTTTGGGGATGTCTCTACCAGCTTTGCACAATTAGAGAGTGAAGTTTTTGCCCATTCTTGTTTGCAAAACAGCTCAAGCTCTGTCAGATTGGATGAAGAATATCTGTGAACAGCAGTTTTCAAGTCTTGCCACAGATTCTCAATTGGATTTAGGTCTGGACTTCGACTGGACCATTCTAACACATGAATATGCTTTGATCTAACCATTCCATTGTATCTCTGGCTGTAAGTTTAGGGTTGTTGTACTGCTGGAAGGTGAAGCTCTGCCCATGTCTCAAGTCTTTTGAAGACTAACAGGTTTTATTCTAAGATTGATTATTTGGCTCCATCCATCTTCCCATCAACTCTGACCAGCTTTTCTCCCCCTGCTAAAGAAAAGCATCCCCACAACAAGATGCTGCCACCACCATGTCTCACGTTGTGGAAGGTGTGTTCAGGGTGATATGCATGTACCTGGGAGTGGACTACAGTTACATGACATTGCAGTCTTGTCCTTTAATTCTTCAGATTGTTCCTGTATCCCTCTAGTGTTGGGCTCACGGTATCTGTATCATCATTTGGAGCCTAGAGAGGAGCATCGCTGAACTGTTGAACTATACAGGAACTACACCTCCCAGCAAGCCATGCTCTCCTGGGGGAAAATTATGGAAGAGGCTTTAATAGGATCTGCCGCCCAGGCCCCAGCTCTCTTGCTTCCCGGGGTCCATCAAGTGAACAAAGCTCCACAGCTCCGCCTGCAGGATTGCGGTTTACCACGCCACCCACTGTTGCCGGGGGTTCCAGCGCAGCTAGGATGACCATTGCTCTGCCACATCAGGGGTCCTCCAAGCGATCTTGCTGACAGCAGAGGTGCCAGACAGACCACTGATCCAGCCAACCAAGTATCTGCCTTGACCTGATCATCAGACGGAGAGCCAATTTGTATCGCTTGCAGTATAAGCGCTGTGTAATCCATCAGGATTGGTGAGCGGACGAATGCCCAAAGTCCTATTGCCAGCCAGTAGCACTCCACTTTGAACACTATATACAGACGCTACAGGTTTGGATTGTCAAGAGGACTTGTCATTAGTCAGATCAAGTATCCTTGCACTGGTTTCTGATCACTTTTGCCATACTTAAGGATCCTTTGCTTCTCTGCTGGTGAAGATAATTGGAATGCCTTGTGTTCAGAACGCTATCCTTTTGTTCCTAAAGGGGACACGCAGGGCCAGCCTTTGGGGTGTGCGAGCTGTGCGGCCGCACGGGGCGCCATGGGCAACAGGGGTGCCGTGCAGCCATCACAGCTCGCAGACTGTGAGTCGCAATTAGTTACATGAGTCACATCAGTGGAGTCCGATCCAAACGAATCACACCAGCAGGCGCTGCCAGGTCCCCCTGCCCTGGGACTGGGTGAAGGCATCGCCGCATCGGCAACTGAAAAAAAATGGTTGCTGACGGCTCCCGAAAGGCACACTGCGCAGGCGCCGCTGCTCGGGAAAACCCGAACACGCTCGGCTACTCTCGGGCAGACGGCGCATACGCAGTGGCGTCTAAGCGCCGGGAGGCGCCATTTTTAAATGCAAAGAGAGCAACCGTCCACAGAAGTGACAGAAAGGTAAGTGTCACTGAGCCCTGTCCAGTTTTTAAGAGGAATTAGGCTAAATACTTTTTATTTTGTGTTGATAATGAAGGGGAGGATATAAGGGACTATAAGGGAAAAAAAAGAAGAAAAATACAATAAAATAATACATTAAAATAATATGTTTACTAATTGCATTGGTAATGGCAGTTACATACATGTATGTAATGTAATGTATGTATATAATGTATACATGTATGTAATGTATGTATGTAATGTATGCATGTATGTAATGTAATGTATTGTATACATGTATGTAATGTAATGTATGTATGTAATGTAATGTATGCTTGTATGTAATGTATACATGTATGTAATGTATGCTTGTATGTAATGTTATGTATACATGTATGTAATGTATGCATGTAATGTATGCTTGTATGTAATGTAATGTATGTAATGTATACATGTATGTAATGTAATGTATGCATGTATGCTTGTATGTAATGTATGCATGTAATGTAATGTATGCATGTAATGTATGTATGCATGTAGTGTAATGTATGCATGTATGTAATTGCCATTACCAATGCAATTATGTTGTAATAAACATATTATTTTTATTAATTATTTTATTGTATTTTACTCCTTTGTTATTTGTCTTATGTTAAGTCCCTTATATCCTCCCCTTCATTGTCTAGAATAGGGATGGAGGTGCCTGTTTCACATGTGGAAGAAGAAAAAGTTTATTGTGGACTTTTTGTTTGGAGCACCCAGTTTTTTAGCACATTATATGATATATTTGTGTATTGAGATTTCTTTAATATTTGTGGTACACATCTAATGCACTGTATTTTGATGCACATCTTTGTTGCACTATTTATTTGAGGTGTGATATCATTGTATACTCATTAGTTTACAGTCACGGTATTGAGGAATTTTTTTATGTGAGTTCATATTTTTATTCCATCACTGTTTGTACACTGTAGTCATTTTTTGCACTTTGGCGCTGCATTATTTATTTATTTTGGCCTGTTTCACATGCACCTCATAAAGTCCCTGGCTTTTTGAGGAGGATTAATTAGATTAGAATCGCCAAACTGAATATTGGATATACTCTGTAATAAAACTTATATATTTAAGTGACCAGGGGGCGAGGGGTGAAGATGGGTGGGGGGGGGGGGTGCCACAGGATTAGCTCGCACAGGGCGCCTGAACACCTAAGGCCGGCCCTGGGGACACGTCACTGGTACTTATAATACCCAGTCTCTCATTAGGTTTAGAAGTATTATAGGCTGGCCTGGGGTTCTCCTTTTAGTATCAGTGGTGGTATTAACAACATCTAATGATCCCTTGAAAACCCATTTATTTAATGCTTGTTACTGTCTGTTATTTTGTATACTTTTGTCACTCTCTTTTGTTTGCTATTTTCATTTAACTGCTGTGAGAGTTGCCTCAACTGAGTCTTGATTGTTGTTTCAGGACTTGGCTGACTTGACACTCTTTTTTGGCCTCCTTTCCTGACTAAATAAAATCTAAGAAGGCTGAATTCTATTTGCATTGTGTCAGTGTTCTTATTTAAAGGTCTACACATCATGTCTGAACCTAGAGTGTTAGAGGGGCTGGAAAGTTCACAGGGTCAAGGCTGCACAGAGGAACATATAATACTAAGCGGCCTTTGCGGGGGTAGCGCTACATGCAGTGTTCATTTTCTGCCAGACATAGAGTTTTGCTTTTAGGCTAAAAAGTTAAATTTTGGTCCCATCTGACCAGAGTACCTTCTTCCACATGTTTGTCATGTCCTCCACATGGCTTCTCGCAAACTGCAAGTGGGACTTCTTACGGCTTTCTTTCAACAATGGCTTTCCTCTTGCCACTCTTCCATAAAGGCCAAATTTGTGGAGTGCAGGACTAATAGTTGTCCTGTTGACAGATTCTCCCACCATAGCTGTGGATCTCTGCAGCTCCTTCAGAGTTGCCATGGGCCTCTTGGCTGCTTCTCTGATTAATGCTCTCCTTGCCCGGCCTGTTAATTTAAGTGGACGGCCATGTCTTGGTAGGTTTGCAGTAGTGCCATACTCTTTAGGATGAAGGATTGAACAGTGCTCCATGAGATGTTCAAAGTTTGGGATATTTTTTTATAACATAGCTCTGCTTTAAACTTCTACACAACTTTATCCCTGACCTGTCTGGCATGTTCCTTGACCTTCATGATGCTGTTTGTTCACTAAGGTTCTCTAGCAAACCACTGAGGTCTTCACAGAACAGCTTTATTTATACTGAGATTAACCACTTTAAGACCTGAGGATTTTCCTGCTTAACGTCCAGGCCACTTTTTTCAACTTGGCACTGCGCGACTTTAACTGGCATTTGTGCGGTCATGCAACAATGTACCCAAATGAAATTTACGTCCTTTTTTTCCCAAATGTATGCCTCATGCTTACTGATGTGTGTGGGGGGAGGGGGTTGTGTGACACAGACAGAGATCGTAGGTTCAGCTATGCTGAATCCTGTGATCTGTCCCTCCCTGTCTCAGAGGAGATCCGCCCGCTTTGTTTACACAAGCGGGCGGATTTCCTCAGTCTTTCCCCGACGATCGGCGAAGAGAGGCGGTGATCACCACCTCTCCTCCCCTGGCCCAACTCCAGCGGCGCGCGCGTGCCGCCGAGAGAGTGAGGTATCTGGCGACGTAGGTGGTTAAATTACACACAAGTGGACTCTATTTACCAATTAGGTGACTTCTGAAGACAATTGGTTCCACTAGATTTTAGTTTGGAGTTTAGCATAATTTCCAGGCATTGGACCTGATGTGGGTCTGCCATGGTTACCGGAAACGCCAGCAGCCCATTTAAGTTGAATACCCAAGTGTGAGATCTGAGACAATGAACAGTTCGGCATCTTTGTTTTGTTTTGTTTATTTTATATGGGGATGGGAGAAGGGAATGAGTGGGATACTCCTCTGGCTTAACTAGGTACAAATTGGGACTCTTGAAAAAAATGCCTACTGACGCTGCCTTGACGTTGGCTGAATGCCAGTCAACGCCTGTTGGCGCTTGTGACTCTGACTTGCTGTCTGTGAACTTAAGTGTAACTTCTGACATTCTGGTTAGCTCAAAAGTCTAGCACTGCTCCCTCCAGTCCTTCCTGACTGAGGTAGCCTTTGTAAACTGCTTCTGCTGCAACTCTCAACACTGCACACTGTACACTTAACACTTCAGGGCCCAACCACTGGCACCAGAGGCGTAACTAGAACCTTCAGGGCCCTGGTGCAAGAAACCATGAAGGGCCCCCCGGACCCCTGGCCGGGGCCCTTCCCTTTAAGCCTGGGGCTCTTCCCACTGATCCTGGGGCCCTTTACTCTCATTTCGGGGCCCTTTCAAGTTCTGCACTGGGCCCCCTTCCTGCCATCTTGGGGCCTCCCAATGGTGGTGGAATGCCAGGGCCCCGGTCGCAGATTTGATCTTTGCGATCCTGGACGTTCACCCACTGGTGTCAGTCGTTTTTATTTTTTGGTATTTTAATTGTATTATTTTTTATCATTTTATTTTATTTTTTTACAATGTCACTGACTATGACTCTGTCCATTCAGAAAAGGAAGGAGCTGATAAATGACATATTTACCGACCCCTTCCTGGTTATCTATTGTGAACCATCCCCTTCAGCAGCCAGCAGGAGAGGGAGCACAGTAGGTGCGGGGGACCAGGGAAGCACACAGGGCCCTAAGACAGCAGAACACAAGTGAAATGGATAGGAGGAGTGGTGGGGGCAGCATACAGATTAACCAATCTCCTCCATTTTCCTCCTGCAGCTACAGGAGGAAAAAGGAGGACAGTGATTCCTCTACATGCTGCCCCTGCCGCCCCTCCTATCCAGGTGTACAGGGAGCTGCATGGGCCCCCTGGAGCATGGGGCCCGGTTGCGATTGCAACCCCTGCAACCCCTGTAGTTACGCCCCTGACTGACACCCTCTCTACTCTTCAGGGTCCACACTGGCACCCCCTTTTACTCTTCAGGGTCAACACTGGCACCCCCCTTCCTTTTAGATAAAAACCAAAGAACCCGTGCTCAGGATAAAAACTATAAAACAGAACTTGGCTGCAGAACACTTAAAAAATACAGCCCAAAAAGGATGTATCGAATGTATGTGTAAAAGAAAGAAAGTGATTGGCGCTGCCAGATATAAGGTATTGGAGAGATGAGATAGATTGTCAATTAATGATTGATCAATATCAATTATGGTGTAAAGGATTAATTGTTGTGAGGCAAAGTGATGGTGCAGTACCAAAAAATAAAAAAATATATAAAGAACTTCCTTACAGTGTATACCAACAAATACGAAATAACTATATATATATATGCTTCTGTGAAAAAAGTGCAACGTGCCAAGAATTGGGTGGTATGCTGTCTCAAATTAAAAGTGCAGAAAGTGCTGTATATAACAGGTGTGATCCTGTTACAGTGTATACCAACAATGCGAGATAGCTATATATATATATGCTTATGTGAAGAAAGAAAAAAAAAGTGCAACTTGCCAAGAATTGAGTGGTATGCTGCCTCAGATAAAAAGTGCAGAAAGTGCTGTATACAATAGGTGTGGTCACCTGCAGACTAATTAATAATATTGTGTATAACTCCAATATACACTAAAGAGTTCTATAACATGTACTAAGTACAAATGAAAAATCAATAGAAAGTACAAAACACTGTGATGTAACAATTAGTGTCCAATAGAATACTATATAATAATGGATACGTGATCTTATCAAAAGGTTAAAAAAGCATATATAGGTCCATAATGAACCGACTGCACCGGCTAGCTAGCTCCCGGATCCCTCTGACCTTCTCCGGAGTGGTCCCCTCTCACTAGGCAGACCCCCAGGGGCAGTTTGCAGTACTCACGACTGGGAATGCTTTCCTGAAACTCGACCCCTCTCAGCTCCGCTGGTCCTCTGAACACCGGATCCTCTCTGCAGCTCAGCTCAGCCTTCTGTCCCCTCAGGCAAGCCGCCTGGGACACCCGATTCCTCTTGACAGGAGGAGAGACAGCCATGCTCTCCCTCCTGGGACTCTGCTTTCCACCGAAGACGCTGCGTCATGTGCTCCCCTCAAACTTATACCCACTCCCAGAATGCTGTGTGTCAGAATCTGCCTTTCTGGGGTAGATACAAGCCTGGGTGAGACATTGGCTGGGTTTCCTCCACTGCCCAATTAAAGCCCTCTCATTGAGCACAGTGGGGAGACTCCCCAGTCTCAACAGCCATGCCTGTGAACCATGACAGCCCAACTGAAAATCATGGCCCTGCTGATAAGCAGACAAGGCCCACTACACTTTACCAAGCACCTACCTAGTAGGGTGCTACAGGAGTATCAGAGTAAGGGCAGAATACAAATGCACGCCACACTTTTCAGATGTTTATTTGTAAAAAAATGTTAAAAACCATTTATGATTTTCCTTCCACTTCACAATTATGTGTCACTTTGTGTTGTCTATCACATGAAATCCCAATAAAATACATTTACATTTTTGGTTGTAACATGACAAAATGTAGAAAATTTCAAGGGGTATGAATACTTTTTCAAGGCACTGTAGAAACATAAAATTAAGAACAAAGAGGACTGTAAGAAAATACAGTAACACTGCATTTGACTGCTGCTATCTAGAAAATCCCCCAAGGAGACAAAATAGCCACATACCTTCTGAACTGCTCTTAACACAACAGCCTCAACCAGCACGGAAGACTATCCCCATGTCCACCATTGACCTAGAGATACACTCCATTTATATGGCGTTTATGGAGCCTGATTAACCTCCCCACAACCACTTCCACTCACAGAAAAGCAGGAAGCCGCAACAGGTGCATGTACCAACTAAGCATACGCCACCAGGCCGCATTGCGCATGCCTAGTGGTGGCGGGAGGAGCAGAAAATACTTTCTTTCATGTCAGCACACTGTTGCCCCCTGTATACACATGAGCTGTAAGTAATAGTGGTATGTTGAGTTATGTATAATGATGTGTATCTTTAATGATACATGTTGACTTACTGTATATGTTTATGTGCATTTTTCACATTATCAGCACCGAAACTACTCCTGATAAAGCTTTACCAGGAAACCCATTGAGAATTCACATCTGAAACAATGCAGTATCTCATTGGAAATATTTTATTATATCTTTTCATGTGACAATACTAAAGAAATTACACTTTTCTACAATGTAAAGTAGTGAGTGCACAGCTTGCACAACAGTGTAAATTTGCTTACCCCTCAAAATAACTCAACACACAGCCATTAATGTCTAAACTGGTGGCAACAAAAGTGAGTACACCCCTATATGAAAATGTCCAAATTGGGCCCAATTAGACAACCCCCCCCCCCCCCGTTGTCATGTGACTCGTTAGTGTTACAAGGTCTCAGGTGTGAATGGGGAGCAGGTGTGTTAAATTTGGTGTTATCGCTCTCACTCTCTCATACTGGTCACTGGAAGTTCAACATGGCACCTCATGGCAAAGAACTCTCTGAGGATCTGAAAAAAAAAATTGTTGCTCTACATAAAGATGGCATAGGCTATAAGAAGATTGCCAAGACTCTGAAACTGAGCTTCAGCATGGTGACCAAGACCATACAGTGGTTTAACAGGACAGGTTTCTCTCAGAACAGTCCATGCCATGGTCGATCAAGGAAGTTGAGTGCACGTGCTCAGCGTCATATACAATGCCTTGCGAAAGTATTCAGCCCCCTTGAACTTTTTGACCTTTTGCCACATTTCAGGCTTCAAACATAAAGATATAAAACTGTAATTTTTTTGTGAAGAATCAACAAGTGGGACACAATCATGAAGTGGAACAAAATTTATTGGATATTTTAAACTTTTTTGACAAATAAAAAAACTGAAAAATTGGGCGTGAAAAATGATTCAGCCCCCTTAAGTTAATACTTTGTAGCGCCACCTTTTGCTGCAATTACAGCTGTAAGTCGCTTGGGGTATGTCTCTATCAGTTTTGCACATAGAGAGACTGACATTTTTGCCCATTCCTGGTTGCAAAACAGCTCGAGCTCAGTGAGGTTGGATGGAGAGCGTTTGTGAACAGCAGTTTTCAGTTCTTTCCACAGATTCTCGATTGGATTTAGGTCTGGACTTTGACTTGGCCATTCTAACACCTGGATATGTTTATTTGTGAACCATTCCATTGTAGATTTTGCTTTATGTTTTGGATCATTGTCTTGTTGGAAGACAATTCTCCGTCCCAGTCTCAGGTCTTTTGTAGACTCCATCAGGTTTTCTTCCAGAATGGTCCTGTATTTGGCTCCATCCATCTTCCCATCAGTTTTAACCATCTTCCATGTCCCTGCTGAAGAAAATCAGGCCCAAACCATGATGCTGCCACCACCATGTTTGACAGTGGGGATGGTGTGTTCAGGGTGATGAGCTGTGTTGCTTTTACGCCAAACATAACGTTTTGCATTGTTGCCAAAAAGTTTGATTTTGGTTTCATCTGACCAGAGCACCTTCTTCCACATGTTTGGTGTGTCTCCCAGGTGGCTTGTGGCAAACTTTAAACTACACTTTTTATGGATATCGTTAAGAAATGGCTTTCTTCTTGCCACTCCATAAAGGCCAGATTTGTGCAGTATACGACTAATTGTTGTCCTATGGACAGAGTCTCCCACCTCAGCTGTAGATCTCTGCAGTTCATCCACAGTGATCATGGGCCTCTTGGCTGCATCTCTGATCAGTCTTCTCCTTGTATGAGCTGAAAGTTTAGAGGGACAGCCAGGTCTTCGTAGATTTGCAGTGGTCTGATACTCCTTCCATTTCAATATTATCGCTTGCACAGTGCTCCTTGGGATGTTTAAAGCGTGGGAAATCTTTTTGTATCCAAATCCGGCTTTAAACTTCTCCACAACAGTATCTCGGACCTGCCTGGTGTGTTCCTTGTTCTTCATGATGCTCTCTGCGCTTTAAACGGACCTCTGAGACTATCACAGTGCGGGTGCATTTATACGGAGACTTGATTACACACAGGATTCTATTTATCATCACTGCATCAAATTGGTCTGCATGGCTGTCATCCCAGAAGAAAGCCTCTTCTAAAGATGATGCACAAGAAAGCCCGCAAACAGTTTGCTGAAGACAAGCAGACTAAGAACATGGATTACTGGAACCCTGTTCTGTGGTCTGATGAGACCAAGATAAACTTATTTGGTTCAAATGGTGTCAAGCGTGTGTCGCGGCAACCAGGTAAGGAGTACAAAGACAAGCGTGTCTTGCCTACAGTCAAGCATGGTGGTGGGAGTGTCTTGGTCTGGGGCTGCATGCATGCTGCCGGCACTGGGGAGCTACAATGCATTGCGGGAACCATGAATGCCAGCATGTACTGTGACATACTGAAGCAGAGCATGATCCCCTCCCTTAGGAGACTGGGACGCAGGGCAGTATTCCAACATAAGGACCCCAAACACGCCTCAAAGATGACCCTTGCCTTTCTAAAGAAGCTGAGGGTAAAGGTAATGGACTGGCCAAGCAGGTCTCCATACCTTAACCATATTAAGCATCTGCGGGGCATCCTCAAACGGATGGTGGAGGAGCAAAACGTCTCTAACATCCACTAGCTCCGTGATGTCGTCATGGAGGAGTAAAAGAGGACTCCAGTGGCAACCTGTGAAGCTCTGGTGAACTCCATGTCAAAAAAAGCCGGGGGGTTTCCAGTCACAACTTACCCACCAGCCTGCGACCAATCAAATTAACCTGTCTAACAGTATGCGTTAAAAACAGGGGTTTAGTTGCACACATTTGCAAATACATGCGTAAGCTGCAGGCCGTGGCAAGGCACCCTGATATCTGCAGACCCTAAGGCCCCTTTCACACATGCTGTCCGTTTGTCCGTTTTTCATCCATTCGTTGACGGATGAAAAACGGACATCAATGTATCTCTATGTAAAAACAGATGACAACAGATGATCATCAGTTAACATCCCTTTTCATCCGCTTCCATCAATGTCCGTTTTTTTGAACGGATGAATGCCCTATTTTTCATCCATCAAAAAAAACAGATCGGACGAAAAACGAATGACAACGGATGAAAAACGGATGACAACGGATGAAAAACAGATAACTGATGAAAAACGAATGAAAAACGGATAACAACTGATGAAAAACGGATGAAAAACAGATAACAACTGACGAAAAACGAATGACAACTGATGAAAAACGGATAACAACTGATGAAAAACGGATGACAACTGATGAAAAACAGATAACAACTGACGAAAAACGGATGACAACTGATGAAAAACGGATAACAACTGACGAAAAACGGATGACAACTGATGAAAAACGGATGGAAAACTGATGCATTTTGACGTGACTGAATTGATGAACTGAACGGACCGTATGTGTGAAAGGTACCTTACTCTATCTTTAAAGAGTCTCCACAGTGAGAGCACATGTATTCTAATGGATAGATGTAGGACAGGTGACTGAAGGGAGCCCACCTCTCCTTAAAGGCACAGGTTCACACTGAACCCCCAGCACATTGCACCATGGCAGCAAAGGTGTCAGTGTGTTGCCTGACCAATATAACAATAACAATACAAAAAATGGTCACTTCCCCCACCTATAACTGGTCTTGACAGCAAGGAGCACTGGAAGGGCAAATGAATGTCAAAAAAAGCCAGGGGGTTTCCAGTCACAACTTACCAACCAGCCTGCGACCATCCGAATTTACCTGTCTAACAGTATGCGTTAAAAACAGGGGTTTAGTTGCACACATTTGCAAATACATGGTAAGCTGCAGGCCAAGGCAAGGCACCCTGATATCTGCAGACCCTAACTCTACTCTACTGGTGAACTCCATACCCAAAAGGGTTAAAGCAGTGCTGGAAAATAATGGTGGCCACACAAAACATTGACACTTTGGGCCCAATTCTGACATTGTCACTTAGGGGTGTGCTCACTTTTGTTGCCAGCGGTTTGGACATTAATGGCTGTGTGTTGAGTTATTTTGAGGGGACAGCAAATTTACACTGTTATACAAGCTGTACACTCACTACTTTACATTGTAGCAAAGTGTCATTTCTTCAGTGTTGTCACATTAAAAGCATGCTTGCCAACTGTCCCGTTTTTGCCGGGACAGTCCCGGCAAATAGGAGCCTGTCCCGGGTAATTTACATTGTCCTGGCAATGTACTTATTTACACTTTGCACTTTATTTATATTTACATAATACATTTTTTGTATGGTCACACCTGAGCACATTTCACACTTTAGAATTGCAGGGAATTGTGATGAGAATTTTAAACTTTAGGCAGAAGTAGTGCAGCTGAATAAGAGAATTATTCCAACTCTGCTACTTTGGCCTCAAGTTTAAAATTCCCTTTTCAATTTCCTGTAATTCTCTCTTTATTGAGTAGACTCTATAATCTGATAATAAGTAGGCGGGGATTAATTATGTGGAGTGGGCGGAGCTTCAGGGAACTTGGTGTGGTAAGTAATTGATAGCTGCGCTGCAAAGTGTCCCTGGAAATGTTTTTCAAATGTTGGCAACTATGTAAAAGATATAATAAAATATTTACAAAATTTTGAGGGGTGTACTCATTTTTGTGAGATACTGTACATTATGATTATGCTCTATTCTTAATTGTTTAAATTGTAAAGTTCTCATATACATTTATCTATGTACTATCATTGGATGTGATATAGTGTCTGATAAAGACTATGCAGGTTGTAAGCAGTGTTGGGGGTAACGAGTTACAAAGTAACGGATTACAGTAACTACATTACTTTTCTTGGTAACGAAGTAAAGTAACTAGTTACAATACTAATATTGGTAACTACACTACTTTACTAGGCTATAAGAATGCGCTTTCCTTCGTTACCCAAGCCGTGCGATACAATCGTTATTTCAAAGAATAGAGAGGGATGAAGTTTATGACTTTTTGTTGCACTTTATGTTTTATTCTGGTTTCAGGTTTTGTTCTCATGTTTCCCAAAGCCTGTGTTTATACAATAAACTCTATGCAGAAAGAGTGTCATGTATTTTCTTCTACACGGTCAATTAAGAAAGAGGAAGGTAAAGTAATAAGTAGTAAAGTTACTTTTCAAATGCAGTAACTAGTAAAGTAATCTCATTACAATTTACAGAAGTAACTAGTAACTAGTTAAATTTTTTGAGTAACTACCCCAACACTGGTTGTGAGACAGTAATGCTCTTTTTATATCTCTTTTTTAATATTAATTTTCAATAAAACATTGTTTTTTATATACAGTGTGTTCCATTCCTATAAGTGCGGTCCATTCCTGAGATTTGCACCTTGAAAATTCAATTTCTTCTACTTTTTTTTCTTAGGTATGCAGTTATTCGCTAACATAATTATACCATATATCCACTAGGGAGCGCTGTTCTACAAAACATTACTAAGCCTGAACAAAGAGCATGCAGTAAATCAGTGCATCTATGCACATTCAGTTGTTTCTGTATTCCTGGTTCAGTGCACAACAAGCTTGCATGAAACGTAACCACTTAAGCCCTGGAAGATTTTACCCCCTTCCTGACCAGGGCCTATTTTGCGATTCGGCACTGCGTGACTTTAACGGACAATTGCACGGTCGTGGGACGCTGTACCCAAATGAAATTGAGGTCCTTTTTTTCCCACAAACAGAGCTTTCTTTTGGTGGTATTTGATCACCTGTGCGATTTTTTGATCACGCGCTATAAACAAAAAAAAAGCGACAATTTTGCAAAAATAACAATATTTTTCACATTTTTTTATATGAAATTCCCCCCCAAAAAAATTTAAAAATCAAAATTTTTTAACATTTTAGGCCAATTTGTTTTCTGCTACATATGTTTGGTAAAAAAAATCGCAAAAAGCGTATTTTGATTGGTTTGCACAAAAGTTATTGCGTTTACTAAGGGAAAGATTTTTGTCATTTTTTATTGTTTTTTTTTTTTTACGAGTAATGGCGGCGATCTGCGATTTTTTTTGCGGGAATGCGACATTGCGGCGGACAGATCGGACCCTTGACTGACATTTTTGACACTTTTGGGGGGACCAGTGACATTACTACAGTAATCAGTGCTATACATATGCACTGTTACTGTAAAAATGACACTGAGAGGGAAGGGGTTAACTTTATTGGAGAGGGAGGGGTTAAGTGTGTCCCTAGGGGCGTGCTTCTAACTGTGATTGGATGTGGCTGTGTGTGTAACAGCAGAGATCAACGGTCCTACATAGCAGGACCGTATGATCTGTGCTGTTACACAGGGGAGAATAACAGGCGGCTGTGTTTACATTAGCCGCCTGCCTTTCTCCCGCTGTATCCGACGATCGCGAGTGACCGGCGGACATCGGGTCCGCCGATCACACACGCGGGCTGCTTAGGGAACGAGCGGGGGGGGGGCGAGCGCACCTCCAGCGGCGCACGCTCGCCCCCTATTGGCTCACAGGCTAGTGACATACCGGTACGTCACTTTGCCTGTGAGGGGCTGACCGCCGCCGTATGTAGTCGTGCGGTGGTCGGCAAGTGGTTAAAGGAGATGTACAGCCAAAGCTCGTTTGGCTGTACATCTTCTATGGATCACAGGCGTGCAGTTTGTTCCATACACACACACATACATTTTCACACGAGGGTACAGAGAATCCTTACTGTCTGGTTGTCAGGGTCAGGGCAGCCATCAGGGGGGCACAGCCCATACACATGTAGGGGGCCCAGGCGTTCCATGGGGCCCAGCTGCCCAGGCACAACCAACAAGATCAAGTTGTTGCTGCTGTAGTAGCTAGCAATTGCTAAAGCAGGGTGGCCGCAGAGTAAGCTGATGCAGCTGAAGGGATGTCTCTTTGCTGGATTGGGCTGTCTCTTTACTAAATATATGAGCCTGTCTCTTTGCTGGATTGGAATGTCTCTTTGCTGAATATATGAGGCCGTCTCTTTTCTGGATAGGGATGTCTCTTTGCTGGATTGGGATATCTCTTTGCTGAATATATGGGGATGTCTTTTTGCAGGATTGGATTCATTTTCATGTATTAAGTTGTAAAAGTGTTAAAATAAAAGTGGGTGCACTGAAGGACTTGGTGGGATTGCCAGCGGGCAGATTTGGTGGGATGGCCAGAGGACCGGCCCTGGGGAAGGTTGATTGTCAGGCCCGGAGGGGCCCAGACCTAAAGCTGTGTAAGGGGCCCCAGAATTTCTGATGGCCACCCTGGTCAGGGTTACCTTTTTATTTGTGTACCTGCCTGTGTCCAGCTAGTATTTCACTAGTATGAAGTCTCATCTGAATGCATTTGATTTCTGGACATGTATGTTATATGGTTTCTGTATTTTCCGTGTGATTTCTTACTTGAAAAAATAAAGTATTAAAAAAAAAAAAAGATAAAAATTGCACATGCCTGTGAAATGACAATAAATTAAAGGAGTTGTAAAGTCAGAAGGTTTGTTTATCTTGATGCATTCTATGGGGAGCGGATGGGGAACAGATCCCTATCCGTCTGTTTTTAGCAGACAGGATCGGATCAGATGTCGGTGGTTGTCAACGGACACAATCGGCAACTCTATAGAGAGCAATAGATGGCCTGATCGGGTCTGTCTAAAAAAGCTGACAGGCGGTCAGCGTGAAAGGGGACTTACAGGATACCAGTTTAGGGGGATAATGTGAGCTATGAGGCTAGAATTATTGCGCTCACTCACTGATGTTCATGACCTTACATGTGTGGTGCAATCACCGTTTTCATATGTGTGGAAAACCTACATGAAAAGTTCTGACTTGAGGCTCATTTCCACTGTTGCATTAATTCACGTAATGTGTGGAAATACGTGTTAGAGTGTTTCAGCACCATTCATTCTGAATGGCACCCCAACCCACCTTGGTCAATGCACTTGTTTTGCAGCGTACAGCAAACACACAGTAACACACTGATGTGCATTGAGGTGAACTGCATTGTTAAAAATTGTGCATGTACCTTTTCAGGTGCATGTCGGTGTATTAGGCAGTCCATTCAAATAAATAAACTGCCACAATGCAACACGTTAAGACGCAACAGAACGCGTGGTAATGCACAGCAACATGCATATGTTAAATGTGGTGCACAGATGTAAATGAGCTCTTGAAGAAAACATTAAACATATTGCATTTATTAAATAAAGTATACTATACTATACTCCGGGCACAATTAAATCCACTTGCATTAACCCCCTTCCTCCCCCTGCAAAGTTTAAGTGCTCAATTATCTAGGGAGTACAGGGAGAGGCTGCATAACCTATCTTAAAGTGATTGAAAACACATTATTTTTTCTTCAACCACTTGACCTCCAGATGGTTTTACCCCCTTCATGACCAGGCCATTTATTTTATTTTATTTTATTTTTTATTTTTTGCTATACTGCACTGCGCTACCTTAAAGAGGAAGCAAACTTTCATCTCTAAATTTTTTTCCAATGGCAGGGCTTTTTTTCAGGGGGAACGCAGTTCTGGCACCTCCAGAACTAAATGTATGTAATAGCAGGTGCTGGGGTGTGCTGGAGGGTCTATTGATGCTGGCTGATGAGGGATCTATTGTTGCTGGAGGGATCTATTTTTGTGTAAGAAGGGGGGTCTATTGTTGCTGGGGAGTTCTTCTGTTGCTTATGAAGGGTCTATTGTTGCTGGGGTGGGTCTGGGTGGGTCTTATGCTGCTGGGGGTCAGTTGTTGCTCGGAGGGATTTACTGTTGAGGATGGGTCTTGTTGCTGGCTACTGAGAAACCTTTAGTTGTTGGAAGGGATCTATTTTTGCAGGGGGGGGGGGGGCTATTGTTGCTGGGAAGGTCTATTGTTGCTGAGAGGGATCTATTGTTGCTGGGGGTGGATCTTATGTCGCAGGGGGTGGATCTTATGTTGCAGGGGGTCAGTTGTTGCTGAGAGCGATGTTCTGTTAAGGGTGGGGTCTTTGTTGCTGGCTGCTGGAGGGTCTATTGATGCTGGGGTGGATCTATTGTCTTTGGAGTGTCCATTGTTGCTAGATCTATTTTACTGTCTTTCTTGTTATCATTAACAAATTTCATACGAAATACTTAGGACCACAAAATAATACTTGGGTCTGTACTCTCTAAAAGGGGCCGTATTGGGAGGTGGGTGAGGGGTGGAACTAAGGAACGGTGCTTGGAGGTGGGTAAGGGGCAGAGTCAAAGGGTGACTCGAAAGGGATGAGTTCCTAAACCTATTCTCTGAGAAAAAAAGCCCTGCCAATAGGTAAGCCTATAATAAGTCTTACCTATAGGTAGTGCTCCCCAAATCATCACTGACTGTGGAAACTTCACACTGGACCTCATGCAACTTGGATTCTGTGCCTTTCCACTCTTCCTCCAGACTCTGGGACCTTGATTTCCAAATAAAATGCAACATTTTCCACAGTCAGGAAATTCTAGAGCACTTTATGCTTCCCTCTGCTGACCAGCTTTATTGAGATGCTGATTTCATTTTCCAGCAGGACTTGGCACCTGCCCACACTGCCAAAAAGTACCAATACCTGGTTTAATGATCCTGGTATCACTGTGCTTAATTGGCCAGCAAACTCGCCTGACCTAGACTCCTTAGAGAATCTGTGGGGTATTGTCAAGAGGAAGATGAGAGACATCAGACCCAACAATGCAGATGAGCTGAAGGCCGCTAACAAAGCATACTGGGCTTCCATAACACTTCAGCAGAGCCACAGGCTGATCGCCTCCGTGCCATGCCGCATTAATGCAGTAATTCATGCAAAAGGAGCCCCAACCAAGTACTGGATGCATACTATACTGTACATGGACATACTTTTCAGTAAGCCAATATTTGTGTATTAAAAATCCTTTTTTTTATTGGTCTTAGGCAATATTCTAGTTTTCTGAGATACTGAATTTTGGGTTTTCACTAGCTGTAAGCCATAATCATTAAAATTAAAAGAAAGAAATGCTTGAAATACACCACTCTGTGTGTAACGCATCCATTTTTTAATTGGATTACTGAAATAAATTAACTTTGTGATGATATTCTAATTTTATGAGATGCACCTGTATGTATGCTGGATTTTTTATTTATTTTTTTTTTATACTTGTAATGGCGATAATCAGCAACTTAGAAGGGGGACTGTGAGAGTGCGCCAGGAAATCTGACACTGCACAGAATAGTTTTTTTACATTTATGCATAGAATGCATTAAGGAAAAGAAAAACATACAGCCTACAGAACCACTTTACAGAAATGACACCCAGCCATAGGAGGGTGCTGTGGTGGCATCATGGACCTGGACTTATTATTATTATTATACAGGATTTATATAGCGCCAACAGTTTACGCAGCACTTTACAACTTGAGGGTAGACAGTACAAATACAATACACTTTAATACAGTAGGAATCAGAGGGCCCTGCTCGTTAGAGCTTACAATCTAAGAGGGACGGTCAAGATATACAAGAGGTGATAACTGTGGGGGATGGGCTGATGGAGAAAATAAGAGCACAGTTGTTAGGTGGTTGCCAGATAGGTTTCTCTGAAGAGTTGTGTTTTCAGGGATCATCTGAAAGTAGTCAAAGTTGGAGATAGTCGAACAGATGGGGGTAGAGCATTCCAGAGGATGGGAGAGGCTCGGGAGAAGTCCTGGAGGTGAGCATGGGAAGCGGTTACAAGGGAGCTAGAGAGCAGGAGGTCCTGGGAGAAACGAAGAGAACGAGTTGGTTGGTATTTTGAGACCAGATTAGTGATGTAGCTGGGCGCCAAGTTATGGATGGCTTTATAGGTTATGGTTAGTAGTTTGAATTGAATTCGTTGGTTGAGTGGCAGCCAATGGAGAGATTGGCAAAAAGGGGTAGCAGACGCAGAGCGGTTCGCAAGGTGGATGAGCCTGGCAACAGCATTCATGATGGACTGAAGGGGGGATACTCTTTTTAAAGGTAAGCAAATGAGAATGGAGTTGCAGTAATCGAGACGAGAGATGACCAGGGAGTGGATTAGAAGCTTTGTGGCATCATTGGTTAGGAAGGGACGTATCTTGGAGATGTTGCGGAGGTTGAGGCGGCAAGCTTTGGACAGTGACTGGATGTGTGGCTGAAAGGATAGTTCAGAGTTCAGGATTATACCTTGGCATGGGTGGACGGGTTGATAGTTGTGCCGTTGATGTTGACAGAGAAGTCAGGGGAAGAGGACCGTGGGGGAGGAAATACCATGAGCTCGGTTTTGGACAGGTTGAGTTTGCCTTACTTACCTAATGCTCACTCCAGGCTGGCTCCAGCACTGCCTGCTTCTTCCTGAAGCTCCAGTCTGTGGAAAGTCTCCTGGCCTCGTCTAGTACAATTCAGGGCTAATAAGGTGGTATTGTGCATGGAGGGAAAGCATGCATCCATGGTCGAAAGCTGCTTAAGGTGGCCCTGTCGGCTGCTTTACATGTGACATCCTTTGACAAAAGGTTTTAAAGAGCCAGGCAACATATTTTTGGCTGCAAAAAAAAGCAGCTGCATCCAATTTCAAAATACAATAGCATAAGCGGGAGATTTGTTCATCTGTGCCAAGTTGGACTTCAGAGTTCTAAGCTCCTTTAGTAAATCAATCCCATTCTATTTCACAGAACAAAACAGAGAAAAATCTCAGCCACCGCACACCATACAAGCCCAGTGTGTAATAAGTCATAGCAGCCTTAGCCTAACTCCATCCAGGCCCCCCTGACAAGTTTCGCTCCAGCCACGGGGCTTAGTCATGGAGGACCTCCATAAGGGGCGTGGCCTAGATGGAGTTAGGCTGAGGCTGCTATCACTTATTACACGCTGGACTTGTATGGTGTGCGGTGGCTGAGATTTTTCTCTATTTGTTCTGTGAAATAGAGGAATAAGGGCTGACTGCTAGCCTGACCTGAACCCTTAGTGGAACACACTGAATGGGGGACATAGATGCCGGAGCGGAGACCCTACAGTTGATTTAGGTTCCCTTTCTTTTTCAGTTCCACAAAAAAAAATGTTTTTAGGACACAGAAAAAGACAATAAGGTTTGTTACCGCTTGCTAGCATTTGAAAGGTAGTGAAGAAGCATTGGTTCACCTTCCCAATGCCTGCTTTACCCCTTGAACCCCACACTAGTGTGCCTCAACCTCGTGCATTGCACATGGTTGCAGGGTACTTGCAGAAGAGTCCAATTCACTGTCTGCCAAAAGCGTCAGAGAGTATAATTCCTGCCGCCGGCTTGAAGAAAAGCATTGTGGCATCAGCACATATACCCCATTGGCCCCTGCCTTTGCAGTTGCAGCTAAAGGGGGTAGTGCTTGGCGGGGAGGGGCGCAAAAACATAAAACATGTCTTAACCATGGGGAGTGTGAAGGAACCCTTAAGGTGTATTTCCAGCCAAAACAATTGTAATCAACCCCTATTATATCCAAAACTAAAATAAAAATAAAATGGCTAGGCGAACACTTAGGGCTACAAGAGCCAAAGTATTATAGTCAGGTTCAATTCAATACTTTGCCATCATGTACTGCACGTCCTCACCTCCTTGCCCTAAATAGGAATAGACAAAATGTTGTGTCAGCAGAATGTGGAAGTGCAGCTCACACTTTACATGCTGTGTACTACGATGGCGATGTTTAGTCTGAGGTCTCTGGAATTTCCCATTTTTCCCAACCATAAAATGTATGTTGTATCTTCTCTGTCATTTCATAACTGACCTGTAACCATTTCTTCCTCTTTCTATGGCTGGCAGTCCTCAGCCTGCTGGTAGTCGGCATTAAAGTGCACCGATGATGCAGAGTAAGCATGAACAGGCAATGCCGTTTGCGTCTTTGCTACACAATTGCTGATGTAAAACCTTATTATGGCTTAGTAGTTAGCACTTCTTCCTTGCAGCACTTACGTACTTGGTTCAAATCCTGGCCAGAAGACTTGCAGCATGGAGCTTGTGTGTTCTTGTGTGGTTTCCTCCCACAATTCAAAAGACCTTATTGAACAGAACAGTAGCTTAGTGGTTTAACACTTGGGTCCTTGGTTTGAATCCAGACCAGAGCACTAGCTGCATGGAGTTTGTGTGGTTTTCTTGCACAATTCAAAAAATTGGTAGGATAATTGGTCCCTGTCTGAATTGTACTAGTATGAATACATGAGGATAGGGGCTGATGTGAAATACTCTGGTGAAAGATGATGCTATATACCTGTAATAAGTCAATATTACTTTATAAGTCAATCAGTCTAGCACTGAAGCATAATCACTGGTGAGCACTGTGATGATTGGAGTACAGCATGTATAAATTTGGCCAGCCATAGACGGTTCGAATTCATCCAGTTTAGCAGGAACCGCCCGAGATTCAAACCATGTATGGGCAGGCTGAATGTACCCAAGTTGACTGATTAATCAACTTGGGTACAACCAGCCTGCCGGATTTTACATGAAAATATTGATAGTGGTTAGCAATAATCACTGTGTTCTCGCGGCAGGGAAGGCTTCACCCACAATGGCTCTGTGGGAAGGATTCCTCCATCAATACTGTCTGAATATCATTCACTGCAACACAGTCAGTGTTGATAGGGGAACGCCTCCCTCAGCGATATAGTGTTCTTCCAGTGGGGGGAGCCTTTCCTGCTATAACATGATTACTGAGCTATAAACTGCAGGCAGTAATCTCATGTAAAAAATCCAACAGGCTGGTTGTACCATAGTTAATTGATGGATAAACTTGGGTACACTCAGCCTGCTCATAGATGGATCGAATCTCAGCCAGCCCTTCTGGACAGCTGAATTTCGATCTATGTATTGCCAGCTTAAAGCGGAGTTCCGGCCTGGGGGGTCAAATTTTTATAAAAATACCCCCGGGACAGTCAGGGCTAGTACATTCCATAATGGATAGCCTCTGTACTGTCCCAGGACGCACTTACCTTTTAGAAGAAATACTTACCTTTAAAATTTCTTCTCCAGTGCTGCCATTTCAGGTGTGGGCAGCTGAAGCCAGCGCGTCCTCTTCTGCATCCTCTTCTCCCAGAATGCCCTGCACCGGCCCCGCTCATCACTTCCGGTGTGGGTGCGTCATCCCTGCACAGCTTCTGGGCATGCCCAGAAGTTGTTTAGCAGGGAATGCCGCGCTTGCACCGGAAACTGACGAGCGGGGCCGGTGCAGGCGCTTTGACTTCTGGGAGCGAGGACGTTCAGCTCCCAGGAGTCATTGCAGGCCGGAAGCGACGGCGCGGGCTGCGGCCGCCGAGGGAGGAAGTGGAAGGAAGGGGAGTATATTTTCTTCAATATCAAGGTAAGTGACCAGAAAAAAAAAAATTGGGAGCATCCATTTCTTTTTCAGGTGGTCCTTAGCAAGCGGATGGCCAAAAATCAATTTTTTTTTATTTTGAGGCCGGAACTCCGCTTTAAAACCTAACTAACGCTAAACCTGCTCTCTGCCACATTTTAAACCTACTCTAACAATGTAAAGCAAAAATCGCTGTACTAACCTATTATGCAGCCGATCCAGTTTGGTCTCCAGTGGCGGATGCTGTGTGCAAGAGAGGATTGACAATGGCTGTGAAATGCCTAAGAAGTGATGTCACCCATAGAGTTGTCGACTGCCTCTCCTGCACCTGCCTCCGCACTGAAGCCACTGCTGACAGCTGATGCTGGGACCAGACCGGATCGGATTCAAAATAGGTAACTATAGCGATTTTTGCTCTACAGGGTTAGACAGATTAGGTTTAGAATGTGGCAGAGAGCAGGTTTAGCGTCAGTTAGGTTTTGCCTGAACTTCTACTTTAACCACTTGCCGACCACTCACTCAAGCTCTACTGCGGCAAAGTGGTTCGTTATCGTCCAGGGACGTAGTACTACGTTGCTGTACTCCTCCCCCTGTAGGAGGCGCACTCCCGCTGTATTCATTCACAGCGGGAGTCGGGCTAGGGGAGGAGCGGCGGCGATCGCCGCTGCTCTTCCCCGATCGTCGGGGAATCTAGTTTGGAGATCCGCCCGCCTGTGTAAACAGAGCGGGCGGATCTCCTAAGTGACAGGGAGTGACAGATTGCAGTGTTCAGCATAGCTGAACCCTGGATCTGTCCCTGACTCACTCAGTCACCTCCCCCCACACACGTCAGTAAGCACCAGGCATACATTAACCCCTCCCTCTCCAATAAAATTAACCCCTTCCCTGCCAGTGTCATTTTTACAGTAACAGTGCATATATATAGCACTGATTACTGCAGTAATGTCACTGGTAACCCCAAAAATGTCAGTCAAGGGTCTGATCTGTCCGCCGCAATGTCGCAGTCCCGGAAAAAAAAAAAGAAATTGCAGATCGCCGCCATTACTCGTTAAAAAAAAAAAACACCAAAAATGACAGAAATCTTTCCCTTAGTTAGTAAACGCAATAACTTTTGCGCAAACCAATCAAAATACGCTTATTGCGATTTTTTTTACCAAACATAGGTAGCAGAAAACAAATTGGCCAAAAATGTAAAAAAAATTAGATTTTTACATTTTTTTGGGGGGGGGGGAATTTCATATAAAAAAAATGTTAAAAATATTGTTATTTTTTCAAAATAAACGCTCTTTTTTTGTTTATAGCGCAAAAAGTAAAAATGCACAGGTGATCAAATACCACCAAAAGAAAGCTCTGTTTGTGGGAAAAAAAGGACGTAAATTTCGTTTGGGTACGGCGTCGCATGACCGCGCAATTGTCAAAGTCGCACAGCGCCGAATCGCAAAAAGTGGCCTGGACGTAAGATAGCAAAATCCTCCGGTGGTAAAGTGGTTAAGCACAAGTTGTACACCAATGCCCAAGTTTCTTAGCAGAGATGATGTTACCAAAATAAACTTCCTCTAAGGTCTACTAGTAAAACAACACTTTCGGGGATGTCGATCCCCCCCCCCCCCTTCCCAACAGTAGTTCCTCCCACACCAGCTACCATCTCCTGTAGTAGCCTAGGGGTCAGCAGGAGGAAGCACTAAGTGCAGTGGTAAGAGATCGACATTCCTGGAAGGGTCAGTTTCTCAGCAGTGGAAGTATTTATTCTCTTATTCTGCAGATACCACTTTGCAGCAAATCTTTTTTAACCTAACAGGTTTGCTTTTAGTACTCTTTTTTTTATTTGCACTTACTTCTGGCTGATATTTTTAGCAGAGATGAAACTGATACTCCACACCCATCTCTCTTCTCTGTCTCCAGCTGTTGGTGCAGTTTTTGTATTGTGCAATCACTATCTGCATTCTGATCTATTATTCTTCATAACGTTGTGCAATAGGGTTAATGTAAAGGTCAACACAGAAAACACAATGGCAAACTCTTGCAGCTGGAGGAAAAATGTTTATCATCTGCAGAAATCATCTTCACGATAAAGCTGGCCATGCAATGACGGATTTTTTTTTTCTTGCTCAGCATGCAGGCTGAAAGAAAAAAAAAAGAAAAATAAACCAATGCCATTATTAATGTAGCACAGGTGGGAGAACCTACAGTGCTGTTTATTCTATTCTGACAGAGCACTGGTGCCTGTCAGAATACTCAAGCAGTGGCTGCATCTGATTGGATGTAGCCACTGCTCAGCTGTCAAATTGCCTCCTGGCGCTTTTGATTTTTGAAGTAAAGGATGGCAGGAGGGGGGTCAACAGTGTGACCCACTGAGTGAATTTCAGATGGCTCCTCAAAAGACAGGCCACAATTTGCTTAGTGTATGGCCAGCTTAAGAGGTAGGAGTAACAGGATTATTGAGCGCTAGCATGTTTTCCCCCCCCAAAAAAAAAAAAAAAAAAAAAAAAGAAAAAAACTAAAAAAAATGTACATACAACTGCAGAAATACCTACAGATTTTATTCAATTAGAAGTCCGTGTAAAGGAAAATTAAAGAGTTAAGGGAGCCGGCGGATGACAGCTCCGTCTCTGCTTGCAGTGCGGAGATGGAGGTGTCACAGCCCCCGCTGCTCTCTATGGGGGATCGGATGAGAGCGGGCCGCCTGTCCGCTCTCATCCGATCCCCAGGACAGATGGAAAATAGGGTTTCCATCCGTCCGGATTTCACGGACAGGATCGAATGCGGATGGCAGCGGGTGTCAGCGGACATGTCACCGCTGACATCCGCTGCTCCATAGGGCTGAATGGGGCATCCGATCAGATCCGCCTAAAAAACTGACAGGCGGATCTGATCGGACCGCCTGTGTGAAAAAGCCCTAACTGAAAGCAAAACTTTTTCTGTGTTGGACAGCGTGGAGAGGGATTAGAACACCTGTCAGGTTTTTATTGCTGCCTGTGTCCCCATTAAGGAGAATCACCTCCTGTTTACCGTATACATCAAAATTGAAAGTAAGGCTGTTTTCACACTTGATTCGCATGCGGCTCACAGTAGCGGTTTGGTGTGACCCTGTTCTTCGTTTCAGGGATGAATCAGGCCCGAATTTTTGGCTGAATTCGGACCTAAAACCAATCCAAAGATGCACAGCACCCCTGTGCAATTCGCTCCGCTGCCGCCCCAAAAAGGTGTGAATAGGCTTCATTGAGAGCCGGTCACAGTCTCCTGTCATGCGAATTGGATGTGGGGAAACCTACATCCAGTTTACAGGAGTGTGAACCCAGCCTAAAAGAAAATCACAAATTTTGGATTGTCATCAGAACCCCATTTACACTTTCACGACTCCAAATTCAGGCAACTTGGATGTGCAATTTTGTCCTTCTGTAAAGTCGGACCCACTGTTGCACGGAAAAACATTCAGGTATGACTTCAATGCAACTTTTGAGGGTTAACTTTAACAAAGTCAATGGCCCTCAAGTTGCATGAAAGTCAGACCAAAGTAGTGCATGATCTACTTTGAAGTCGCTGCAACTTTAAGTCACCTATATATGAATGGTTATCAATGGAAAACATGACGTACGACTTGTCATACAACTTTGGACATCAGAGTCGCATTACAAGTCACACAAGTGTGAATGGGGTGTAATAGAGGAGAAATTAATCTTCCAATGGGGACACTAGTTCTGGTGACCCTGATAACACTCCAAGAATCAATTTAAGGGGGACTTCCTCTCCCTTCCTGTTTTGGCTATGGAACAGGAAGTGAAGGGAAATCTCCCTAATGCCACACAGATGGCAAAAAAAAAAAAAAACTGACAGGGGTTATAACCCTCCATCACTCTCTATCTAGATTTAAAAAAAAAAAAAAAAAAGTTTTGCTATTAGTTACCCTTTATTTGCATAGCCTGAACACAGGTTCACTTTAACTGGGGTAATGCAATTTCTTTTGTTGCCATAAATGCATTGCTGATTATCGAAGCAATTTCATCCATGTTATACTAAAACAGATTCATTATTTTATTATCTGTTACTGTTCGGGTCATGACATGTGATCCTATATACAGTACATCTTCTGTGCAAGCCACACTTACACTGACCCTTCTCTAGGGGTAGTACTTGTAGCACTGACAATCCTAAGGAACTGGCCGAAATTCGCTCAGTGGGTGGCCCTGTCAGCCTTCTCTCACATCCCTAAATTAAAAAAATAAATAAAAAGCAGCTGGGTGAAAAATTGTTGTAAAAAAACATCTGTGTCCAATCAGATGTAGCCACTCTTCAGGTATTTTCACAGCCAGTGGGGGGGGGGGGGGGGGGGGGCTAGCTGTCAAAGTACAATAGGATTGGACAAAAAAAAAAAAAAAAAAAAACACACACCAGTGCAAGGCCAGCCATACATGGAGCAAATTTATTTCCTGCAATCATGGATTACAGGGAAGGAATTAGCTTGAATCCCTACTGCTGGGCCATTGTCTTTTCCCGGCAGGAGGGGGGAAGCTGCCGCCACCAGGAGAAAACAGTGATTTCTTCTAGAGGCTATATCAGCCGCTAGAGATAATCGCAGGTAAAATCTCGCATGCCGGTTGTATCCAAGTTGATCAAATCGATAAATCAAATCGATATCAAATATCATCATATATAATATAATCATTATATATAATATAATCATATATAATATAAATATAACCATATCGATATCTAAATCAAAATCGATAAATCAAATCAAAATTGCCCATACATGGTATGGCCTGTCTAAGGCAGGTTTAGCAGTACATTTATAAAATTAAATGTGGCATTCAACAAACATTCACTTCAGGTGTGTCTTTTTGGGATGTTTTTTGCAGTTATTTATTCACCTGCAGTGAATGTTTGGTGAATGCCACATTCAGTGCTTTAAAAAAATGCAGGGTATGTATAGGCAATATTTCTAGTTTTTGATGGTAAAGAGCTTGCACTTAGTTGTGTTAATGTCTTGCAGAGGTAAAAAAAAATAGGAATGAGAAACAATACTGTTTTGTGATAATATTTATTACTTTTTATCTTATACACCTACTGTAAGATACAGATCACAGCGACACTCTATAACGAATGCTAATTGACAAGCCATCTAAGTCATCATGAAATGTCCTGATATGTCATACACAGTATGATCTATTTAATCCACGGTGCATGAGAACAAGCACTATTAACCCTTTGGGTGACAGAGGTGTGATCAACGCTCCGTAGGTCCGAGGGTTGCTTCGTCGTCTCTCCCGCCCATCCATCAGGATGTACTAAATGTCTTGTCAAACATTAAATATTCACATCATATATAACCGTGAACTTTGCATTCCATAGGAATGTGCTCTTTATCTACAAAATATTTCTTGTTCATTTAAACAGAAAACATCTGCACGCAGAATGTATAATACAAGACAGTGCTAATGATTATTTGTGCAACTATTTCATCAATAAATATAGGGTGAATCAGGACAGTTATTCTGATTTGTGGAAAACCGTAACTTAAACATATTAAACATGTAACATTTAAATATTATATTTACCTAAATCTGCCATTTTAACTTTGGGTATGGTGTATGGTGGATAACTGGTAAGCAACGTTCAGGTTTTTAGCAGTGAGACTTCAAATCCATAGTTCTGCCTGACAGCTATTTTGCGAAGCCGCACTTGTTTTAGAAGGAGAATGCAACGCAATAAGGGCAGGGAAATTTCATGAGGGAACTCTGCTGGTGGTACAGTCTCCGATAGCTATAAGAGACCCTTGGGTCAAATAGGGCCACCCAATTCTGCTACTCGAGGACTACAACAATTCAGAGGAAAAAAAACTAAAATACTGAGCAGGGAGGCTCTGCACCCTTCATATTCATTGTTCTAATGATTGGAGTGTTCCGTTAAGATATGTAAATAATTAAAGGGATGAATTGGCAACTCAGGTGTCCAAGTATGACCAAAAATAGTCTTGGTTGGGATGACCCATTTACTCTAGATCTACCGATAAGCTAAACATATACCCAGTGCAGTGACTGGCCTCAGGTGATAAACAGAGATTTAGCTAAATCTCCCACATACTGAAAGGTGTATCTGTCTATATGCAGTCTTCTCTTTGCTACATCTGTTTAAATACCATTTTTTTTTTTTTTAAACGTTTGTATGAGAGTTTAGAAAAAAGGGATGGAGAGCTAAAATTACACTCTGCAGAGCTCAGTGAGGAGAGCTCTGAGAGCTGATTGGAGGGAAGAGACACACGCCCTCCACACAGCTCACAGGAACAGAGCTGAAGCTGTCAATCTGCTGGAGCTCCCTCCCCTGTCACCATTTTTCTCTTGGTGTCAGGAAAACTTGTCAGAAGGGATTCATGCTGACAGAGAAACAAAGCAACAGACAGACATGACATTTAGTGCTCTTTAGCCCCCGTTCTCACGGGAGCAAATTATCATGCAATTTGACAAGTCAAATCGCATGACAAGTCGCACCCTATTGTCAGCAATGGCACTGTTCAAAAATCGGTGCAACGCCGACTTTGCGGCATCGATTTGAAAAATTCCTGCACTCATTTTGGTGATTCAGGTGCGATTTGGATAGATATCTGTGCATGAAGCTGTACAGAGGTCTTCCAAGTTGCACTGACATGAAGCTTTGAAATCGTGTGATTTCAGGTGAAGTTGTACGATGTCAAAGCTGCTGTCAATGTAAATGAGGGCTAATTGTGACAAGTACACACTTTAGAGGGATATGCTTTGTTCAGATTTCATGTCTGAGGTTTACAACCACTGTAAGGCTGGATGCACCTGTTGGGAGCTTTATATCTCTCATGAACCCAGGATATGAGATTTCCCTTTGCCCAATCTTGACTCTCATGCTGGAACTGTGTTACACTGCTGTGGAATAAAGGCTGGCTATACATTATACAATTTTCTTTAGATTTACCTTCAACTATGAAGTGCAAGGGCCTGCCTGATTGGATACAAATTGAAAGTGTTGTTTAGGTTTGACCTTGATATTTTTTGGTAAATCTAAGTGCCGGTTCACACTAGCATGACTTGGGTCAGCCTGGCAAGTCGTGCATGGTCGCTCCCACTGTGTAGTACAGCAGCCGTTCTAAAAGAAGCGACACAAGTCGCTCCGATTTAGAAAAAGGGTCCTGAACTACTTGGGGGCGACCTGGAGGTGACTTGCATTGACTTCCATTATGTGAAGTCCGTGAAAGTCGCGCCGAAGTCGCGCTGCACGCGACTTCACAGGTCGCCCCCTAAGTCGGAGCGACCTAATGTGAACGGGGACTAAAAGAAAATTGTATAAATGTATGGCCAGACTAAATGTCGCATCCAGGGGCAACATTATGAGATTCATCAGGGTGCAGACACAGCAAACACGGCTGGGATATCCTGCTACTGGTGAGCCATTCAAACTAATAGTTATTCCAGAACTGAAATATTGGCTTCTTACAACTTAGATCTTAATTAACTGAAGTAATACCTTAAAAAAATTGACTCGTCATCACAAATGACTCCTGTTTATACCCAAAGCAGCCTCTTAAAAGAGGTCCCATTAAACCTTAACCACCATAATCAATGAGGCAGACATAACTTATTTCCCTATTTACGGAGTTTTGAATGTCTAAATAACCACTATTAAAATGTGAGTCAATTGGAAAGGAGAACAATCATTTAGTCAATTGTGTAATATAAGCAGTTGCCACAAGCTTGCACCTGACTCGAGAGACAACTTTGTAAATGTAAAGGTGATCTGTATCTCCGTAAAGAAAAATGTAAAAAAAGAAACATCAAATGTGAAGTATATACTGGGCAGAGTTCACATCACTGCTATATACTGTACATGTCCTTCAGTGATTTCAGGTATTCTGTTTTTCCTTCTTCAAAGTAGCTTTTCTCAACTGTCTATAATGATGCTTGATAATACAAGTCCAGAGAAATTTCTTGTGCTCTTCAATGGTTATGATCAGCATTCATATTCCCCAGTTGGAGGGCCTCGCACCAGGTTGAAGTAGCCAGCAAGGGCACCAAGATCAATCGAAAGTGACCGCTGTCTCTTCTGCACCTCCGACTCCTCACTGGCGTACAATGAAGAATCTAAAAAGGGAACAAAGGGTGTCAGATGGGGGTCTTGTTTTCAGGCTTATTTAGTAAGACAAAAAGTTCTGTACACTGAAATAACCAATCAGAAATCAGCTTTCATAATTCTGACTAAAGAAATATTTAATCTGACTGGTCAAAATGGGTTACCCTAATTTCCAGATTATCACTGCAGAAGTACGGAGCTAAACTGACACCATTAGTCCTCTGCTTTCAACAGATGGTACATGTGGAAGATTTTAAAAACATAATAAATTTGCATGTGGTCACAGAGCCTCCTCAGCAAATTCACATATATAACAGAGTAGGTCTGATCCAGAAAAAAAAAAAAAGGACACTGCTCCCGTGATGCTCTAGAACAGTGGTCCTCAACTCCGGTCCTCAGGGCCCAATAACAGGCCAGATTTTAAGTTTTACCTCGGGTAGATGCAGACTAGAATACTGCAATCACTGAGCAGCAAATTATATCACCTGGGATGTATTTCAGTTATCTTGCAAACCTGGCCTGTTAGTGGGCCCTGAGGACCAGGGTTGAGGATCACTGCTCTAGAACACGTGTCAAATACAAGGCCCGTGGGCCGATTCAGGCAGGTCAGGCAATTTCATGTGGCCCTCGCACCTCTCCTGCAGCTGCAGCAACCCCTCAGCCATAGACATCAGAGAGGACAGAACTCCTCCGCGAAATCCTTGACCTCTTTGTGCATCAGCAGCACCCCCTCAGCCATAGGCATCAGAGAGGACAGAACTCCACCACCTAATCCTTCACCTCTCTGTGCATCAGCAGCACCCCCTCAGCCATAGGCATCAGAGAGGACAGAACTCCTCCGCCAAATCCTTCACCTCTCTGTGCATCAGCAGCACCCCCTCGTCTCCACCTCGCCCCTCAACATTCAGCAGGCTCCCGAAGCTGACTCCAGCCCTCCTTTGTTCCTCCTCTACATCTGGTCTTACAGATACAACTGGCCCCTTGAGGGCAACCATACTGCTGATGCGACCCGCAATAAAATGGAATTTGTCACCCCTGTTCTAGAACTTCCCCTGTTCTGATCTTTTTCTCCAGGATGGGATACATCTGCAGCCATGTCTGACGTCACTAATGAAATGCCTGTCATTATGATTTATTGGCTTCAGTACTACCTGAATCAGTGATCTCAAACAAGCATGTGGGCCAGATCTGTTGATTTCAGCTGCTGTAGTGTTTTGTTTTGATTCACTGCAATGGCTAAAAGTTTTGAAGCCACTGGACCAGCATGGCAGCAAATATAAGAGTGACAGCAGAAAAAAGGACCAAGCGATCCATCGGGTCTGCCCCATTTTTTATAATCTTTTTAGTCTGCGTATAGATTTAGGTTTGTCCCAAGCATTTTGAAATCCCCTTACTGTTGTTGACTCAGTACCGCTACTAGAAGTCTATTCCAAGCATCAACTACTCTTTTGGTAAAAATACTTTCTAAGACTGAACTTTCCTCCTGCTAGTTGGAGGTTATGTCTGTGTTCTTGATCTTATCTTCACATTGAAAAAAGAGCCCACCTGAAACTTATTCAGTTCCTTAATGTATTTAAAAAGTTTCAATTCGGTTTCTCCTTTCCCTTCTTTCATCAAGACTGTACATATCCAATTCCTGAAATTTTTTCTGATATGCTTTATCCCCAGACCTGTCACCATTTTTGTTTCCTGTCTCTGGTCTCGTTCGATCTTCTCGATAGCTTTTTGTAAGCTAGGTTACCAGATCACAGTATTGTATATGAGGTCTAACTAAAGATTTATATAGTGGAGTCAGGACCTCCTTTCTCCTGTTGGTGATTCCTCTAATGATAACGAAGGATCTATATAGAGGAATCAGGACCTCCTTCCTCTTGCTGGTGATCCCTCCAGTGAGACCTAAAAATCCATATTGGGGAATCAGGACCTCCTGCTTGTCATCCCACTAGTAATATATATATATATATATATATATATATATATATATATATATATATATATATATATATATATATATATATATATATATATATATATATATTGTTACAGACACCTCCAGATGTCCACCTCACCCCAAAGCCTTTAGTTGCATCACTTACAAAGAGATCAAATAGTACAGGACCTAAAGAACAGAGACTTGTGGTACACCACTAGGACTGGTCTCTGTTCTGAATGACTAACCACACTCTGATATCCATCTTTTAGCTGTCTAGCATTTTCAGAAGAAGGTCTGAAATGGCAGTTTGCATATTTATCTCAGCAAAGTTTCCTTTAGATCGATATGGTCAGCATAATGTAGTGAAGTGGTCTGACACTTCATTGTAAAAACAGCACAAAGCTTTTTCCCCTAAGTTCTCTTCTAAATATATTCTTTAACCTTTGTAATGTTTCCCTTGAAGCGGTTGCTACATAATATTAGTCTCAATGAACATGAACGGAAAAAGAAAACCTAAACTTAAGAGCAGAGGAAGCTGCATGTTGCAACTTCCCTTTTTTGCTCAACACAAATTCCACTCACAGTTCTCTTTCCATAATGGGAGGAGAACAGAAAAAAACAGACTGCCGGGATAATCTATTGATTATCATTGACATTGCAAAGAGTAATGGTGATGTGCAAAACAAGTAAGTGACCAATCAGAAATCGCGTCTTAACTGGTTCGACTTTAGTAAACCGAGATCCATTTTTCATCTGTGAGTTTAAAAAGGCATTTACTTTGATGCAACTTCGATGTGACTTAAGAGTCCCAAAGACTCAAATGTCACTTGAAAGTCACAAGCAAGTCACACTGGAAATCGCACAATAATGGGGTTGCAGCAGTGTGAACCAAGGCTAAAGGAACTTCATCACCAATCTGACACCAGCAGCTCCCTGCATGCAGAACTTTTGGTTTGCTGTCAGAATGCGCAACAAAACCGCAGGACATAATAGTCTATGGAAAAGCGCAGCTAACCCACACCAGCCTCAGCGCAGCAGAGAGTGTGAAAGTGCCCTTACCTGTCCTGCTACCTGTCTGCCAAACCAAACTCACTGAAGAGAAAACCTTGCGGAAAGATCTGCTACTTTTAATGCTTCAGTGAGTTTCAGATTCAGTCTTCCCTTTTCACTCCGTGGTTCCATCTGCAATCCCTATGTCACTACAGGATGATGTAACGTAGGGGCCAGTGTGGGAAAAGAAAGTCACAAAGAAAATGGGGGGGTTCAGACATCTGGCACAGTTGGAAGACTGCTAAATGCAAAAGATCTTTCAGCAAGCTTTTCTTTTCAATGCAGATTTGTTCAGCAGTGCAAGTCAACTGTTTGCCTTGCATGGAGCTTCTGTTTTCAAACTTTGAAAAATATTGACAGTTGCTTTAAAGGGAACCTATCAAAATTGAAACATGGAGGGCTGCCACTGCGGTCATGGCTTTAAGGTTGCAGTCACCCTCATCCATCTTACATTACTTAGTGGGTCATTGACCTGAATCTTTTAATATACAGACATACCTGCAATGTTTTCTGGCAGCTCAAGTTCCTTTTTCATTTGTCTCTTGCGTTCCAGAAGGGCTGTATCCAGGCTCTGGCAGCGGGGCTGGTCCTCCGGAGGAGGGTTGAGGGCCTCGTGTTTCAGAAGCTCTGCTGCAGAAGGACGCTGGTTTGGGTTCTTGTCCAATACCGAGACCAGTAGATCTCTCATGATGGGACTGCAATCTTCTCCAATGTCTTCTAGTGGGGGTGCTTGCTTGTGTATCTATGGGACAAGAAAATTTGTTTTTGGTATTACAATTATTGTAGCCTGTCGATTTTATTAGACAAGACTTCATTTTAATAGGAGGTGCTTACAGATATTTGCCACGGCAAGGTGGATTGTTACCTTGGTGTGACTGTTTAATGTGGGTTATTTTCTTGTATACTCAACCTGTACTGGAGCTTCCAAGTACTCTTATTATACATTTGGAGTTCTGTGATGCTAGCGGAGTTTTCCCCGTGCCTTAGACTACTGTGATACCTTCTGAAGGAATGTATGCCGATTTATTTCACTGATATGCTGTACAAGTAATAATTCTTACATGGGTGGAAGCTTCCTTGGATTTTGTAAATGCATGAGATTGTGCTCACATTTTGTATCTTCCTTTTTTGTATGCTGTCGGTTTACGTTTTTGTTTGTGTGTTTTGTTTTATATCTGGCACACACATCTGATCGCACTTCTAGTACTATTAGATTAAGGCTAGCCATACACAGGATTTCTCTAGTTCAGTCCTGTGGGCTGAAAAAGAGAAATAATTTGAAATCCCCCAACCATACCAAATAGCATGGATGGAGGAATCCATGTGCCCCGTGCTCCTACATCCAGAGTGGGAGCACTCGAATACAGGAGGTGTGTTACTGGCCAGATCACCAAGTGAAAACGAAGGGGAAAAAGCCTAAAAAAAAAAAAAAAAAATGAATGCAGCCACCACATCAAAGGGATGGTAAGCTACAATATATTACATTTTTGGGTTTGAGTTTAAAATTGCTTTAACGGCTTGTGTTTTTATCTAAAACTGCATCACAGAAAATTAAATGATATTGCATGTAAAACACACGGAATGCATTGGGAAAGAAAACACTGACTTTGCAAAAATCAGGGATTCACTTTAAAAATGCACCACAATAAAACATTACTAAAAATACACTAAAAATCACATCACATCACAGGCACATCGATGACACGTTTAAAAAGAACACGCAAATGTGTTTAAACACACACATTTTCAGGCTCACAGGTGTGCATACACTCTGAAACCAACATGCAAAGTTTAAAGTTGCCATTTCTGCATTACAAAAGTAACCCAACTTACAATGTAGAGGTAAGAGGGATATGCTGATCGTGGGTATCGTTTCACCCAGGGTGGATTTCCAGTCTGCATGTGAATGATGGTGGCACCCATGCTGTAAATATCTGCCTTTGTAGAGTGTCCTCGGCACAGAACCACTTCTGGGCTCATGTAGATCTGTCAAAAAGAACAAAAGAAATGGTTTATTTTACCTTGTTTTTCACTATATCAGCACTGTTGTGCTTGTATTTTGTATTATTTTACTTACTACACATTTAAAACATAAAGGATAAGTTCACTTTGTAGTAAAGAAAATAATAAATGCACATTTTTTGCAGGTAAACAAATAAATGTGCATTAATTGAGCCTGTAAAGCATTGCATCAGCGATCAGCAGCTCGCTGGTGCCATGCAGGTCTCCTGCAGATCTGTTAGGAGTATCTGGGTGCCCATACATCCCATACAGGCAGGCAGATACAATCTGGGAGGAAAAAAAATCAATAAACAAGGCGCTCCACAGAGCCATGGTTCTTTGAGAACTACAAGCCGCAAAGATGTCGGGGCTTGTAGTTCATTGACACACAGAGCTGTGTGAATGGATGACACGGGCGTGAGGGCTGAGCTTTGCATGGCTGCGTTGATTTCAAAAAGGGACAGCTAGTATGGCGAACTCCTCCCTGTACTGCTCCCACAGTAAGTGCGGGGATTGGGCAGTGGCTGCAACAGCTGAAACATGTTACACCGTAAAAATGGGTGGAACATGTAACATGTTCCCAAAGGTGAACTTATGCTTTAAAGTGATAATAAACCTTTATATTTTTTTTAAATAACATTATACTACCTGCTTTGTGCAATAGTTTTGCACAGAGCAGCCTGATCCTCGTCTTCTGGGGTCTCTCGCTGACACTTCAGGCTCCTCCGACCCTCTGAGTCCCCCCACCAGAAAGCTCCTCCGCCCTTTTGAGTCCCCCCCCACCAGAAAGCTCCTTCGCCCTTGTGAGTCCCCCCACCAGAAACCACTTGCTAAGGGGGGTACTCATGTGGGCTTGCTCCTCAGCCCCACTGCCAGCATCCATTGACACAGACAGCGGGGCATTGCCTGGCCTCCCGCTCCCTGGTCAAAGGATTTGATTGACAGGAGCGAGTGCTCCCACTGCTATCAATCTGCACTGTGAGGAGGGAAAGAGCCGAGAGAGACACTGCTCCCGTGCACAGTGGTGGATCAAGATTGGGCTTAGGTAGGTATGAGGGGGGTGATGGAGGATCCTGCAGCACAGAAAGATTTTACCTTGCTACAGAGAATACATTAGGTCCTAATAGAAATGAATGGGATACCAGCACGAGTAAGCTGCAACACCTGTTCATCCCTGTGCCGGGAAAACATGGACCTGCACAGGGCCTGCAGTAAAGCACCTAATGTGAGTGGAGTGTAGAAATGTCATCAGCACACCAAGGATTCCTCAAAAGGGTCCAAAGCTTTATTGACATGGTCAAACGGTATACAGCAATGTTGTTTCGGAGCAATGCAGGGCCCCTTCATCAGGCTGGTGTGAATGGAGCCTTACATGGCCCTCATACAGGTGTATGCTGTAGTATGGCCGCGTGAACAAGGCCTTAGCCTTGCAGCCAAAGCATGCAATAAAGAAAGTTATAACTCTTGCAGAAAATGCTATCGGATCAGCATGACAATCCAGCTAGAAGCATCCTCAGCATGACACATTATCAGAACAAGTGGAAATAAATAGCTTGTTTTTCAGATGAGGAAGTGAGAAGGCAATGTGTACTTTTCATGACTTTTTCCTGTCAGTTCTCAGTCACAGAGGCACAAACACACTGCAGAGCTGGAAAAGAGGAAGAAAGGAGCAGCCTGAAGTAGCAGACATTCCTTCCCTCTTTCCATAATGTGATTCCCCCTCTGCGGATTATCAATAGGCCCCATCTATGAATAGGCCGAGTGTTCCCAGCCACAAGTCACAGGACACAGCCAAATTACCTCAGTTCCCCTCAAATCCTTCGGATAATACAAGTCACCGGTCATCTGACTGCTGAGGCCGAAATCCACCAGGACGGCTTTTGTGGACATGAAGACAATGTTGCTCGCTGCAATAAGAAGAGCAATAAGCAGAAGTTACATATTATACTGGGTTCACCTTACATGAACATGTCAGTGCACACAGGCTTATTCAGAACGCAGAACATACAAAGTGCCACAACTTACAACAACCCCCTTACCTCAGAGCAATGAATACGGAAGAGCCCAGAGGCCATCCTAAAATGTATTAAAATAAATTCTGAGTTTCAATGGCCGCTGATCAGGGGTTGGGGTTTATTAACATTTCTTTATTAACATTTACTCTCTATAGCATAAGCCTGAACCTATATACAAAAGCACTGGATACTCCTACCCTAATGTACTGCATTTCCATGGGTTCAGAGTAGTGATCGACCGATATCGTTTTTTTTATTGCCGATACTGATATTTTTGTCATCGCATATCGGTATCGGACGATATTTTCAGACATTTAAAAAAACATTTTAATTTTTTTTTTTTTTACAGGTACTCTTGTGGAGTAAAAGACCCCCAAACCCCTCCTCTGCACTTAAAACATTCAAAAACGCCAAGTTTGGCTCTTTTGAATGCTGTCATTTTTTTTAATTTGGCACCGAGTACCCGGAAGTATGACGTCACTTCCAGGATTTTACATGGAGACCCGATCAGAGCCGAATGCGGCTTTGTTTGGGTCTTCGGCAACCGTGCAGGTAGAATGCCTGGGTCTCCTGGTGGGATGGGAGACCCAGGCGAGCCGCTGAAGGTGGCGGGGGGGGGGGGGGCACTTTCCCGAAATATCGGCAATATCGGTAACCTCCGTGGCTGATTCTGATATATCGAGGAAAGTGCAGAGCAGCCCACGATATAGAAGCTTTGCCGATAATCGGTCAATCCCTAGTTCAGAGTATCTATTCTGCCCCTGGACGCACATAATTCTATTATCTCTAACGAAAACTCACAAAAAAAAAACGCACCTTTTAAAAACGATTACAAGCATTTATAGGCCCCATGCATAGTGTCACATGGGTGGTACAATGTAAAATTCAGGCCCAGGAGACACCGGTGCTGCGTACATTTGTCCTTTGAAAATCAATGGCCGTACACAGGTAAACACTGGTACTGCATGCAAATGCATGAGACTGGATGCAGACTGTCTGCGTCTAGGAGCATACATCCATACGTATGCACGTTTATGAAAGTACCGCCATACAGACACATGCAGCCATTGATTCATTTAGACAGCTTTACACAGAACCTTCTACTCCTCTTTCTGTCTGTCTTACTGATCCTCTTCAATACTTTCTGAATCAACAAGATGGAACAGGTAATGAAGCTACAACAGCCAGGCAACTAGCATTTTTGGATGCAACTAGATGACAGCCTTAGTGTGATGGGACTTATTGAAGAAAGTAAACCGAGGATTTTTGGTTTACTGAAGTGTGACAATGTAAAAGTCACATGTATGACATCAACAGAAGACTGCAGAGTAAATTTCTGCGGTTCAGCTGATTGAATCATAAAAGTATCAAAAGGAAATAGTATGAGGTTTTTTCCTGTATAGAATGCTAAATTAAGAACACACAGAACTATGTGTTACCATGTCATTTCCTAGATTTCATAGGAAGAATTTAGACCTGAATATTTATATCTGCTTTAAAGTGACAATAACCCTCAGTTTTTTAAAGTGATAAAAGGCAGATTTTTTTTTAAATAAGCAAACACATTATACTTACCTGCTCTGTGCAGTTGGTTTTGCACAGAGCGCCCCTGATCCTCCTCTTCTTCTTCGGTCCCCCACTGGTGCTCCTGGCCCCTCCCTCCTGCCAAGTGCCCCCATAGCAAGCAGTTTTCTATGGGGGGCACCCAAGCAGGCTCGCTCCTGAGCTGCTGCTATGTGTGTCCATTCACAGCTCGGACACACCCACTCTCTGCTTATTGGCTCACTGGCTGGGATAGACAGTGAGAGTCACAGGTTCCCGCTGCTGTCTCAGCAAACGAGGAGGAAGAGACCCGGGAGAGCCACTGCTCTCGTGCACTTTGCTGGATCGAGCTGGGGCTCAGGTAAAAAGGGAAAACCTTTACAACCACTTTAAGCATTTTCAGCAGCATAAATTAACATAAATCAGAATTGCAATTACAGTACCACCTGATGGTAAACTTTAGTATTGCAGCGTGACAATCCCTTATGCAACCTGAATGGTTGATCCACAAGGGAAGAAGGCAGTCTACAGGTCACTAGGTAAAGCGACCTGTGTTTGGTCTTTTGTAAGCTTTTTTTCAGCATGTTGCAAAGCAAGCGGCGCCAGCACAAGATTTTCATGGTGTCAAATACTAGGCTGCATTGCATGAATTTACTGCAATTAGTAATTCCGGCAGCACTGGATATCTTATCCAATCTCTTTTAGATATAAAAAACTTAAAGTGGCACTAAAATTTGGCTTAAAAAATATATATATATTCAAGTATGTATTCCTAATTCAAAAAAGTCCCTTCTACTGCTCTCAGTCTCCTCCAATTCCTTTTTTTTTTTTTTTGCTGCTATGATCTGACTTCCTGTTAGAGGATCCCATGATCCCACTGTATGCAGCCACTCTCTCTTGCTCGCTTCCAATATGAACTATGGACTATCCAATTTATTGAGTTTGTAGTGTGCATAGAGCAGTGTACATGACCACAACTAATGTGCAATGCTCATTCCAAACAAATTAAATTGGAGGGAAAAAGTATATAAGGAGGCAAAAAAAAAAAAAAAAAAAAAAAAAAAAAACAGTAAGGGCCTGTTTACACTTGCATTAGAGGGGTGGTAAAACCCTGTGGTTAAGCTGTGATTTTAATGCCCCTAAACCGCTCTCCCTATTGCTGCAGAGGCAGCGGCCAGAGATGTACATGTCGCGCAGGAATTATACCCCCTGCCGCATTACTACATGCCAATTACCACCCATTCAAGCAAATTGGCAGCGCTGCAACCACACCACAAACCTGCACTATGCATGTAGATGCGCTGTGGTTGTCTGGTATTTAGAGGGTTAAAAAGCAGGCAGTGAGGATGCAATACACCGCCCGTCTATTGCTGCCTGAAGAGCGATATAAATGCAGATCACGCTTCAAACAGCAAAGAAAGTATAAATGAGCCCCAAGAAACAATTTCCAGCAATAACCGCCAGCAGTCTGCAAAATAAGTGGAAAAGGTATGTGCATTAGCGTGTGTAAATTGTTGCAATATGTTTTTTAATAACTAGTTGTGTTTTGACATAATATGTCATGTCCTTGTTCATACATGTATGAATAAGGACATTACATTTTCTGGCTGCCTAAGTCACATGTGCTAGGGGTGCAACTAGCCCCCAGCACATAACTGTAAATATCCCAGCATGTGCAGGGTTTCTAACTCCTACCGCCATCACCACTTCAAATCACTGAAGTGGGCATGGTGGTTAGAGTGTTCCTTTACTATCTCTCAGAAGAAGTAAACCTCTGTAAACTGATTCCATTTCATTTGATCATCCTCTAGTTGTGTTAAATTAGTGCGGGGGGGGGGGGGGGGTCGCGGCGGGGTTTTATTACTTATATACCTTAACTATAGTATATATTTTAAATGCAAAAAAAAATTTTCTACACTCAATGTGGCCCAGAGAAGCCAAAAGGTTGGACACCCATGTTTTAAAACATTCCACAACAAAATGCCAAGCAGCGGATTCAAATGACGGTACACTTACGTTTGATGTCATGGTGGATGACATTTTTGGAGTGTAGAAAGTCGAGCCCTTTAAGGATATGTTTGGTCACCCAAATAATTTCGAACTCGCGCAGAGGGCCACAGCTCTCCAGTTTCTCCAGGACGGACCCTCCTTCCCCAGCCTCCATGTACAGGTGAACCATGTTGTTGCATAATACGGCTCCATATAACTCAGCGATGTTCTCGTGCTGAAACTGCACCTGAAACTCCACATCGGCCGGCTTGAAATGCTCCACCGGGATCTGTGGTAGAGAGAGAGGAGGACAAACATGAGTCGTAAAAATGGCATGTGATGAAGACAGTCGGGCATTGCTCATTGCTGGATTAATTAGGTATCCACCTTGCTTTTCAGGTGTGGTTATCTTCCTACAAGCAACACCTATTGGGCTCATATCATCACACTGTACTCACAGTTCTATTACATAACTCCTTACAATAACAACAATCCTCAACAGGTGAACATACATAGAAATGTGTTACTCTGCTGGAATAATTATCTTATCAACTCATTGGCCTTTACTTATCACGAGTAATGTCCTGTATCTAAAGCAGCATCTTGCTTTATATCACACTGTTCCAAATGATCTCAACTGATCTAAGAGGATTCTGATTAAAGTGGAATTTTATCCATAACAACTTCATAAAAAAAAGGTTCTTTAGCAGGAAACATACATTTCCATATTAATAATTATGCTACCAAAATTAATGTGTGCTCTAAACTGCCTCCAGCATTGTTCCGGTTTCTTCTTGCTGTAGGCTGCCCTTTTGCTGAAGCCTAGAGCCCCTGAGCAGCAGTAAATCTTTAGGCTGTCAGCAGATCGGACTCTACAAATTCAGAGCACAGTACCTAAAAATAGAGAGCAACTGAGCATGTGCAGAGCAGGGTGAGACTGGATTATAAACGGTTTAGGCACTTATTTGTAATGCTTTACATAGCTATACCTGCAAAATGGGCCAGCCTGAAGTGATCTAGCAGGGCTTAATTTTCTGACTACAGTTCCACTGTAATGTCTGTCGGCTGTATCCCCCCCCCCCCCCCACACACCCTACTACCATGACATTGCTGAGATCTTTGGTGCACCTCTGAGCTTGGAACCCTACCCCTCCATGGCTCTATGCCTGTGTATGTGTATAGATCTATGTACTCCTACTGTGTAAAGTGTTACACAATAGGTCGGCACTATTTAAATTCTGGAAACAAATAAAGATAGCTTAATTTTTTATTGCCATCTGAATCTCTACTGCTTGCCCAGTGACTGTTCATCCAGAGGTTTCATAAACGGGGCATATAAAGAGTGTTTTAAATGTACAGCTTTTCATGCTATTATTAGGTCTATGATCTACCAGAACACCCAGATCCTTCTCCCCCATTGACTCCCCCAGCTGTTCTCATCCTAGAATGTATTCTTTATGTATGTATTTATCCACAATAGTCAACCTCATTTGCCCAATTAAAAAATGCATTGGAGGTCAGCTTGTAAATTGAGACGTCCTATATTATATATATATATATATATATATATATATATATATATACACATATACACACACACATACATACATACATACATACACACACATACATATATACATATATATATATATATATATATATATATATATATATATATTATATGTATTTATACAGTGTACATACAGAGTATAGTATGTATGTAGAGAGGTTTTATACACAGTGTACACAGATATATGGTCACTTGACAATAATTATTGGCAGGATTAGGCATTAATCATCTCATGTCCCTGAACTTCTAAAGTTGGATAGCACACAAATGTTCCATCAATGTTCTATATTTCATGCACATTTACATACTATTAATCTCTCACCTATTTTCTGAACACTCATTTTCAGGAACATTTATTATGACAGGAGCAGTAAAGAGTAATAGCAGTGGGGAATTTTAGAATTGGCGAAGTGTTTTTGGTTTAGTATAAAACATAATAGTAACCTATGCAATTAAAGATGAACTCCAGACACAACTCTCAATTCAATATATTCCTTAACTGTCACAAAAAAGATAAAAATCTACTTTGTGTGCATCAAATGCCTTTGCATACTCCATTTTTACCCTGTAAAAATAGTGATGATATCACTGTGCTGCACATAGCCTGTGCAGAGAGCAGATCTGATCCAGCAGGCTCCACCCACTACAGACTGCCAAACTACAGGAAGGGGCGGAGACAAGACCAGTCACCCTGCACAAGAAGAGAGAGCAACAGTTACTGGTCTTTATTACAGGAAGCTCCTGCACAGAGGTAAGGTCTCACATTGCATTACTGCACAAATCTGGATGGAATACACAAAGCACACCAAGATTCAAATATGAATACCCAACTCTTGTATTTTTTTCTTTTACCAGAAATTAGCTTTAAAATGATTCCCCACTATAAACAGACAACTGCTTATAGGTTTATATGGACTCATTCACCTTGATCTGTGCTCTTTGCCAATATCCGGTGCTATATGTATTATACTGCTAAAATGGAAAGAAATTTACTTGAGCAATCATACGGTGAGGAAATTTGTAGCATACAAACTTCCTTGTAAAGAAAGGTCAACAATAAAATAAAGTATTATTTGCTTAGTGTTTTCATGGTAACTCTTTTATTTCCTTGTCTTCTTCCCCTTCATGTGATTGATAGGATCTCAGGAAAGTTGTGATATTTTGGGTTGGATTGTATACATATCTACACCATAACAAAGCTCTAGGCACTGGTTTCTTGACTGGGAAGAGGAGGAGAGCAGTTCTATAGGAGAAGAGTTCTTATGCCTAAATTCACACTATAGAATTTTGCGCAGATGCATAATATCACGTGATTTAGCACGCATTTATAAAATGCACAAAAACCACGCTTGAAGTGCCATTCATCATTAAAGGAGAAGTATGGTCAAAGCTCTTTTGGCTATATTTCTCCTTTGGATCACAGTAGTGTAGTTCGTTCTGAACTTCTGTGACACGTTTTTAGCTGTCAGCAGGCTAAAGTCCCCTGTCAACTGACATCGCTCAGCTGGTCCAGGCTTTGGATCGATTCTGACTTTAATGTCGGGATCCACCCAGAGGCCTGGACCCGCAGCCGGCTCAGCCTCTCAGCGAGCCACTGGGAGACTGAGCCAGCCGTTTCTGCCCCTTCACAGCCTGGTGCTGCTTGAGGGGCAGAGCAGAGATCCGGTGACTACTCTCTGTTCACTGAAGACCGAGAACTGAGCGATCAGCAGTCTTTAATCACTCACTTCTCGGTCTTAGATGCAGCTGGTATCAGTGCTGCATCCACCTAGATTAGTAGAATGGTTTTTGTTTTTTAAATTCTGAACTACTTTTAACATATTCCAAACACGACAAGATGTGCTTTTTTATGCCAAAAAATGGGTATCTGCTTGAAGCTCAAAAAGTTGCAAAAGCTATTTCACTGCGTTTATCGCACATAGGACAGCCCATTAAAATGAATGGGTACCCAATGCGTGTAGCGCTACAACGTACAAACAAAAGGGCAGAGATACACCTATGCGAGACACCTGCTATCGTGCGTCATCGTGTGAAGGTGGCCTAAGGCCTAAAAATGCTTAAACATACTAAAAAGAAGGAAAAAAAAAAAAAAAAAGGGACACTTATGTGGGCATAGAGTATAGAACAACTGAGCACACAAAGGACATTTAGAAAGAATGAGATTCTGCATGTGAAGTGTAGTCCAGCTTAGAGAAACAAGAAGAAAACCCACAATTGTGAATTGGGGGTTAGGGAAGGGGGCCCTGTATAGCAATAAAGCACCCAGGGTAAAGCTGGCCGTACACAGTAAGGACCCATGCACACAGGGCATCAGAAAAAACGAGTTGCAAAGCCATTTCTGACGCCAGGAAAAAGCGGCGTCAAAAATGCGCCTTTAGCAGCATTTCGCATTGGCGTCAATGTGCGTTTAGGCGCGTCAGCGCTTAGCAGCATTTATAAATAAACACAACCCTCTTCTATTTGTGACCAATCACATTTTTCATTTTTTAAAATATTTTAAAAAACGCCTGACGCTGCTAAAAGCCGATATACAGCGTTAAGCCGCATCAGGCGTTTTTACAGCTCAACGCTGCTGCTCCTGCACTGGCCCTGGGTTTTTTTTGCAGCTTAAAAATGCCTATGCCACTTGGAGCTCCTAAAAGCCTGTGTGTGTGTGTGTGTGCGCATGAGGCCATAGAATAACATGGATGGGCGTTTATAAGCTGCAAAAAAAAAAAAAAAAAAACGGCTGACACTCCTAACTGCAGCTGCAAAAACACCCTGTGTGCATGGGGCCTAAAATTTTCGTTCACATGTTCATAGAGAAATAATCGTTTGCTAGAGCAGAGAAAGATCATTTGCCAGAGGATTCAATAATACCATTATGGGAAAATGTTGTTAAAAAAAAAAAAAAAAAGAAGAAAAATTAGGTTAGATTGCCATTCCAGTTTGATGAAAACATGATTACAGCAACATACCAGCTTACACGCCATCCTCTTTCTGGTTGCTGTATCCTGTGCCAAGTGGACTTTCCCAAAAGCCCCCCTGGGGATAAACTCTGAGCCATGACTCCGGTATGTCATCTTCCATGGAAATAGCAGCACGTCGGTGTCTGTCTGGTACCGCCCGTCCTTGATGGTGAGCATCTAAAGGAGAGAGACATGAAATATTCATTTCTGCATCTTATCTATTCATCTTTGGTAATGTACTAACACCTACTGTGCATACTATTCTATTAAAACTGACAAAAAGACTTTATACATACAACGATAGAAATACTGTCACAATTATATTTAAAAATGTATAACTAAAAAAGGACAACTGGAGTTTTTTTTTTTTTTATTCATACATTCGTTTTGTAATTTATCATTGTCAAGATAAAATAAATCACCAATACAGCATAGATATTGTTACATGAGTTATATATAGGAGGTATAAAAAAAAGGTTCACATGTCCCACACACAGGATTTTTTTTTTAATACATTTGGCAAAGTTAATTTCTGACTGGGGTGTATCAAGTAAAATTAGAACAAGGGTCAAATTCAGTAAGTGCTAATGCAATGATTGAGTCATTTTCAAGTGAAACTGTGCCCAGATGAAGCATACTAAAGTATTTACATAATCTGAACAGTCAGTAAAAATACTTTAAAGCTGAACTCAAGGTATGGACTTTATAACATAGTTATACTTGTCAGAGGCGTAACTAGAACCTTCAGGGCCCTTGTGCAAGAAACCATGAAGGGCCCCCCGGACCCCTGGCCGGGGCCCTTCCCTTCAAGCCTTAGGCTCTTCCCACTGATCCTGGGGCCCTTTACTCTCATTTCGGGGCCCTTTCACAAGTTCTGCACTGGGCCCCCTTCCTGCCATCTTGGGGCCTCCCAATGGTGGTGGAATGCCAGGGCCCCGGTTGCAGATTTGACCTTTGCGATCCTGGAAGTTCACCCACTGGTGTCAGTAGTTTTTATTTTTTGGTATTTTAATTGTATTATTTTTTATCATTTTTTTTTATTTTTTTACAATGTCACTGACTATGACTCTGTCCATTCAGAAAAGGAAGGAGCTGGTAGATTACATATTTACCGACCCCTTCCTGGTTATCTATTTTGAACCATCCCCTTCAGCAGCCAGCAGGAGAGGGGAGGGAGCACAGTGGGGGGGGGGGCAGCACAGTAGGGGCGGGGGACCAGGGAAGCACACAGGGGCCCAAAGACAGCAGAACACAAGTGTAGTGGATAGGAGGAGTGGTGGGGGCAGCATACAGAGTAACCAATCTCCTCCATTTTCCTCCTGCAGCTACAGGAGGAAAAAGGAGGACAGTGATTCCTCTACATGCTGCCCCTGCCGCCCCTTCTATCCAGGTGTACAGGGGAGCTGCATGGGCCCCCTGGAGCATGGGGCCCGGTTGCGATTGCAACCCCTGCAACCCCTGTAGTTACGCCCCTGATACTTGTCCAACTTGGACCATTGAATGTATGCATGATGCACCGTACCCAGACACAGAGACTACATCAGTAAATCACTGTAGGAGTCTATGTTAGTACAGTAATCACTATCTTCTGGGTCTCATGCCAATCAGCTGCCCAGCTGCATTGTGAAGCCAGGGAAGTCGCGCCATCAACTGAAGGCTTTGTATTTTTCTCAGTGAAAGCATGGCACTCTGAGATTGGACTAGATGGAGATCAATACACTACACCTTGTACTCACTGAAAAAGATCCTAAGCATTCTATGAATGACGCCTGTCCCAAGCTGGAAATCCTCTGTGGTTACTATGCCGCTTTACAGCTGCCCAGCATAGGACACAGAGTTTAGTACTGTAGTAGCAGAGACCATTACAGTGAATTCCAGCTTCCAGACATCCCCAAAAAGGTATCGAAAAATGGAGCTGGACCAATGCATATCCTTATCCGGAATTCAGATTGAAAACATGCTCTCATTACCCTTTATAGCTGTAGGCATCGTACAGTAATTCATCTGCAAACTTTACTACAGAGGCACTGAAAGCACAACTTTTTTTCTAAGTGTAGCAGGATTTCCAGGCATTGGGCCTGATATGGGTCTGCCATTGTTACCGGTGGCACCTTCAGCCCGTTTAAGCTGAATACCCAAGTGTGAGATTTGAGACAATGACCTTTCCGGCATCTTTGATTTGTTTTGTTTATATTATAATAATTGGGATGGGAGAAGGAAATGAGTGGGATACTCCTCTGGCTCAACTAGGTAAAACTGGGACACTCTGTAGAAAAATGCCTGTTTGCGATGTCTTGACGCCAGCTGGATTCTGACCAACGCTTACTGACGCTTGAAAACGGCTGTCTTGCTGAACTATACTAGAACTTTGCTTTTAACACTCTGGTTAACTCAAAAGATCCTAGACTGTAGTGAGACTTGACTCTTCACCCTCTGTTTAGCTCAAAAGTCCTGTGAACAACTCCCTCCAGCCCTTCACTGACTGAGGTAGCTCCTTGTAACTGCTACTGCAACTCTCAACTCTGTACACTGCACACTGTACACATTAACTCTTCAGGGCCCAACCGCTGGTGCCCCCTTTACACTTCCGAGTCCTCTCACTAGGCACCCCATTTTTACCACTAGCTAGCTCCTGGATCCCTTGGACCTTCGCCAGAGAGGTCCCCTCTTGCTAGGTTGACCCCCAGGGGCAGTTACAGTGCTCACGTACTTGGAATGCTTTCCTGAAAATGGACCCCCTCTACTCCGCTGGTCCTCGGCACACCGACTCCTCTCTGCAGCTCAGCTCAGCTCTCTGTCCCCTCAGGCAAGCCGTCTGGGACACCCGATCCTTCTGACAGGAGGAGAGACAGCTGTACTCTCCCTCCTGGGACTCTGCTTCCCACCAAAGACGCTGTGTCATGCACTCCCTTCAAACTTTTACCCACTCCCTGAATCCTGTGCGGCAGAATCTGCCTTTCTGGGGTAGATACAAGCCTAAATGTGCCACTGATTGAGTTTCCGCCACTGCCCAATGAGATCCCTCTCATGGAGGGAGTGCGGAGACTCCCCATTCTCAATAGAAACACCTGGGAGACATGACAGTCCAGCTGAAAATCATGGCCCTGCTGTTTAGGCAGCCAAGGCCCACTATACTTTTGCCTAGCACCTACCCTGTAGGGTGCTGCATCGTTAAAGCACAATCTTGAGGCCCCGTTCACATTGCAGCGACCCGACTTTGCCGGGCGACCTCACAGGTCGCGGCGCGCTGCTCGCCCTGCGACCTCGGAGCGGCCAGCACGGACTTCATAACATTGAAGTCTATGCAGGTCGCTCAGGGTCGCCCCAAAGAAGCTCCGGACCCATTTTCTAAGTCGGAGCGACTTGTGTCGCTCTTACAAGAACGGGTCCATAGCTTCTGTATGGCGAGCGACCTACGGCGACCTGTGAGGCAACCAGGTCGCCTCACAGGTCGCCCCAGTGTGAACGGGGGCTAAACGTCTGTCGACCCTCTTGATGTAAACACAAAACCATTATTTCTAAAAACTTTTATAAACAAACTGAAACCACCTTTGTGAGATCCTGGAGCATCTTTGACAATTACTTCACTGTACAAGCAGCTAAGGTAAGGACTGTCTTTATTTCTAGTTCTTTTACTGCTTGTTAAAGCTTTAGTTTAACCTGTTGCAGTTGGCATATACTGTATGTGGCAGCATTTCAGTGGGCTTTGAATATGCGTACAGGCAGCGCCGTTGTTTTGTGCTGGGATCGTGCTGTCACCGACCGACGGCTCATTGTCAATATTTACAATCGGGAGTTGGTAGGACCGACTCCTGAGGATGTGATCACTGTCACGGCCTATCACAGTGATTACATGATTGGGAAAGCCCAGGAAATGCTTCCAACATTACCAACCCTGTACAGCGTCTGGCAGAGCTCAGTCAGCAAAATGCATTCTAGGTGCATCCAAACAAAAAAGGTGTTCAATGTCTTACAGTTTAATTTCTTTCTAAAGCAGCCACAACCTGAGTAGAAAAGTTCTGCCAGAAGCTGCAGTGTGGAATCCTCCCTCTCAGCAGGGGTAAGTTGGACCTTTGCAGTAAGACCGCTGCTTCCCCATCCCCATAGAGAGCAACAATCTCACTTCGTAGCTGCTGCCAGGGGAGAGGCTTTTTTACTCACACTGCATCTGGTTTGTAAACAAGGTGAACTGTAAGACTTTTCACACCTTTTCTTCTTATGCACCCAGAATATACCACAGAGCTCAGCATACCACAGAGACCGGCACTACAGAGCCCAGCATACCACAGAGACCGACACCACAGAGCCCGGCACACCACAGAGCCCGGCACACCACAGAGCCCGGCACACCACAGAGCCCAGCACAATAAGTAGAAAAGGTATGTGCATTAGTGTGTGTAAATTGTTGCAATGTGTTTTTTAATACCTAGCTGTGTTCTGTCATAATAAAATGGCATGTCCTTGTACATACATGTATGAAGAAGGATATGACATTTTCTGTCTGCCTAAGTCACATGTGTTAGGGGTGCAAACAGCCCCCAGCACATAACTGTAAATATCCCAGCATGTGCAGGGTTTCAGAGTGTTCCTTTAATATCTCCCAGAAGAAGTAATTACATTTCATTATCCTCTGGCTGTGTTAAATTGGGAAGGGGGGGTTGGAGGGCGCGGCGGCGCGGAGTGCCACCTCCGCAGGTTGGGATATCTGGAACAGGGACCATTGAAATTAACAGAATGTGACTTGTTGAGCGTTTTAGAGCTACAAGCAGAAAATCGCTCAGGTGTGAACGGGGCCTAAAGAGTATGCAAATACATTAATTCATACATATTCTAAAACCAAAGTATCGGCAATTTGATTTTTTTTTTTTTTTTATAAGCGATGTATTTACTGCACATGATTGGCCAATTTCTGGCTAGACCGTTACATCATTGAAAAGTCAGGTTGACAAAAAAGATGCTTAAACCAATATTGAAAAGGGATATTTCACCTTTTACCACAAAACTGCCTATGCAAGCAATGGGCATCTGTAGATAAAAACCAATTGTGCAGCAAAGCCCATGCTATAGGTGGAGGCCATTTACATACCTTACGAAGCCTGACTGGAATACTCCCAGGACATTGCTAAGTACTCCCAGGACGTTGGCTAAGTGAGGCCTAGTCATTCCTGCTCACCTCCACCATCACAGGAGTCATCCCTCAAATGCTGGGCTCAGAGCTACTTCATCAGGGAGAGAAAGAGAATGAGAGGGGGTTTGAATCAGAGAAAGAGCTCACTTCTGGGATGGTGGAGGGGAGCCGTGATGACTAGGCCTCACTTAGAACCATCCTGGGAGTATTCCAGTCAGGCTTCATAAAGGTATGTAAATGGCCTCCACCTATAACAAGGGCTTTTTTCATCTTTAGTCAGAGCTGCACAGTTTGTTTTAATCAACAAACATCCCTTACCTGCATAGGCAGGTTTTTGAAAAGGTAAACTATTCCTTTAAATCATTCACTTGGAATCTTGTTGAGAAAAATCTAATGTGGCAGATTTTCCATTAGCTATTATATTCATCTCTTCCACCTGAATTTTATAAATGTGACAATAATCAGATCTTGAATAGCAACCAAAAGATGTCTGGTCTGTGCCAGATCAACTCCTTATTGGCTCGTCACACCATACATGCATGAAAAGTTATGGGAAAAAACCCACACAGATTTACATCAGTTTTTAAGTGCGTTTCCGTAAGGTTTTATGCACATTGACATCATGTGCGTCAGTTCACACGAATGTTGATTTCATGTCAGGTTTTTTTTCTGAGCAGAAAACTGCATACACATTGCAGATTCCTTCGCATCACAAATCTGCAGTGCATGGTGTGAACAGGGCAAATAGAGAACCATTGTTTTCTTTGAGCCCTTGCAGAACCCGTGCAGAAATACTGACGTCTCTGAACGCGGTGTAAACGTGGCCTCATAGGCGTGCGCAGGGGGTGTGCCAGGTGTGCCTGGGCACACCCTAATCACTACACGTGCTGCAGATTCCCCTACTGCCCGGGCTCCGTGCTCCCCCCCCCCCCCCCATGTTTAAACCCCTTGCCCTGCAGTGCTGCTGGCTTCCCTTCTCTCCTCCCAGCTGCTAGGGGGATGTTTCAGGATGAAGAGCCATAAATGCTAGTTAAATACAGGCATACCCCACATTTAAGTGCACAATGGGACCAGAGCATGTATGCAAAACGAAAATGTACTTTTTCTTTTCTGTATGCATGTAAATACACTAGCTCTATAGGAAATCTTGGTCAGCTTGACATGGCACTGCTCCCAAACCATAAGTGACAGAGACACCAAACTTGGAGAGCACGTTAAAAGGGACCCACAACTATGACATGGTAGCTTACCTAGGCAAGCTGGCCGGCCACAAAATATATGTTGTAGTCCTGGGTCCCCTCTCAGTGCTCCCCGAGTTTGGTGTCCCTGTCACTTATGGTTCTGGAGCAGTGCCATGTCAAGCTGACCAAGTTTTCCCATAGACGCCAATGTTAAAAACTATCAGCAGTGCCATGTCAAGTTGACCAAGCTGTGTCCGTACTCGCGAGTGTACGTAAAGGGGGTTATGCCTGTATGTTATTTATAGGTTCCTTCCTTTTCTAAATGAACACACTGGCTCACTGTGTTCTTTCATAACTGAAGCATAATAAAATGAGTTTACTACACTTCAGTTTGTGAATGAACAGGAAGCCGTTCGGCAAAGAAAACTTCCAATACTTTCACTGTCTAGTGCAGCTGAGGCTGCAGAGAAAGGGATTATTGAGCTTTGGGGTGCACACCATAATGGTCTGTGCACACCTATGCATGGCCTTAAGAATTTTGACAGCTATAGCAGGCAATGCATGCAGAGCCCCTTCGCATATTTGCTTGAGCAGAAGCTTTCTGTTGTATAAATCTGTATATTCGCCCTCATTCACACCGAGGACAGGTTTGAAATTGTGCGAGTTCAACTGAACTCACACGATTTCAAACCTGCATTTCAGCGCAAGTTCGAGGGCTATTTGACAGACATCTGTACAGGTTCATGCACAGAGGTCTATTGAAATCGCCTCCCGAAGTCACCAAACGTAGTGCAGAAACTACTTTTGAGAATCAGTGTGGCGTTGCTCCGATTCGGAAAGTGCTGTTGCCGGCAAAAGGCTCTGAATTGGCATTCGATTTGACATGTCAATCGCATTTCAAATTGGCCCAATGTGAACAGGGGCTAAAGGAAACATGTAATGGAAAAAAGTTTGCCATTGCAGACCTTCTGAAGATGCTAATTGCCTGCCTGCCTCAAGGTAGCTTTGTCTTAATCTTCCTATACGTATGGTGCAATAAGGTTTATGTCAAGAGCCTGAAAGGTTAAGTCATAAGGAACTAACTGGCTAATTATGATGTAATAGAGGAATAAACACGCTTAGTCTAATTATAATGTGAGCGATCATTAGCATTGACGCATCAAACCGCCAGCAGATGAGGCGAGATATGCCGTGTGAAGCATCAAGCACGAATGCTAGTACTAGGTGTGGTGAGTATACTACTTAGCCCACGGCAAAACAGCAGTTTCCGATTGTAAACACCACTCTGAGTTGTAGTCACTCTTTAACACATAGTGAAGTTAGCGCTGAGCTTTCTGTTATTTATCAGCGCAGGCATTGGTTCTTAAAGTAGGAGAGCTAGGTTATAATAGAAAATATATCAGTGGGGGCTTCATGGAGGGGTCTAATGTTTGCACAACCACATTTCCAAGAATTTCAGTAGCTGAATTATAACGAAAGTTATACTGCTAATTGAAGCAAACCTAGTGTGGTTTCTTACAGCCCCTGCAATTGCAAAATTAAAGTGATTGTAAAGGCTTTTTATTTTTTTTTATATTAAAATAACAAACATGTTCTCCGAACCTGCTCTGTGGAATGGTTTTGCACAGAGCAGGCCTGATCCTGCTCTTTTTTTTTTTTTTTAACCACTTGCCAACCGCCGCAAGTACATATACTGCGGCGGTCAGCCCCTCACAGGCAAAGTGACGTACCGGTACGTCACTAGCCTGTGAGGCTCTGGGGAGCAAGCGTGCGTCGCCAGAGGCGCGCTCCCACGCGGTCACGGACCCCCCCCCGGCGTGTGAGCGGCGGACCCGATGTCCGCCGCTCACTCCTGATCGTCCGTGACAGCGGGAGAAAGGCAGTGTAAACAAGCCGCCTGTCATTCTCCCCTGTGTAGGAACAGTGATCATACGGTTCTACTATGTAGGACCATTGATCATTGTTCCTACACCTCAAGCCACAGCCAATCACAGTTAGAATCACGCCCCTAGGGACACACACAGCCCCTCCCTCTCAAATAAAGTTAACCCCTTCACTACCAGTGTCATTTTGCAGTAACAGTGCATATGTATAGCACCGATTACTGCAGTAATGTCACTGGTAACCCCAAAAGTGTCACAAATGTCAGTCCAGGGTCCGATCTGTCCGCCCCAATGTCGCAGTACCGCAAAAAAAAAAAAAAAAAAAAAAACGCAGATCGCCGCCATTACGCGTTAAAAAAAAAAACCAACAAAAATGACAAAAATCTTTCCCTTTGTTAGTAAGTGCGATAACTTTTGCGCAAACAAATCAAAATACGCTTTTTGCGATTTTTTTTTTTACCAAAAATATGTAGCATAAAACAAATTGGCCGAAAATGTTAAAAAATTTAGATTTTTACATTTTTTTGTTTTTTTTGGGGGAATTTCATATTAAAAAAAATGTGAAAAATATTGTTATTTTTGCAAAATTGACGCTCTTTTTTTGTTTATAGCGCATGATAAAAAAAAAAAAAAAAAAAAAAAAAAAAAAAAAAAAAAAAAAAAAATCGCACAGGTGATCAAATACCACCAAAAGAAAGCTCTGTTTGTGGGAAAAAAGGACGCCAAATTCGTTTAGGTACAGCGTCGCACGACCGCGCAATTGTTCGTTAAAGTCACGCAGTGCCGAATCGCAAAATACCCCCTGGTCAGGAAGGGGGTAAAATCTTCCGGGGCTTAAGTGGTTAATAAAACTGCCACTCTTCATTTTCTTAAAAATATTCTTGGCACACTGTGCTCAAAAGGTTCCTTACCCCTGGTTTACTATCTGCTTGGACTTCAACAATACGAGGTAGGTACGTCATCTTACCTTGTTTAGTATGATTCCACATTCCTGCTGCAAACACTGGTGTAAATGCTTGGCATCTGCCAGCTGATTGGCGAACCTGAGTAACTCTTTAGTAGTCCCATATGTAACAGAAGACAGCAGAGAGGTTTCCTGCCCACTGAGGAATAAAGAGTCCGTCCTCTCCTCGTAGTAAGTCTCTTGACATGTTTTTACTGTGCTCTTGCCCACGGCACATACTTCCCCATCTCGATAGAGGTTTTCCATTATTGTGACCACATCAGACACATTGAAATAGGGGAGCAACAGCTCCATTTCCTCCTTCTGGTCGCTGTTTGTGCTAATAAAATCCATGACGGCACTGCTCTCCAAAGCAATACCTAAAAAAATAAATAAATAAAATCAAAAATCACATCTGCTTTAATGTGTATTGCTCAGATACCTTGTTTCCTAGAACTTTGGACCAATCTGAGGTGTGAAAGGACAATAATTGGGACTAATCTGAGGTGTGAAGGGACAGGAATTGGGACAGACCAGAGCTCTGTAGACAGGCACAGTGTGTTACAGGGGATCTCCTGGATAATGTCACATGCTGGTGAAGCAGTGGGCGTGGCTTCAAAGGACCCTGTAACGTTAAAAAACCATACCCCGTGAAGAAACCATACCCTCGTCACTTCCGGTCTGAAACAGCTGAGCAGCGCAGCAGTGCGCATGCTCAGAGCCCCGGATACCCAATTGAACATGAAAGAATTTGAGAAGTGCGCATGCTCGGTGGGCATGAAATTATCACGGCACTGTGTCTAATGTTATACTTGCGGCGGGTACATTATAACACTTCGGCTGCAACATCAATCATCTCCTCTGCTATCGCTGTAACTTCCCTGATCTCCGGTAATAAATATAAAATGACGGCGATCGCGGCTCCGTGATCCGCTTTTATATTTATTACCGGAGATGAGTGAAGTGACAGCGGAAGGAGCGGAGATGACTGATGTTGCAGAGGAGCTGTTTTAATGTAAGCGCCGCAAGTTTAACTACCGTGAGAAATCCATACCCTCCGTAGGTGCCCCGGAAGTGACGAGGGTATGGTTTTCTCACGGGTATGGTTTTTCCACGGAACAGACCCCCCTTCTTTGTCAAGCCTACCTAGAGGAAATACTGTGATTGCTTTATACAGGAGATGGGGGGAGATGGGGGAAGGGCGCTGATTGTTGAAGGCAACTCACATGTTAGAATGCACCTTTTCAGAGCCAGCATTTGAGGTTATTAGGTTGGGGCTGAAAACACGTGCCAAGTACCCCTTTAAAAGCATACTGCAAGCTGCACACCCAGTCCGAGGTAGCAGGTAAAAGCAACCTTAGCTCAATTCATCCAGTTTTTTACTTTTTTTTTTCTTCTGACACGTTGGTGTTATATCTTTCACTTGGATGTTATAAGTTGCACTAGTAAATACAGCTGGATAAAACAAAAACTGCCTTCGTTTCAGGCTTCAAAGCAACAAAATGTTATTTAAAGGGGGTGATTCTTTTCTATACTCCCTGTACATACTCATCACTCTCTGGCCCATCATACTTACATACTCGTCATGTTCAGACTCATTAGGGTTTTCTTTGTTATAAAAACCCTGCCCGTCAATGTTTTTGGGATTTTTTTTTTTTTTTTTTAGGTTCAGTTCTGCTTTATAGTGGAGGAAAAGTTCAACTATTCTTTAAAATGGTCCCTCTCCCTTCCTCCTACCTAACCTGTATAAAGAAAAGAGGTGTGGATCTGCCTACGTATATTTAAACTGCTCTGGGCCAGTCACATGTTCCCTCAGATCGGCTTCCCCTGTGTCAGTGAGAAGAGGGAGAGCCAGCAATGGCTGGGCTATGGGAGCCTATGGTTGAAGTCATGGCTCCTGGAATTCCCAACCACTGTTGAGCATTCCCTGAGGCAGAGCTGCAGGAACAGATGAGAAGAATAAAAATAGGTAAGTATACAGATGTTTTTTATACAGGTTAGGCAGTATAGACAGGAGGAGGGGGAGGGCACATTTTAAGGAATAGTTTGATTTCGGCTTTTCCTCTAGTTTAGGCTGATTCAGCAGGAACCAGCAGGGATTTGAACCGTTACTAGGTAGGCTGAATGTAAGTTGATCGATCAACTTGGGTACAACCAGCCTGCTGGATTCTCTTATGATTATTGCTAGCGGCTGCTACAGCCACTAGCGATAATCACTGTCTTCTCCTGGTAGGGACGGCTTCGTCCGCCCGCCCCCGCCGGGAGCAGACAATTGCTCAGTCGAGGAATTACTCTCTCAGCACTGACTGTGTTGACGGGGGAATTGTGCCAATTTCTTTCCTGTAACCCATGGTTGCAGTAAAGAAATTTGCCCCCCCCCCTGTGTATGACCTGCCTTAAGCTCTTTACTAAAGTGGGGTACACACTAGTTGAAAATCTGCCGAAAATTCCCGCCCGATGTGAAATCGTCTGATTTTCGCCTAGTGTGTACACAATTTTCAGCAGCCGATGTCGACATTTTCAACGAAAAAAAAGGGAGGGACAAACACCAAAATTTTTTTCGTCCGTCCCCAGACGACCAATTTTCATTTAATGTGTATGCAGTACATCTGTGAAAAATCGGATGCGAAAGACCGCGCATGATCTGAAGTTGCTGACAACCCAGAAGTCTAGGAACAAATGTGCCAAAAAAAAAAAAAAGAAAAAAAAAAAAAAAAAAAATCGGACGAGAAATTTTGTGAACATTTATGCACTGTCGACTAAAAACAGTAATGAACGCTGAGAAGAGAAAAATCGGAGGATATTTCGTCCGATTTTCGTCAAGTGTGTACGGCCCTTAAGTGAAAGACCTTAAAGGCTGGAGGTGCAGATGGAGATAGCTTTGTCAATGCACTGAATAGATTAAAACATTTCTTGCTATGGCTTTTATAGTGGAGAGCAGCTCACTTTCCTTCTTTCAAGTGGTGATTATGACGAGGGCAGTGGACCACAGAACCTGCAAGCATTTGTGGGAAGTGCTGGGTTTTGGCCTTTGCAGCAGAGCAAAGGATTTTTTACCTTCCTGTATTGTATATCTACAAAATGAAATGCAAAATATCTGCCTCCATAAAAGGTTAAACTGGTTTTGAAATTTGCCTAAATTCTTTTATATATTCTGCTTCCCCTTCATTACGCCCTGACCTGGAACAGGACAATTATTTTATTCCAAGTCACCCTGATTTATTTCCTAGCTAAAACAAAGCACAGAGCAGAAGTTGTCACACCATTAGCTGCAGCTGGGGCTTTACAGGAACCAGGCTGTTCAATCTGTCACTTTCCTACGCTTGCAACATTGAGAAAGTGGTCACAATTTGCAAAACATAAGTGGTGCAAGCAGCGGCTTTCCTAAAGCACTTACTGAAAATATGCACAATGGGCTGGGCAGCTGGAAGACCTATTGCGCTTGGCAGAGAATCCTTGTACTTAAGCCCCGTACACACATACCGATCGTCGGCGTCCAGGGCTGTCGGTGTCTGTTGAAAAGTGCAAAAGACTGCACAAGAATTTTGTCCGCCGACTACAGCCGACTGCAGAAGTGATGTCATGTGATGGTTAACTTTCCCTGTGTTTTTCCTTTTCTGAGCATGCCCAGTCTTGCAAATCAGCGGTCTGTCGGCCGAATTCTGTACTGACTGGCGAACAATCGGCCACTCTGGTGTCGGCATACAAAAATTTTAATGCTTGCATGACAGATTCTTTTCGGCCGATTGTGCGCTGTCGGCGGCATCATACTAACAAGCCTACAATCGGCAGATCGGTCGTCGGCCGAGGCTTTTCGGCCGACGATCGGTACGTGTGTACGGGCCTTTACAGATCGCTTTCTGCTCCAGGGAAACTATGAAGGTTGGATGATTAAATACATTGAATAATGGATGTCCAGCAGGTTTCTCCAGAATCCAAATCAGACATATTAGGGTAGATTCTCATCATACAGGTTCAATGAAGTGTGCACGTGTTCCTGCACATCGTGCGTAGGGCAGCCCTTTGATTTCAGTGGGCTTCCCTACATGCCAGAAACACGCAAAAGCAGTCCCTGATCCTTTTTTAAATTCACATTGCAGCACCACACAGTTTGGCGCACGCGTTGGCAAATGCATGAGGGTGCTAAAGGGCAGTGCATTTATGTGCTTGTTGAGAAAGCGTGGAAATTTGCTTACATTCCCAACACGCACAAGATGTGAACCTGAGAAGCTGGAGGGGGAAGGAAGTTACCATGATGTTTGTCCAGTTTAATTCAAATGATTATTTAAAGGAGAAGTAGAGCCAAAGGCCATTCCTGTGACCCAGATTCAGCTGACAGCCAGCTATAATCCGCTGTCGGCTGTCTTTACTCAGCCGGCCCAGACTCAAGTGAACAGCCTATTTGCCATAAAGTGTCACTAAAGGCAATTTTGTTTTTCATTTTGGATAGAGTAAAGGGAAAGTTATATCCCTTGTCAGTTTTTTTTATTCTTGTTTGCCATCCGTGTCCTATGGGGGAGATTTCCCTTCACTTCCTGTCCTGCAGGCAAACCAGAAAGTGAGAGGAAATCCCTCCAAAGTGATCAAATCCCGAGGTGTCACCAGGGCAACAGAACTAGTGACTAGGAAAGATATGACTGGCAGCCCCGTGGTCAAGGACCTTCAAAAACAAGTCGACAATGGCATTTCCCATATTTCTAGATTGATAAATTCCTTTAAAAGGTCACTAGCATGCCAAAGCTAAACTTGTTGGTTTACTTTCACTTTCCTTTTACTGCAAAGAATGCAAAGTCAGAAACCGGGAACAAAAACCTCTGAAAACAAGAACTTCAGATATTAGCTAAAACATTGTGCAGAAACTTCTGATTGTTCACTCACATTTAACGGTGTGTCATCTGTATATAAAACAGAAAATTGGCTCACAAAGCCACCCAGAGAAAATTAAATAAAGTTATTCATGGGCTTGTGAAGTGACATCATTGCATGCTTAGGCAAGGTATTTTTTTTTTGTTTTTTTGTAGTTGTAAAGGCAGAAGGTTTTTAGATCTTAAAGCGGAGTTCCACCCGAAATTTATACTTACCTCCATCTTCTCGCTCCCGGTCACCTGAAAAACAAATGGATAATCGCAATTTTTTTTTTTTTTTCACTTACCTTTTAGAGAAAATATACTCACCTTACTTCCTTCTTCCTCCCCTCGGCGGCCACGGCGATTCGTCACTTCCTGGCTTTTGCAATGATTCCTGGGAGCTGAACGTCATAGCTCCCAGGAATCATTGCGCCTGCACCGGCCCCGACGTCAGTTCCGGGGCGCGCGCGTCATCCCCTTCTAAACAGCTTCTGGGCATGCCCAGAAGCTGTGGAGGGATGACGCGCGCGACCCGGAAGTGACGTCGGGGCCGGTGCAGTGCATCGTGGGACCGAAGAAGGAGGAAGAGGACCGAAGAGGACGCGGAAGAGGATCGTGCTGGCTTCAAGCTGCCCACACCTGAGATGGCAGCGCTGGAGAAGACAATTTCAAGGTAAGTATATCTCCTGAAAGGTAAGTGCAACCCGGGACAGATCAGAGGCTAGCCATTGTGGAATGTGCTAGCCCTGACTGTCCCGGGGGTATTTTTGTAAAGAAATGTGTAACCAGGGTGGAACTCCGCTTTAATGCATTCTATGCATTAGGATAAAACCCCTTCTGAGTTTAGCAGCCCCCCCCCCCCCGGCACCCCCTAATACTTACCTGAGCACCATCTCTGTCCAGCGATGTCCACAAGTTCCTCGGCCATCCTGGACTCTCCCTACTGATTGGCTGAGACACAGCCATGGCGCCATTGGCTCCCGTGACTGTCAAAGTCAGTCAGCCAATAAGTAGAGAGAGGGGTGGGGCCTAATCACAGCTCCTTGTCTGAATGGACACACAGAGCCGCAGCTCGGCTTGGGTGCCCCCATAGCAAGCTGCTTGCTGTAGGGGCACTGGACAGGAGGAAGGGGCCAGGCGCTCCAGCCAGGGACCCAAGAAGAGGAGGATCCAGGCTGCCATTTGCAAAACCAGCGTACAGGGCAGGTAAGTATAACAGGTTTGTTATTTAAAAAGACTTTACAATCACTTTAAGGTTTAGAGTGCTTGAAGTGAGCATTTGCTTGTTACTGACCTGTTCTTGGAGCTGCCTTTCATCCGCAGCATGCTGCATCGTTTGAAAGAAGAAAAAACGAATTGCAACAGCAGTCATTATTTTACATTCACTGCACTGCCGTATTTCCATAGATAAAATAAAAGTTAGGCATACACCCATTAGGCCTATTGTTCCCGATTAAAACTGCCATGCTGCTGGCCAATTTTACATTGTTGTATCCTCCGATTTAGCCTAATTCTTGTAGTAAAGACTTGAGCTCTTTAATTAAGGCTTACTTTAAAAAAAAAAAAAAATGCAGTATATACCTCATTTCAGAGCGCTGGTAGGCGCTCACATGACCGGCCTGCTCTCTCCTGTCCCCATCCTAAAGATGAGGTAGGTAATTATTGCTAAATAAAGGTTGCGCTCAACCGAATTACACTTTAGTAAACCACAAAAATGTGATAAAGTGCATGTATGAATGACTAAAGTTTAAAGTGCAAATATCCGGCTGAGCAGGAGGATGACAGCTGTGTCTCCGTGCGGAGACACAGCTGTCAGTTCCCCATGCATCCCTATGGGGGAAATCGGATGGGAACGGACCGTGGGTCCGTTCTCATCCGATCCAATCCGCTGGACGGATGGAAAATAGGGTTTCCATCCATCCAGATTCGACGGATCGGATGTCAGCGGACATGTCTCTGCTGACATCCGATGCCCCATAGGGATGCATGGGGGGACCGTTCAGATCCGCCAAAAAAAACGGACAGGCGGATCTGAACGGTCCGCCTGTGTGAAAGAGCCCTTATAGCATAGTGACCTGAGCACGTGGAATCTAATTGGCTACCATGGTCATTCCCTCCACTATTTCTTGTATTAGTTTCTACAAAACAGCACGGTTTCAACATTACAAATAAAAAAGTGAGAAGTCTTTTTGTAGCTCACTCTTGAAATTCTGCAGTAGGGAATAACCAGAAGTTTTTTTTTTTCTCTTTGCAGTGGGACTTTCCCTCTTGACCTTTGGCATAGTAATGTGTTTTCTCTCTTTTTTTTTTTTTTTGCTGCAGGGTGGAGATAGCCACAGCTCTGCAAAAAAACCCTGGCATAGCAATGCCAGGAACATTGAGTAAAGTGCAATATTCAATATTAACCAATCACATTACATTTTTACAGTTTGTATTAATTCTACAGCAGTGAGTAGAAAAGCCTGTCTCCTGCCAACATGCGGTAACATATGACCCTTGCTCGATGTGGAAGGGGGGCATTATAAAGGGAATGAAATATGAAATGGCACTTTTATGGACTATATTTTTTCTTAATAGCACAAGATCTGAGACTGTCACTCCCATCTTTGTTTAAAGTGACATTAAACGATATCTTATTTTCCAAAATTATTCCATACACCTCCACTACTTAATGGCTCTGTGATCTTTTTTTAAAGGGACTGTTTATTTTTGCCTCCTTGTAAAGTGAGCTCCTGAACCTCTCCTTTTCCTCCCTCTTTTTTATTTGTTTGGAATGAGCGGTGCATGTTATTTGTGGTTGTATGTGCTGCTGTGTGCACACTAAAAATCACATAGTCCCATCTTGGGAACAAGCAAGAGAGGATGGATATGTTCCCATGTACAGAGGGTCCATGGAGAATAAATGTAGTCACCCACACAAGAAGTCAGATCTCAGCAGCAAAAAAAAAAAAAAATAATAAAAAAAAAAAGTTTTAACTTTTACCTACGGGTAAGTCTATAATAAGGCTTACCTGTAGGTAAAATTAATATCTCCTAAACCTATACGGTTTATAGATAGATATTCATCCTGCATGCAGTCGCTGACACTAGCGGCGCATGCGCTCTGAAGGTCCGGAGTATCTTGCCAGACCTTCAGAGCTCCTTGCCTGAAAACGAACTCCTGTGCGCATGCACGGGAGTTAAATCATCGCGGCTCCGGCCACTCACTGCGCCAGAGCCGCCGAACCCAGAAGAGACGCCAAGGGAACAGTTCTGCTCCCTCAACGGTGTCCGGGTGACCGTGTCGGGGCTTCGCTCCAAGTTAAGTATTTTATAATGTGCCAGTATGCAATGCATACTAGCACATTATGCCATTGTCCTGCATGGCTTTTTTTTTTTGGGGGGGGGGGGGGAATAACCGCTTTAATACATATGAGTATTTTTTTTTTTAAGCGGTAGTAAACTCACTTTGTGATTTTTAGCTACAGGTAAGCTTATAATAAAGCTTGCCTGTAGGTAAAAAAATCTCTCCTAAACGTTCACTCTTTAGGAAATATTTTCTTGTCTGGCAGCCGGCGACTTCGCTTGCGCACGCACTTTGAAGGAACGGCATACTCATGTCGTGCCGCGACCGTGACTCCCACACGCATGCAGTGATGTCAATGTAACTCAGACATTTAAGCAGCCAGAGCCCGCAAACCCGGTAAGGGGACCGGGTGAAAATGGAAACCCTGTCAGCTCCCCACTGGAGGGCTTCATTTCAATGTAAGTCTTTCATAATGTGCTAGTAAGTGACGCATACGAAAACATTATGACATTACCTTTTTTTTTTTTCTAAACTTTACTACCGCTTTATACCAGAGTTTAGGGTCACTATAAATACCATGAAGAATTACAAAATCAGTAAAAAGGTCAGGACACCTGATATGGACATACCCAATCCAGGTCAAAAGTCCACTACGTAGTAAAGGAAGAATGCATTTTCCTCCGAAGCCAAGTCAGCAATGGCAGCCTTCATATCTATGTCCTGACAGCCTCATTTTAAACAAATCTCCCCGAGTCTTATTATTCTGCAGACATCTTATCTTCATGACACTAGGTGATTGGAATGTAGTTGTTATGCAGTTCAGATTGTTTGCAGGACAACACCAGGATACAGATGACCTCATGGATTAATTCATGGCTCTGCATTCCCAGTGAAGGAATCTCACAAATGTGATTGTCCATATATGGCCATTAGTAGACCGGGTGAGATGGACCACCTTGCAGCAACCAGGACCTGAACTTCACACTTAGTACCAGGGCCTGGCTATGATCCATAATTACCATCCAAGCATCTCCATCAGGCAACAACACCCTGACCGGCTCTGCATTAAATAGCAGCACCAGGAGGGTTGATATCGTTTCCTAGGTGACAGACGCAGAGGCCTGGTCCTCCGGGATCATATACAAAAGTGCAGCCACCTCCGACAGGCTGCCATCACTGGCTGGGAATTCATTCATATTAAAATAAACTCTCCATACATTTCCTGCCAGAGCTGAACATGGGTAAACTATACAATCATTCAGCGGCCCTTTGATGGCCTGGTGCACACATTCACTTTACAGCAGAGGAGCAGACGTGGTGTTTAATCTACAAGGTAGCAGGAAAAATGTTTGACGTAATATATACCTTTTATATACAAGCCATCCTTTATACCCCTGGTCCCCAACCCTGGTCCTCAGGGCCCACTAACAGGCCAGGTTTGCAAGATAACTGAAATACATCCCAGGTGATATAATTTGCTGCTCACTGATTGCATTACTCTAGTCTGCATCTCCCCAAGGTAATACTTAAAATCTGGCCTGTTAGTGGGCCCTGAGGACCGGAGTTGAGGACCACTGCTTTATACCATCAGATGCAGGGAGTTGTGGGCCAACCCTATTTCTTTGAATGGGTTGTGATCGGTGGGCAGGTGGGGGGGGGGGGTCACATTTTTTGCAACAGCGTGTGTACAGCCCTGAGCGGCTGCATACCTTTGTTTAGGTAGACAGTTAGGGGGTGTTAAAAGTGTGGCTCAACTGCCTGCCTTTACTACCCTATGGATGCACATCTGAACAAGCCCTGAGGGATAACATCACAGTTTGAACAGAACATCAATTGACAACTCTATACATTAAAAGGTAGATAAATATTAGATTAGTGTAGGTTCACACTGAGGCCGGTTTAAAAGGCTGAACTCGCACGATTTCAAACCGCCATTTTCAGTCTGACTTCGGGAGCGATTTCACAGACATCTGTGCGGGTTGCTGCATCGAAGTCTATTGCAATTGCCCCCCGAAGTTGCCAAAAGTAGTACAGAAACTTCTTTTGGGCATCGATTCAGACAGTGCCATTGCCGGCAATTGGCTCAGATTTAACATGCGATTTGACATGCCAAATCGCACCAATCTGAACATGGGCTTAGCCCCCATATGTCCAATCTCGGGGGGCACAGGTGCAGCATCCAGCCCCAGAAGGCTGAAATGGGCTGCCCCCAGGCTGAACACTATACTGAGCGCTTCGCGCAATTAGCTCCATGTGTTCAGGGACATAGGCCTGGAATGCAGGTATTCTGCGCTCTAAGCGTATGTCCCTGAATGCATAGGGCCCTAAATACGAGTTCCACAATGTCCAGCCACATATTTCAGCCTGTCAGACTTTAAAAGGCTTCAGGCAGTGCAGCTGAAAGTTCAACTTCAACCTCCTGAGCGCACTAAAAAACGCCAGGATTGGACGAATGACGGCTAGACACCCATTGTGCAACAGAAAGGGGCCTAGATCATCAATCATCAATGTGAAGCTGGGATATTAAAGTGGATCAGTCCTTGGACTGCACCCAGGAGCAGGGACTAGTAAACAGCTGTCCTGGACTTGGAGGGAGAGTCCTAATTTTCCCAAGGTCCATCCTCAAAATTATTTCTGGCTTTTTGCAACAATCACTCATTACACACAATTTTCAGGGACTATCTGGGCTGATCAGATATATAGTTTATTGACTACCAGCATTTCCAATGATAAAGCACTTGTATCCCATTTTAATAAACTTGCCATGATGCATCATGTGTTCTTTGGATATTAAAGGGTTGACAGATGTTGGTGTCCACCTGGCAGGCCCTTCATTTTGCTCCATTCCTGGTTAGATAAGGTTCACAATGCAGGACCTTCATAGGATTTGTTCCTGGTTGGGAATACTGATAACACTTATCTGAATGTTGAAGACATGTTTCCAGCTCTGTACCTACCCATGACTCTTTAATTTACCTTTTAAAATGCATTTTATAATGAGTCACTATGTGCATTTTGCAGACTTTCAGTGTAATTGAACACGTTTTCCAGGCCAAAATAAAAAAAAGCATGTGCGTGCATTATAACATATTCTGCCATTTATTCCTGAAGGAAATATGTTATTTCATGAACCTGAAGTGAAGCAAGCTGGATTTTCTTAAAAAAAAAAAAAAAAAAAAAAAAGCTCAATACAAAACGTATGAGCAAAAATGCTACTAATAAAGGCATTAGGGTTTTACGAAAGGGTAGAGCCTCTTCACTTAAGTCTCACCATACATGTTACAATCTGAGCATTCAATCTCTATTAAATCAAATTTAGACCTACCAAGACTATATAATATGAGGACTTATTCAAACTACACAAATCAATTTGTATAGAATCATACAGACCCTTGCACTAGCTTATTGATAGATCTAGAGAAGATTGTACAATCAGATGGTAATGTGTTATGAATAGGGTTGCACCAATACCGATACTGGTACTCACACTCATGCCAATGCTCCAAATACCCAAAACTGATACCTTTGCAGTGCAATCTGAGCCCATACAAAATGGATAGGCACAAATCATACTGCAAAAAAGAAAAAAAAACGCATACAATTTGAACAGGAATACGATGCAATTCCTGTCGAAATTTAATGTAGTTTCCTGCACCACTCATGTGTGCACCCAGGCTTGTCATAGTGACTGCAGCTTGGGTTCACACAGGGGTGGTGCAGGAAACCGTGTGCAATTCGGACAGGAATCCCACCGTATTCCTGTTTAATTTGCATGCAATTCTTTGCAAAGGTATTGGTAGTCGGTATTAGCGAGTACTTGACTGAATGTATTGGTACTTGCCGATAAAAAATCTAGTACTGGTGCAACCCTAGTTGGGAGATTTAGTAAAATTAATGTTTATTTTGCAAAGTGACCAAATATAAAAGAGGGGTTCACTTTAAATATCCAAGGAGATTAAAAAAAAATATATATATACATACATACATACATACATGTAGTATGCACGATGAACCCTAAATGCTTCTAATCTCCATGCCCTTTGGGTGAAGTCTAATCTCCATGCCCTTTGGGTGAAGTCTAAAATGTACCTACAGTACAGAGGTGTACAAAAACCCTATTAAAAATACCAAAGTATACACAAAAAGCGGAAATCGTGTTCTTATAGCAAACTCCGATCCCCTTCTTCTACTACTTGATGGGCAAGGGTCTCCCCCAACACTCCTTGACGGGCAAGGGTCTCCCCCAACACTCCTTGACGGGCAAGGGTCTCCCCCAACACTCCTTGACGGGCAACACTCCTTGGCGGGCAAGGGTCTCCCCCAACACTTCTTGGTGGGCAAGGGTCTCCCCCAACACTCCTTGGCGGGCAAGGGTCTCCCCCAACACTCCTTGGCGGGCAACACTCCTTGGCGGGCAAGGGTCTCCCCCAACACTTCTTGGTGGGCAAGGGTCTCCCCCAACACTCCTTGGCGGGCAACACTCCTTGGCGGGCAAAGGTCTCCCCCAACACTCCTTGGCGGGCAAGGGTCTCCCCCAACACTCCTTGGCGGGCAAGGGTCTCCCCAACACTCCTTGGCGGGCAACACTCCTTGGCGGGCAAGGGTCTCCCCCAACACTCCTTGGCGGGCAAGGGTCTCCCCCAACACTCCTTGGCGGGCAAGGGTCTCCCCCAACACTCCTTGGCGGGCAAGGGTCTCCCCCAACTCTCCTTGGCGGGCAAGGGTCTTTTTGCCCAGATCCAACCCAACATAGAAGACTGACAACGTAAAAAGGCCAAGTTGTCCACCGTGGCTGCTTTTTATTTTTTAAACATTTTTGATAGATCTATGCTTACCCCAAGTATGTTTAGGCTCACTTACTGTTTTTTGATTCTCCGCCACTGCTAGAAGTCTGTTCCCAGCATCCACTTCTCTTCTTCCTATTGATTAACTTTTAACATGGTTGCCACAGTGCTGTCCTAAACCTTGGTTGGGGGCATGCTCTATTGCTGCCTTTCTCAACTAGTGTCCCCTGGTATCCTAGGGTTCCTCCAGAACTTGCTAGAGGTTCCTTGAGCAATGAACAATTTTTGCAGCTTAGATAAGTAACCAGCAACTGACAGCATTGATCTTTTTAGCTATCTGTAAGGGGGGGATTCTTCCCCATGACCACAAACGGAAGGGCCATCTTTCTCCGGGACCATAAAGCCAGCCAAAGACAGTTCAAATCTCAAGCTGAACCAGCTGAGATTCGATCGACTTGGGTACAATCAGCATGTTGGATTTTTAAATGCTATTATTGCCAGCCACTAGCAACAATCACGGTGTTCTCTTGGAAGGACTGGCTCCCCGTGTCCACCCGCCGGGAAAACACAATAGCTCCACGGGAGGGATTCCCCCATCAGCACGGTCTTTGTTGATGTGGGAATCGAGCGAAAAGCTACGGCAGACTTTACACTAACGTGTGCCATGGACTGCAGATATAGTTATTAGCAGGAGGTCCCCGAGACCGGAAAGTAATCTTAAATTAAAAGGCTGAGAACAGGCGCTCTACAGTTTCCCACTTATGATGGTATTATCCCAAATAAAATATCAGAAGAACTTTTACGACCATCGCCAGGAGGACTATGTTGCTCTGGATATACGTTCCACGTGTACTATATGGGGACGCCAAGTCTGCCACAACCCTTAATTTGCGGCAAGGGAAGATATAATTCTCCGGGAAGTTGCTAAGTTTAGAATAGTTCACCAAAAAAATAACAATTTGGTTCCTTTGTAAAAGAAAAAAAAAACAGTTGTACAGAATGGCTTTAGTTCCATTTAGGAAATAAGGATTGTAAGCTCTCAGTCCCAGGGCTGCATCTTACCTTGGCACTCCATCATTCCAGGCATAGCTGGGGCAGTGGGGGGGGGTCACTAGCTGTCCATGGGGAGAGCAGGATAGGCAGCGCAGCCAGCATCCATGTCTTGTGTTGTGTGCTGCTCCCAGCAGCTCAATGCTGGAAAGTCCAGACAGGAAGTTTTTCTCAAGAAGCAGGCTGGACTCTACCAGGAAATGATGAGAATGAAGCAGCAGGAGATACGATTAACTCCTCCAGTCCCAAAGAAGCACTGAGAGACAAAGGCACAGCGTGTTCATCCTACATGACACAAGACAGGTCTGATCAGCAGCACTAGACAGTCAGAAGTAAACCCCCCTCTTCTCATGACACAGGCAGGGGGAGGGCCTGGCCAATCTACATATTCATACAAGCAGATCTCATGATGAAAGGAAACTAGAGCCACAGCAAAGGGTATTTCTGATATTTGTGACTTGTGTGACTAAAAGATGACATCATTTTGTCACAGAATCGTAAACAGGACTGAAGGTTAGAGGCATTTATGTTACGATAAAAAAAGGTAAAGTGGTATTAACACCTTGACCTCCTACGTTACAATGAAAAAGTTAAAGCGGGATTACCCAGAATCTAATGATATTGCATCTTACCAATCATTAGATGTGGTGGCTGCATTCGTTTTCTTTTTTAGGCTTTTTTTCCCCTCTGTTTTCACCTGGTGATCTGGTCAGTATCAGAGCCCGTTCACATTAGGTCGCTCCGACTTAGGGGGCGACCTGTGAAGTTGCGTGCAGCGCGACTTTGGCGCGACTTGCATGGACTTCACATAATGGAAGTCTATGTAAGTCGCCTCGAGGTCGCCCCGAAGTAGTACAGGACCCTTTTTCTAAGTCGGAGCGACTTGTGTCGCTCCTATTAGAACCAGTCCTGTACTACTCAATGACCGCGATGGTGCATGACTTGCCAGGCTGACCAAGTCGCCTGACAAGTCGTATTAGGCCCCGTTCACATAGGGGCGATGCTACTTCGCACCGCGACCTCCGAGGTTGCGGTGCGAGCAGCGCGCCGCGACCTCGGAGCAGCCGCCATGGACTTCATAACATTGAAGTCTATGTCGGTCGCCTCCTGGTCGCCCCAAAGAAGCTCCGGACCCTTTTTCTAAGTCGGAGCGACTTGTGTCGCTCCTATTAGAACGCGTACGCAGCTTCCCTATGGGAGGCGACCAGGTCGCCTCACAGGTCGCCTTAGTGTGAACGGGGGCTTAGTGTGAACCGGCACTCACACCTCCTGTATTACGCATTCACATATGTTTTTGCAAAACAAACACACGGTTGTGAGAGCAAACGATTTTACTATCATATAATGACTGAATTTCGAAGGATAAATTGTTAAATGGACGTAAATGAAAGAGTTTCTCGTTTGTTTTTTGCTTTTGGGTCACATATGTGCAGTACCAACAGTTCAATTTTTAACGGGCGAGAAACACATTAACCTTTTGACTCGTCCGTTCGGCGAACATTTCGCAAACTTTTTCTTCAATTTTATTGGCTCAAAATTGATTTGTGCCCATTAACCAATTCACGACCGCCCGCCGCAGATGTACTGGGGCAGGCAGCCGCTCCCAGGCAAATCGCCGTACATGTACGGCACTCGCTCTCAGGAGTGTAGGGGGTGAGCGCTCCCGCCCCCGATCGTCAGGGGGGGAAGCCAATACTGCAGGCAGGCGGCTCCGATTGCTGCCTGACACCGGCGATTGCTCCCCGCTCAGAGAGAAGGACGGTCGGATGTTGTAAACACAGCTGACCGTTCTTCTCCCTGGAATGATCATAGAGCCAATGTGATCCTTCTATATAGGATCACAGGTCTCTATGGTAACTTCAGAAGCCACATGCCCCCCCCCCTCACAGTTAGAATCACTCCCCTAGGCTCACATTTAACCCCTCGATCACCCACAGGGTTAACCCCTTCCCTACCAATGGCATTATTACAGTAACAGTGCATATTTTTAGCACTGATTACTGTAGTAATGTCACTGGTCCTGCCAAAAGTGTCAAAAATGTCAGTTAGGTGTCCGATCTGTCCGCCGCAATGTGGCAGTCCCACAAAAAAATTGCAGATCGCCGCCATTACTATAAAAAAATAAATAAATAAAAATTACATAAATCTTTCCTGTAGTTAGTAGACGCGATAACCGATCAAAATAAGCTAATTGCGATTTTTTTTTACCAAAAATATGTAGCAGAAAACAAAATTGGCCTAAAATGTTAAAAAATTTTGATTTTTAAATTTTTTTGGTCGGGGGAATGTCCTATAGGAGAATGTGAAAAATATTTTTATTTTTATTTATTTTTTTTCAAAATTGTCTTTTTTTGTTTATAGAGCAAAAAATAAAAATCGCAGAGGTGATCAAATACAACCAAAAGAAAGCTCTATTTGCGGAAAGAAAGGACGTAAATTTCGTTTGGGTACATCGTCGCACGGCCGCACAATTGTCCGTTAAATTAACGCAGTGCCGAATTGCAAAATGGGGCCTGGTCAGGAAGGGGGTAAAATCTTCCGGGGCTGAAGTGGTTAAAGTAGAGCTTCACCCAAAAGGGGAAGCTCCGCTTGTCTGCCTTCTCCCCCCTCCGCTGCCACATTTGGCACCTTTTGGGGGAGGAGGGGGAGCATTTACCTGGTTTTGACAGGTACCCGCTCCCATTTCTGGCTCAGTACACTGGGGTGAGGTCAACACTCAACTGAGTAGTTACGCCACAGTACTCAACAATACACCACTATACACAGGTACTCAACAATACACCACTATACACAGGTACTCAACAATACCTAATTACTCGCAATACTTCAACAATACTCAGATACTCAACACTACTCCGTTACTCAACAATACCCAGCACTCAACAATACTCAGCAATACTCAGTTACTCAACCCTACTCAGTTACTCAATACTGCTCAACAATACATAGGTACTTAACAATACACAGGTTCTCAATACTACTCAACTATACACAGGTACTCAATACTACTCAACAATACACAGGTACTCAACAATAATCAGTTACTCAACAATACACAGGTACTCAACAATAATCAGTTACTCAACAATACACAGGCACTCAATACTACTCAACAATAGACAGGTACTCAATACTACTCAACAATACACAGGTACTCAACAATAATCAGTTACTCAACAATACACAGGTACTCAATACTACTCAATAATACACAGGTACTCAATACTACTCAACAATACTCAGTTACTCAACAATAATCAGTTACTCAACAATATACAGGTACTCAACAATACACAGGTACTCAATACTACTCAACAATACACAGGTACTCAACAATAATCAGTTACTCAACAATACACAGGCACTCAATACTACTCAACAATACACAGGTACTCAACAATAATCAGTTACTCAACAATACACAGGTACTCAATACTACTCAATAATACACAGGTACTCAATACTACTCAACAATACACAGGTACTCAATACTACTCAACAATACTCAGTTACTCAACAATAATCAGTTACTCAACAATACACAGGTACTCAATACTACTCAATAATACACAGGTACTCAATACTACTCAACAATACTCAGTTACTCAACAATAATCAGTTACTCAACAATATACAGGTATTCAACAATACACAGGTACTCAATACTACTCAACAATACACAGGTACTCAACAATAATCAGTTACTCAACAATACACAGGCACTCAATACTACTCAACAATACACAGGTACTCAACAATAATCAGTTACTCAACAATACACAGGTACTCAATACTACTCAATAATACACAGGTACTCAATACTACTCAACAATACACAGGTACTCAACAATAATCAGTTACTCAACAATATACAGGTATTCAACAATACACAGGTACTCAATACTACTCAACAATACACAGGTACTCAACAATAATCAGTTACTCAACAATACACAGGCACTCAATACTACTCAACAATACACAGGTACTCAACAATAATCAGTTACTCAACAATACACAGGTACTCAATACTACTCAATAATACACAGGTACTCAATACTACTCAACAATACACAGGTACTCAATACTACTCAACAATACTCAGTTACTCAACAATAATCAGTTACTCAACAATATACAGGTACTCAATACTACTCAACAATACACAGGTACTCAACAATACTCAGGTACTCAACAATACACAGGTACTCAATACTCAGGTTCTCAACAATGCACAGGTACTCAACAACACTCAGGTACTCGCAGTACTCAAGAGTACTTAGTTGCTCACACTAACCCCTCCTCAGCCAGCGTCTCCACTATACACAGTCAGTCAGTCTTTTGTATATATGTCACTCTGCACCTGCTCAGCCGCCCCTGTAAACTGACGCTTGTCAGCAGCTTCTTTCGGTCAGCTTGTCTCTCACTGCTCCCGCCACTTCCCTGTCACTTTCCCCCTCCGGTCAGTAGTTTTCACTTCTCCGCCGCCTCTCCTGTCAACAGACAAAGTATAGTATAGAGTGCCCCTATATAGCAAGGTAAAAAAAAAAAAACTTCTGCCTTTAGAACCACTCACTTCCTGCCCAGGACTACCTGTCCCATGAGGCATTCCTCCTCACACATTCACAAGTTCTCAGGCACTTATTGACATGTATGGATGGTGTACTGAGCTGTATGTGTGCTGCACTGTGTCTTCTGACATGTATGGATGGTGTACTGAGCTTTATGTGTGCTTCACTGTATTTAATGATATTTAAACAAATAATGCATTCTGTATGCAGGCCAACTAATCGGCTGACCAACTAATCGATTATGAAAATAGTTGACAACTATTTACATAATCTATTAGTTGTTGATAAATTGATTAGTTGTCTCGGCCCTAGATATGGCACTGTGTTGCTTTGTTGATAATTTACTGATTATTGCGCGATTGTGCGACGATGTACCCAAATAAAATTTATGTCCTTTTTTCACACAAATATAGCTTTCTTTTGGTGGTGTTTGATCACCTGTGCAGTTTTTTTTTTTTTTTTTTTTTGTTTCGCTATAAGCAAAAAAAGACCGAAAATTTTGAAAAAAGAAAATATATATTTTTTTACTTTCTGCTATAAAACACATCCAATAAAAAAATAAGAAAAAAATCTAATTTTTTTTTTTGGTTGAGCCAGATGGACTTGTGTGTTTTTTCAACCTGACTAACTAGGTAACTATGTAATTTATTCATCAATTTAGGCCAATTTGTATTCTGCTACATATTTTTGGTATAAAAAATCCCAAAAAGCGTATATTGATTGGTTTGTGCAAAAGTTATACCATCTACAAACTATGGGATAGATTTATGGACTTTATATTTATTTTTTATTGTTTTTACTAGTAATGGCGGCGATCAGCGATTTTTGTAGCGGGACTGCGACATTGCGGCGGACAAATCTGACACTATGGCCCTTTTCACACTATGCGCTCCATCGGCAGACTCCTTTTTTCTCAGCGGGGATCGCTGAGCTGGCGGATGGCATCGGATGAGAACAGACTGCCTGTCTGTTCTCATCCGATCCGCCAGACGGATGGAAAATATAGGGTTTCCATCAGTCCGGATTTGACGGACAGGATCGGATCGGATGTCAGCGGAGATATCTCTTCCCCTTAGAGATGCATGGGGCATCCGTTTAGATCCGCCTAAAACACTGACAGGCGGATCCGAACGGTCCGCTAGTGTGAAAGGGGCCTAAGTGACACTTTTTGGGGACCAATGACACCAATACAGTGATCAGTGCTAAAAAAAAAAATGCACTGGCACTGTATAAATGACACTGGCAGGGAATGGGTTAATATCAGGGGCAATCAAAGGTTTAACTGTGTTCCCTGGGTAAACTTTCTTAGGCCTCTTTCACACGGGCGCTCCATTTTTGTCGTCCGTTCAGTCACTTTTTTTTTTATTTTTACGGACACGGATGACATCCGGTCTGTATGTCCTCATATCATCCCATCCGTTTGTGGATGATATACGGACATAATGTAGGTCTATGGGATTGCGGATGTCAGCGGATGACACCTCTGGCGAATTCCGTTCCCGGCATTCCGTTCCCGGCCACGGCTAGGAAGGCTGAACTGTTTAGGATCTTGACTGAGCACCCGCAAGATCCTGGACTGGGCACCAGCTCTCAGGGCTGTGGATCGGCCATGCAAGGAACTCTGGACTCCATCCTGTCTTCTCTGCAGTCAATCGGCGACAGACTGACGAAACTGGAGGACGCCAGCCCAGCTCACGGGGTTCCTCCTCCGCCCTTACCGGTGCAGGCTCCCGCCCCCGTTAGCGAACAGGGTAGGCCCCCAGTCCCCCTCTTCCCCTCTGCTGCGGTATCTCCCATCATCACCCCGGCACACATGGTCCCCCCAGCCCTCCGCAAGGATATCCTGGAGGGGAAGGATGTTAACCTGGTGGCTCTCCTTATCGCCTCCCAAGATGTGGTAGAGAATAAGGTCTACAACTATGGGGATTTGTCCGTAGTGATGAAGGCCAGAGACCCCAGGCTAAATAAGAAGCTGACCATCCCTGAATTCGTCCTGGCTTTCGGGATTTACAGGGATGTGTTATGCTCTGTCTACCCACATCGTCCGGAGGAACTGGATCTTTATCTCCACAAGGTTGTGGATTTGGGCCATAAGTACGGGGGTTTTACCTTTTACGACTTTTACAAGTCAGTTTCAGCCAAAGCAGCGGCTACCTTGGCACAATTCAATGTGCGGTTTGATTGGAGCCTTTTGGACACCGAATTTTTCTGCAGGCACTTTGCAGGATTGGTGCCTCCCTCTTGCGCCACATGCTCATCCACCTCGAACTCTGCCAACCTTTGCCCCATGGAAACTGAGTCCTCCACGCCCGGGGTCCTGGGGGGGGGGGGCTGGCAGATCAGAGCAGCGTGGCCTAAGAGACAAACTGGGTCGCCCGATCATTTACTTAGGCAAAGCCCAGGTCTGTAACAATTTCAACGGTGGGGCGTGTAGTTTCAGTGCCTGCAGGCTGCTTCATGTTTGTTCTATCTGCTTCAGGGCTTACACCAAGTCCATGTGTCCATCAAGGCTCAATCCAAAACAATGACTGACCGAGGTCAAGATCGAGGTACTGGCTTTTTACCTTCAGTCTCACCCATCTCCGCACCTGGTCGAGTATTTGGTGCAGGGGTTTTCAGGGGGGTTCCACATGGGGTTGGTGTCTCTTCCCCCAGGGTCACTTGAATGCCCCAATCTACTGTCTGCTAGGGAGGACCCGCTGTCAGTGGACCTTCTGATCAGGAAGGAAGTTCAGGAAGGGTTCATGCTAGGCCCCTTTCCCGACCCCCCCTTCACCTCCTGGCGTACTAACCCCATTGGCATCTCCACAAGCAAATACTCTAATAAAAGACGGTTAATCATTGACATGTCGGCTCCTCATTCCTCCAATAACCCTAGCCTGAATTCTCTTATCCCTTCAGCTGAGTTCTCTCTCCACTATACCACCGTGGACAACGCCATCCAAGCCATTTTGGGGGCAGGCAGGGCTGCATGGCTCAGCAAGACAGATATAGCCAACGCCTTCAAGCTGTTGCCCATTCACCCCTCTTTATGGCATGTTCACGGTGTTAAGTGGAGGGAGGAATATTATTTCGCCATCAGGCTCACATTCGGATCCAAAAGCAGTCCCAGGATTTTTGATACTTTTGCCGAGACGCTTTGCTGGCTTCTTCTGAATATCACCAGGTGCCCTACGGTTTTGCACTACCTGGACGACTTCTTGTTGATCGAACAGGGCAACTGCACTCCTGTCAGTTTGAGGAGCACTGTGGCCTTGTTTTCAACCTTAGGGGTCCCTCTATCACCAGGCAAGACGATTGGACCTGTCACCAGGTTAGATTTCTTGGGGATCACCCTGGATTCCATCTCCATGCAGTCCAGCCTCCCTGAGGACAAGCTTAGGCGCATCTGAGAGGTGGTAGGCAGGTTCCTGGAAGTAGGGTCTTATACGAGGAAAGATCTGCAGTCGTTGATTGGGTCATTGAATTTTGCCATGCGCATCATTCCCCAGGGCAGGTCATTCATCTCCCGATTACTGTGTCTATTGCCAGGTCTTCCGGAGGGTGTTGTCACCCACCTGGATCCCCCAGCCAGGGCGGACCTGGCCATGTGGGTGGAGTTCCTGGAAAGGTGGAACGGCATTTCCATGTTTATCCCGCCTATCTCACCCCAGTTCCCTGTGTTTTGGACGGATGCGGCTGCTCACACGGGGTTTGCTGCCATCTTTGGGGATTCATGGTTCAGGGATCATTGGCCGGCAGAGTCACTTGCCTTAGCCTCTTTCCGGGAGACCTCGGCGTTGTTCGAGATATACCCTATAATGGCAGCAGCTTTCACTTGGGGTAGGTGCTGGTCAGGGATGGCAGTTAAGTGTTTTAGCGACAATAAGGCAGCCTGTGACATCATTAACAAGGGCCGGTCTGCATCCCTGACCATCATGAGGCTGGTTTGCAGGCTGACTTTGTTAGCAGCCACCCACCAGTTTTTCCTTTATTGTGAACATATCCCGGGCCACTCCAACGCAGCTGCTGACGCTCTTTCTCGGTCTAAATTACAGGTGTTCTTCAACCTCCACCCAACGGCCGACAGATGCCCCACTCGGACCCCGAAGTTTGAGGATTTAATCCTGGACTAGCCCGGATTGTGGCGCATGGTCGGGAATTGGCCCGGATGGCTCTGTCGTCTTATACCAGGAAGGCTTATGACCGAGCCATGTCCATCTTCCAGAGGTTTTCAGCGGAATTTGGGTTGCACGACCACTCAGTCCAGACGATGGTCGCCTTTGAAGCTTTTTGCCACCTCCAGCTGAAACTTTCTGCCAGCACCATCAAACTGTACTTGTCGGGGGTTCAACATCACGTCCTGACGTACCAGCCGAACTCGTCTCCCTTTCTCAGGGCATATCCAGTGAAAAACCTTTTGAAGGGCATCGGCAAGGTGGATCGCCATACCCCGGCGGTTGCCGATAGATGGGGAGAAATTCCGGGCTCTTTCTGATTTGTTGGACACGGCCCCTTTTGAGCCCTTCACGAACTTAGTTGTAAAGACCGCCATGTACCTGGCCTTTTACGGCTTTCTCAGGCCCGGGGAGTTTACGGTGGCTTCCCAGTCAGAGGGTCGCACATGCCTCCTCATACGGGACTTGGTCAAACGGGGAGATCACTACGTCTTGACACTTCGGTGTTCTAAGACCAGGCAGGTGGGACACCCTTTGTCCATCCCTTTGTATCCATCGGGGAATAATTGGTGCCCTGTCAAGGTCCTGGACAATTACGCAGCTCAGACTCAGAGCTCGCCCAGCTACTCACCACTTTTCGCGTTGCTGGGCATTCCCCTCACCACGTCTAAGTTCATATTTTACATCCGCACCTTATGTATCAGGCTGGGTTGGGACCCTGCGGCGCATTCTGGCCACTCCTTTAGGATAGGAGCTGCGTCAGCTGCCTCCGGCAACAACACGCCAGGTCATATCATCAAAAGACTTGGTCGATGGGAATCTGATGCCTTTCAGATATATATTCCTCACCCCGAGAAGGAGTTGAGGTTAGCTTTTAGTAGGCTTGTAACATGAATTTGGGTTGTCAATAAAGTGTGTCATTTGCTTCCTTTTTTGCCCTCTTTATTTACAGGCCTACCCCCTTACGTCGGTTCTGGCACACCACACCGACTTTCCATACCAAGGGTATCCATCATTTATTTACCGACCACAAGTGTTCGTCCGCAGGCTGGTGTTTGTGGGAGGAGCTAGCGGGCTTTATAGCGCCGCCCCTCCCCTACACCGGCCTGCTGCTGGGCGCTCGAGTCGCCCCACCCACCTTCGCCCCTTTTTTCCTGACCTCTAATCTTCGGGGGGCCCTCTTTATTTACAGGCCTACCCCCTTACGTCGGTTCTGGCACACCACACCGACTTTCCATACCAAGGGTATCCATCATTTATTTACCGACCACAAATACAGGGATTTTAAATTATTTTTTTATACTGGCAATGGCAGAGACCAGCGACTTATAAAGGGACTGCGATAGTACGAGAGGCAATCTGACACTAACTGACGCTGGGGGAGCTGACTAACTGCCACTGACATCACCAGTGACATTATTACAGTGATCAGTGCTAATAATATGAACTGTCACTGTACTAAGGGCGATAGGGGTTAAAAGTGTGCCAAACACGTGTTTATGTGAGTACTGTGTGCTTCTTTTACTGGGTATCTAGTTGTTTATATTCCCTGCTTAGCAGGGAATGAACAAACAAGAAGATCTTCTGTCTGAACACAGCTCCATGTTGTTTACAAATAGCTGTGTTCTGTGAAGCTTGTTTACTGATTGCTGTCAGTCAATCATTGGCCGGTGATCAGCATTTGCTAGGATGAATCACAGCATAGCCAGGCCAGCGGGTACGCACCCCCTGCCTAAGCGTGTGGATCAAGTGCTAGGTACATGATCCAGCGCAGGGTATATGTAAGTTTTACATTTGGCAAGCAGTTAAAATGTATCTTTGGAAGCAACATTGTATCTGCAATCATCTGGAAAAGATTTATATGTTTTCAGTTATAAATGAGCTTTTGTGGCTCAAGCAAACATATAGAGCACGCCACTTACTCCCCATTCACAACTGAACATAATGGGATTGCGTGTTTCCATTTGCGTTTAGTGTGTGTTTTTTTTACGTGTTATCATGCCTAGGGCAACTCATTCACTTAAAAGGTCTGTCCTATGTGCAACAATCGCCCCAAAGAAGCTCCAGAACCTTTTCGGTCGGGGAGCATCAGGTGTTTTTTCAGTGCGCGTTTTAGTTCATTTGTGGCGCCTTTTGTTGTGTGACAAATGCCAAAAGGTGTGTCTTCTACCTGCACTTGGGGTGCCATTAGCAATTAATGGCACTACAAGCATGATCTGTGTTTGCAGCTTTTTTCAAAATGCGCAGTAAAACACGCATATGGTGTGAGTGCAAAAATTGGCGATTTTTTTCATTCAGGCCTAACAAAAAAAAACAAAAAAATTGAACTAATGTCTCCATCCACGCTTTGTAGCACGGATGTATGAATCTGCAGAGCCAGCTATTGTATTCCAACAACCTACATCAGCAGGTTTCAGGTTGGGTTTACACTGCAGACAGATGCGGCTGACAGCAGGGGTCCGGTGCGTCCCTGTTCTCCGTTTAGGGATGAATCAGGCCCAAATTTTTGGCTGGATTCAGACCTGAAACTGAGCCAAAGACGCACACGACCCTTGTGCAATCGGCTCCAGAGATGTGTGAACCGATGTACTGCTGAAATTTCCAACCTGCCGAGATCTCCAATCCGCGTCACTTCCGGTCGGAGATCCCGCTACCGCGCATGCGCCGCCTTGAAAGCACGTTCACAGAGGACTCCAGCTCCGTGCATGAGTTGGACTTCTTGGCAGCTCAATATAATACTAATGCGCATGCGCAAACAGCAATGCCCATTCACGGAGAACTCCAACTCCGTACACGAGAGTTGGACTTCTCGGCAGCTCAATAGAATACTAGTGCGCATGAGCCCGCGGACAGTGCCTTACAGTTGCAGCTTTTGGCAAATAATAACCCCTGCACAGTGCTATCCCCCACAGTAACTTGTACAATTAAGCCTGAAAGGGAATGCTGGGATTTATAGTTCCTCAAAAAAAATTGTTTAAGCCTGAAAGGGAATGCTGGGATTTATAGTTCCTCAAAAGAAATTGTGAATCTGAGCTTGAAAGTACATGCTGGGATTTATAGTTCCTCTCAAAAATAAAACACAATTGTGAACAGCGCGTAATGGGGGACATGGGCTGGATGACGGCGGGGAACACAGGCTGCGTTATGGGGGACACAGGCTGCGTGATGGTGGACGGGCTGGATGACGGCGGGGACACTGGCTGCGTGATGGAAAAGGAACTATAAATCCCAGCATGTACTGTACTTTCAAGGTCAGATTCAAAATTTTTTTGGAGGAACTATAAATCCCAGCATTCCCTTTCAGGCTTAATTGTACAAGTTACTATGGGGGATAGCACTGTGCAGGGGTTATTATTTGCCAAATGTTCCAACTGTGAGGCACTGTCCACAGGCTCATGCGCAGTAGTATTCTATTGAGCTGCCGAGAAGTCCAACTCATGCACGGAGTTGGAGTGAACGTGCTTTCAAGGCGGCACATAAACGGTAGCGGGATCTCCGACCGGAAGTGACACGGTTTGGAGATCTCGGCAGGTTGGAAATTTCGGCAGTACACCGGCTCCATTGAAAGCCAGTCACAATCTCCTGTCATGCGAATTGGATGTGGGGAAACTGGCTTTCAATTCCCACTAGTGTGAACCCAACCTCAGAATCACCAAATAGCGGCCGCATCTGATTGGATGCAAAACATTTCTGTCCAACTCATTGGAGGGAATGATGTTAGGTAAGAAGGTGGGGATAGGGACATCTACTGAGCAAATTTCAGCCAGTTCATCAGAAAGTGTCCAAAATTTGTTCTGTGTATGACCAGCTTTAATGGGATTGTTGACTACAGAGTAAATTTCATGCAGCACCATCAGACTGGACCAACCTCTATACAGTAAAACCTTGGATTGAGAGTAACTTGGTTTAAAAGCATTTTGCAAGACAAGCAACATTTTTTTTAGAAATTTTGACTTGATAAACAAGCGATGTTTTGATATGTTTTGATATACAGGTAGGGTGATGTCACAGCTGAGTATAAAAGAGAAGAGAGGTGCCTCTTACTGTAGCAAAATGGTTGCATTTAATGAAGGTTCAACATTTAGCAACTCACATGGTTGATGATAAATACAGGCACATCTAAGTATGCAGGCATCCGGGGTAAAGCTTTTCACATCGTCATCCCTTCCACACTGCGCTCCACAAGCGCTTTAATCCTCGCTTTCAGATCGCTCTACTGCAGGGTAGTCTTCCCCGTCACGACTGCATACTGACGGCGATGAGAGGTGGCAGTGCGGAGGACGGTCCATGTGGACAGCTTTACCCCGGATGCCTGCATACTTCGATGTCCCTCTTTTAATCAACAACCATGTGAGTTGCTAAATGTTGAACCTTCATTAACCACTTTACCACCGGAGGATTTTGCTGTCTTACGTCTGGGCCACTTTTTGCAATTCGGCACTGTGCGAATTTAACTAACAAATGCGCGGTCATGCGACGCTGTACCCAAACGAAATTTACGTCCTTTTTTCCCCACAAACAGAGCTTTCTTTTGGTGGTATTTGATCACCTGTGTGATTTTTACTTTTTGCGCTATAAACAAAAAAAGAGTGTAAATTTTGAAGAAATAACAATATTTTTCACATTTCTTTATATGAAATTCCCCCCCAAAAAAATGTAAAAATCAAAATTTTTTTAAATTTTTGGCCAATTTGTTTTCTGCTTCCTATGTTTGGTAAAAAAAATCACAATAAGCGTATTTTGATTGGTTTGCGCAAAAGTTATTGCGTTTACTAACTAAGGGAAAGATTTGTCATTTTTGGTGTTTTTTTTTTTAACGAGTAATGGCGGCGATCTGCGATTTTGTTTGCGGGACTGCGACATTGCGGCAGACAGATCGGACCCTTGACTGACATTTTTGACACTTTTGGGGGTACCAGTGACATTTCTATGGTAATCAGTGCTATAAATATGCACTGTTACTGTAAAAATGACACTGGCAGGGAAGGGGTTAATTTTATTGGAGAGGGAGGGGTTAATGTATGCCTGGTGCTTACTGACGTGTGTGGGGGGAGGTGACTGAGTGACACAAGGACAGATCGCATGTCTGGGCAAGAACCCTGCAATCTGTCACTGTTTGTCACTTTGGAGATCCGCCCGCTTTGTTTACACAAGCGGGCGGATCTCCAAACTCGATTCCCCCGACGATCGGGGAAGAGCAGCGGCGATCGCCGCCGCTCCTCCCCTGGCCCGACTCCCGCTGTGACTGAAAACAGCGGGAGCGAACCTCCGCCCACAAGGGGAGGAGTCCAGCGACGTAGGTCTACGTCGCTGGACGGAATCGAGCCACTTTGCCGCAGTACAGTCCCAGTGACTGGTCGGCAAGTGGTGAAATGTAACCATATTGCTACACTTAGAGGCTCCTCTCTTCTCTTTTATACTCTGTAGCTCCTGCTGGATTTTGCTTCTAATCCCCTTGTGGAGGCGGCCATTTGTGGATGGACATTTTATGGTTACACAACCACATTGCTATACATATGGAATATAAACTGAAGGATTTATGAATAAATGGTTGTGGAACGAATCTTCTGAGTTTCCATTATTTCTTATGGGGAAATTTGCTTTGATATAAGAGTGCTTTGGATAACAAGCATGTTTCTGGAAGGAATTATGCTCGCAATCCAAGGTTTTACTGTATTCTGTTTTTTATAATTATGTGGACAGTGGATGGAGATCCATAGGTTGTGTTACTCTCGTCATGTTTGTTATGTCATCTATCAAATGTTGTTTTTCTAGATATTTTGTTATGTAAATCGTTATGTCAGCCATTGTAATCTACAGATACCATTGTAATCTATGGATATCAAAGTGTTCATATCATTAGAGAACTATTCTTTGTAATCTGTTTTACCTACAAATCTAATTGGAGTTGTGCTGACATGTATTTACATGTATACCGGTATTGACTTCAGATGTATGACTCACTATGTGTACACTTCCAATGACATGCAATAATAAATAGACTTTGATGAGTAAATTAAATGCCATACATTTTTATTCCTGTATTTTAAAGCCCATCGAAACTAAAGTGCCCTGGGTCCTCCCAACATCTAAATTTGGCATTGCCTGTCCCAATCCAAAATGAAAATGCTAGTTTTGGGAGGAGATGTTCTTTAACCTCCTGCCAGCCATTCACATAAAATATACTGTGAGCGGGTTCCAGGTACAGGCAAGGTACATGTACGTGGCCAGCTTGCTTCCTTCCAGGTTTGGAGCGACCATGCGTGCACCCCATAATGACCCCTGCTGTGATCACAAACACGCATAGCTCTGTGTACATAGAACAGTGATCGGGTTGTTTCTTATCCCTGAAAAGCAGAAAGGAAAAAGAGCCAGATCTGTAAGTAAAGGCAGCACAATTTACACATTGTTAGGCACACTGTTAACCCTTGATGGTCCCTTGATGTTAACCCCTGCCCAGCCAGTGTCATTAGTACAGTATAATTACTGATCATGGTGTAGCACTGCCCCCTTGGGGGTAGCTGGTAAGTGTATGTTCTTCTGCACCACTTTGACCCTTTAAACCAGGGGTCCTCAAACTACGGCACACGGGCCACATGCGGCCCGCCAAGGACATTTATCCGGTGTTTTTTCAACATAAGAGACGGACGGTCCGGCAGCCAGCCTATCATTGGTGGAAGAGGGAGAGGGGGCAGCAGCCGCCGATTAGCTGGCCGGCTGAAGCGCTGGATCATGGGAATTGTAGTACTCAATCAAGCTCCTGGCGGTGAAAGGAACCGAACAGTGCAGCCGGACTACAACTCCCACCTCCCAGGACTCAGAGGCAGCCAGGGCATGTGGGAGGAGCCGGCTGGACGTGACTTGCGTGGTGACTTATGGGCAGTGAACGTCGGGCGCTGGCTCGTGGGAGAGAGAGCAGGAGACGTGACAGAGCATCACAGCACAGAGCAGAGGCAGCTTGGAGGAAGTTGGCATCATCCCCCCCCCCCCCCAAGAGGTTTGTTCAATTAAGACTGAGATGAGACAGATCCTGACACACCAGATGACCCCTACAGCCCATGGGCACTAAATGGGCTGCGATGGTGGGAACGGATTGGGCTGCGCTGGCGAATGGTTCAATGGGCCACTTGACTGGACTTGCCCCCCAGACCTACATCTGCCAGCCCTCACCTGGCGGTGCTTGACTGGCTCTCTCTCCCTCCGTTCCCTCACCTGCCCCTCGGCTCCACTCCCAGTGATATTCTTGTGTGCTGGGAATGTAGATCCCCAGCACACCCACCGCTGAGTAAATGATAGAGGGGTGGTAACAGAGTGATCTCTGATTTCTAGAGGGGCTGCCTGCTGTTCTCCTGTGCTGGTCAGTGACAGACAGCCGAGGAGTAGAAAACCCAATTTAATTGACAGTAAGTGCATTTATATTCTGATTGCTATTCAGTTGTATGATGTTGTGTGCTGTGTAAGCTCCGATTCATATGCTTGTATGGCTGAACTTGCATTAGATTCAGAAGAAAAAAGGCACACATGCCTTCTTTTTTTCTGCAGTGGAATCGGATCGCATGGGACTTCTCACCCATGCTATCAGCTACCTGTGCCAGTTCACACAGGGCAGTGTGAACTGGAAATATGCGTGAGCCTGGAGTAAAAGCGGAGTTCCACCAACATGGGGCACTGGTGAGGCTGAAATAATGTGGACTGGTAAGGCTACATTGATGGACACTGATCAGACTGCATTGATGGGCAGTGCAGTCTGTATGTCTCTGTGTGGGCAAAGTTATTGCTGGTATATTGTTTTTGTAGCGCTGTGTGTATATATATATATATTGGTATTTTACTAATAGCAATTTGGAATAGTCTTTTAAACTATAGTCCAGCCCTCCAATGGTCTGAGGGACTGTTTAAAATGTTTGAGGACCCCTGCATTAATGTCTAAACCGCTGGCAACAAAAGTTAAAATGTCCAAATTGGGCCCAAGGAGTCAATATTTTGTGTGGCCACCATTATTTTCCAGCACTGCCTTAACCCTCTTGGGCATGGAGTTCACCAGAGCTTTATAGGTTGCCACTGGAGTCCTCTTCCACTCCTCTATGATGACATCACGGAGCTGGTGGATGTTAAGAGACCTTGCGCTCCTCCAACTTCCGTTTGAGGATGCCCAACAGATGCTCAATAGGGTTTAGGTCTGGAGACATGCTTGGCCAGTCTATCCCCTTTACCCTCAGCTTCTTTAGCAAGGCAGTGGCAGTCTGTAGTAGTACAGCCTTAGGTCTGGAGGGCAAGTCCAGTCAAGTGGCCCATTGAACCATTCACCAGCACAGCCATTCAGTGCCTGCCAGCGCAGCCCAATCAGTGCCCACCATCGCAGCCTATTTAGTGCCCATGGGATGCAGGGGTAATCTGGTGTGTCAGGATCTGTCTCACCTTAGTCTTGATTGAACAACATCTTCGGGGGGGGGGGGGGGGGATGATGCCAACTTCCTCCAAGCTGCCTCTGCTCTGTTCTGTGATGGGCAGCGGCGGCAAAAACACCCGGCGGGCCGGATAAATGTCCTTGGCGGGCCGCAGTTTGAGGACCCCTGCATTAATGGATGTGTGTTGAGTTATTTTGAAGGAACAGCTAATTTACACTGTTATACAAGCTGTACACTCACTACTTTACATCGTAGCAAAGTGTCCTTTCTTCAGTGTTGTCACATGAAAAGATATAATAAAATATTTATGTGTGTATATATATATATATATATATATATATATATATATATATATATATATATATATAGTATCTAACATATCGGAATATATTTTGATATTCTCTTCCTATAATTCTCTGCGCGGCAGCACTCACATTGGGAGAGGGTGGGACAGCCTTGTGATCCTATTAGGTTTGCTTACAGAAGGGGGTTGATGATCGTATCAACAGGCTGCTGCACCTCTATTGTCCAATCACAGGCTGTTCAGTCTGCAGGGAGTATATGCAATCTAGCAAGGGGCCTGGATCACAGTACCAGCTGAATAGAATTACAGGTCCCTTAAAAGGAAGACCATCTCACATATGTATTTCAATGTGTAGTTGTTAAGCCTCGTACACAGGGTCAGATTATTGGACGAATTTTCGTCTGTTTTTTGTTGCACGCTATTCTCATATGGAAAGTGAAGAGGTTACTCAGCATACGAAAATTCTCGTACCACAGAATTCAACTTCAGAAGTGATGTCGTGTTGAATTGTTTTGTATGTATTCTTTCGTTTTCGAGCATGCCTAGTCCTGCTCTTTTGATTTTTTTTCAAACGAAAACTGTATTAAAAAAACAAAAATCAGACGTTGTATTCACGTACAATAATAGTTTTATAGGCTGCACATTCAGTTTTTGTTGTCCGAAAATTTGTAATCGGCTGTCGAAAGCACCGTACCAACGATCCAATACTTGGCAGGTCGTTCGTTGGACTGAATTTTACTTCCAATTTTCCTATTGCGTGTACGGGCCTTTAGCTTGGAGTCTGGCATTAGATAGAAGGTGCAAAAAGGACTGACTTTCCACTGCTGATTATAAGGCAACGTGGAAGTAAAATTTCAGAGTGTGCGAAAACGGTTTCCCAATACCAAGTGTAATAATATGATTTAGTGTTGCACATGACTGAGCCTCGTTAATAACTGCTAAATTTAGAATGTAAACCATTGGGGGATGTGTCTGCCTAAAAGTGCATTCTTTATGGGAGTCAGGGAGTCTATGATTCCTCATTCAGATTATCTTCCTGAGATATTTACAATGGGTGAATTGCAACATTTCCAGTATTTACCAACCTCTTCCAGGACCTTTACGCGTTTTATTTCTTGTAAATTGTGTTTCCACAGTCTAGCGGCTAAATAAAAGAGGCCTGGCATAAAAATAAATAAATAAATAAAAGAGGCCTTGCATGTTGGCATACCATACAGGAACAGGAGAATTTAAAGAGAATCTGTCACTTTATCATCAGGACAAAGTGACAAGGTTCTTCTGAAAGCCCACTGTCACTCTACTATGCCCCCCCCCCCCCCCACACACACACACACACTGCTCCATACATCTATCAAAGCAATGGGTTTACAGCAAAACGTAGGGCCCTTTCACATGGGCTTTCCGCCTGGTGGACTCCGTTTTGCTTAGCGGGGATCGATCCGCCGATCTCCGCTGAGCAGGCGGATGACAGGTCCGTCTCCGTTTACTTTGCAGACAGACCTGTCAGATCCATGCTGTCCTCTATGAGAGATCGGATGAAAACGGACCCCCTGGCTAATTTTAATCCAATCCGATGCGATCCTCCAGACAAATGGAAAATAGAGTTTCCATCCGTCACAGACAGGATTGGATAGCAGTGGGTGTCATCATCCGATCAGGTCTGCCTGAAAAACTGACAGGTGACCTGATCGGAAAGCCAGTGTGAAAGGGGTCTAAGGCTGCTTTGACACCACTCCAATGAAAAAAAAACACGGAAAAAATGCATATGTGTTTTGAATGCATTTCCAGTGGGTTTTCTGGGTGCCTATTACACAGCATGCACCTGTATAACTTGGACATGTGACTCAAAAACCACTCCAAAAACGCAACACGGGTGATGCATATTTGCCGTGTTTTCTATTCATTACAATAGGGACCTGCTTTTTTGGTGTGGTTTTCATAAAGATGCAGGATGCAGGACTTTTCAAATTGCATTGCACCTGGTGTGTAGAGTCCCATAAGACTTAAAGGGGTTGCATTTTTAGCACAGTAAAAACACAGCAAAACGCATCAGTGTGAAGGCAGTCTAAGGCTAAGGCGGTAACACCCGTAACATAGTTAGTCGGGTTGAAAAAAGACACAAGTCCATCTAGCTCCAATAAAAAGCAAAAAAGAAAACACAACCATACAATCCCATATACACATTCCTATACCCACAGTCATGGGCGTCCGCAGAACTTTTTTCAGGGGGGGGGGGGTGGGCATCATTTCAAGCTCACCCATGCTCCGCCCCTTTTCAACAAATGTCATGAAGGGAAGGGGCTTAGTCATTATAAGTTTTTTCAGTATTTATTTTTAACCACTCTACTACCGCTTACGGTAATAGTACTGCGGCAGAGTGGCTCGTTCCCGTCCAGTCACGTAGTATTAACGTGACTGGACTCCTCCCCTTCTGGGCGGCGCTTGCGCGCCGCCGGAGGCTCGCTCCCGCTGTTTTCATTCACAGCGGGAGTCGGGCCAGGGGAGGAGCAGCGGCGATCGCCGCTGCTCTTACCCGATCGTCGGGGATCGAGTCTGGAGATCCGCCCGCTGTGTGTAAACACAGCGGGCGGATCTCCATAGTGACAGGGAGTGACAGATCGGACTGTTCAGCATAGCTGGACATCCGATCTGTCCATGAATCACATAGTCACCTCCCCCCCTACACGTCAGTAAGCACCAGGCATACATTAACCCCTCCCTCTCCAATAAAATTAACCCCTTCCCTGCCAGTGTCATTTTTACAGTAACAGTGCATATATATAGCACTGATTACTGCAGTAATGTCACTGGTACCCCCAAAAGTGTCAAAAATGTCAGTCAGGGGTCCGGTCTGTCCGCCGCAATGTCGCAGTCCCGCAAAAAAAATCGCAGATCGCCGCCATTACGCGTTAAAAAAAAAAAACACCAAAAATGACAGAAATCTTTCCCTTTGTTAGTAAACGCAATAACTTTTGCGCAAACCAATCAAAATACGCTTATTGCGATTTTTTTTACCAAACATATGTAGCATAAAACAAATTGGCCAAAAACTTTTAAAAAAATTGGTTTTTACATCTTTTTTGGGGGGAATTTCATATAAAAAAATGTGAAAAATATTGTTATTTTTTCAAAATAAACGCTCTTTTTTTGTTTATAGCGCAAAAAGTAAAAATCGCACAGGTGATCAAATACCACCAAAAGAAAGCTCTGTTTGTGGGAGAAAAAGGACGTAAATTTCGTTTGGGTACGGCGTCGCACGACCGCGCAATTGTCAGTTGAAGTCGCACAGCGCCGAATCGCAAAAAGTGGCCTGGACGGAAGACAGCAAAATCCTCCGGTTGTAAAGTGGTTAAAGAGCAAACAGCAGCACCTATTCTTAAAGCATTTGTTAACCTAAAAAAAAAAATGACCCTGTTCCCTTAAAGCATGCTATACATGCTTTGCTGTGTCATTTTGACCCTTCTATCACCGAACATACCTGGCTGATCTTGCCTGGCTATGTCCTCCCTCTGTAAACTGTCCACCATATACCATGGCTGCTGAGCCCTGACACTGTGGTCAGTTTACGTGCCTTGGTCACCTGCAGCCCTCCTGTCTCCCTTTCTGCTGCTGTAGTTTCATTTAAAGTTTCTTATCCTGTCTACAGTCTGTTTAATAATCCTGTGTGCCCCAGTGTCTTTATAAAAATAAGCCATCTTTTACCAGTTTTCAGAGCGCCACTCACTGCTCACGTGACCTGCCACCTCTCTCCTTCTCCTCCCCTCCTGACTGACATCAGTGAGGAATCCTTGGCCCGCCCTCTGCAGGCAGCTATCAGACAGGGAGAGGAGAGAGCCAGCGGGTCACGTGAGTGGCGCTCGGCCCTCTGAAAACTGGTAAAGAACAGCTTATTTTTTTAAAACACATACACATGCACACAGGATTATTAAACAGGCTAGACAGGAAGGTATAAAGTGGCTTAACAACCTCTTGAAAGGGGAAGTTGATTCCAGGGGGGGGGGGGCAAATGCCCCCCCTTGCCCCTACCTGCGGATGCCCATGCCCATGCCCACAGTTGATCCAGAGGAAGGCAAAAAACCCCAGCAAAGCATGATCCAATTTGCTACAGCAGGGGAAAAAATGTCTTCCTGATCCCCCGAGAGGCAATCGGATATTCCCTGGATCAACTTTACCTGTAAATGTTAGTACCCAGGTATATTATGTACACCTAGGAAAGAATCCAGGCCTTTCTTACAGCAATCTACTGGGCTGGCCAGAAACACCTCTGGAGGGAGTCTATTCCACATTTTCAAAGCTCTTACTGTGAAGAAACCTTTCCGTATTTGGAAACGAAATCTTATTTCCTCTAGACATAAAGAATGCTCCCTTGTCCTCTGTGTTGACCTTAAAATGAATAACTCAACACCAAGTTCACTATATGGACCCCTTATGTATTTGCATATGTTAATCATATCCCCCTACTTATGCGATTTTGCCCCAATTTGTGTTTTGCATTTCTTAATTCACCCAACAACAAATTCCCCCCAAAAAACCTTAAAACAACGCAAAACGCATCAAAAAACGCGTGAAAAGTACATGTGCAAAAATGCAAAATGCACCGTAAAAAGCACTGCAGAAACGGATCAAAAGAAAACTGCATAGAGATTTGAACCGAGCTTAAAAAGGACTGTACTGCCTTTTTTTTTACCCTGAATAAAAGTTTGTAAACTAAAAAGGACAAATACTCACCTAAGCTTTTAACACTCCGACATGCACAAGGTTCCTTGCTGGTGCTGGCATCTTCTCCCTGGGCTCTTCTGGGTGCCAGTCTTTGGCCGCTCTGATTGTCCAGCACTGGATGATGTTACTTGCGAGCATGCACAAGAGTGCAGTCATCCCTGGACACTGCCAGTGTGCAACTCAGTGTAAATTCTGCAGGCGATTGCCAACAGGTAAGTAAATGTGTTGCACTGCAGAAGACAAATTGCAAGCCTGCATGTTTCATTTTTCTGTCTTCAGTTCCACTTTAATCCCCATGTAAGCTCCATGTTCATCTGTATTAGGAGTTTACATATAATCAATTACCTCTCCCCATGTGACAGCGTTCAGGCCTGATGATTGGCCGCTCAGGTCTGAATCACTGCATTCTGGCAGTAAGGGTAGAAGGTCACTTGCTCCCCATACACAGAAGTACTGCATGTTTTAGAGGGCACTGACAGTTCCATGGGGCAGTGAGGTAGCGCAGAGAAGGCATCAGTGGGTGGAGGGGTGGACCTTTAAGAAGACCTGTCAAATTGCCATGATATCTGCTTACTATGTCTTTTTAATTGAGGGAAGCCGGTGGAGAAGTGGCTTCAGGGTCACCCATTGAGTGAATTTCATCAAAAACAGGGCAAGGTTTGAGGAGAGTATGGCCAGCTTAACCACTTTAAGACCGGAGGATTTTCACCCTTAATGACCAGGCCCTATTTTCTGATTCAGCACTGCGTTATTTTAACGGACAATTGCGCAGTAGTGTGACGCTGTACCCAAATAAAATTGATGTCCTTTTTCTCCACAAATAGAGCTTTCTTTTCATGGTATTTGATCACCTGTGCGATTTTTATTTTTTGCGCTATAAACAAAAAAAGATCGACAATTTAAAAAAAATATATATATATATATATATATTTTTACATTCTGTTTTATGACATTTAAAAAAAAAAATTAAAAATCTAAATTTTTTAACATTTTAGGCCAATTTGTTTTTTGCTACATATTTTTAGTAAAAAATTAGCAATAAGCGTATTTTGATTGGTTTGCGTAAAAGTTATCGCGTCTACTAGCTTTATTAAAGATTTATGTCATTTTATGTCATTTTTATTTATTTTTTTACTAGTAATGGCGGCGATCTGCGATTTTTTGCGGGACTGCGACATTGCGGCGGACAGATCGGACCCCTAAGTGACATTTTTGACACTTTTGGGTGTACCAGTGATATTACTACAGTAATCAGTGCTAAAAATATGCACTGTTACTGTAATAATGACACTAGCAGGGAAGGGGTTAACCCTATGGGCAATCAATGGGTTAAATGTGAGCCTAGGGGAGTGATTCTAACTGGGGGGGCGTGGCTTGTGAAATGACCATAGAGACATGTGATCCTATACAGAAGGATCACATGAGCTCTGTGATCATTTCAGGGAGAAGAAATGAAACACAGCCGACTGTCCTCTCTCAGCGGGGAGCGATCGCGGGTGTCAGGCGGCAATCGGAGCCGCCTGACCTGTGCATCGGCTTCCCCGCCTGAGTGGGGGCGGGAGCGTGTTTGCCTCCTAGCCTCCCGCGCGGGACCGACGTAGGTCTACGTCGGCTTGTGCAGGAGAGCCACCCTGCCGCAGTAAAACTGCGGCGGGTGGTCGGCAAGTGGTTAAAGTGGGAGTAAACTCCCATGGTTGTTTTTTACCTATAGGTAAGCCTATTGTAAGGCTTACAGTACCTATAGGTACAGTAAATATCTCCTAAACGTGCACCGTTTAGGAGATATTTACTTGTGAAGCCGGCAGTGAAGTCACCGGCGTATGCTCTCTGAAGGAAACAGCATACCCATGCCGTTCCTTCAGAGCCCTGTGCTGTGAACAGTGGCTCCTGCGCGCATGTGCGAGAGTGATGTCATCGCGGTTCGTCTAATCAAAGGACCGGAGCAGGCCAACCCGGAAGGAAGACTGGGTGAAGATGGAAGCCCTGTTAGCGGTGACAGTGCCCTGCTGGAGGGCTTCGTTTTAAGGCAAGTTTCACATAATGTGCTAGTATGCGATACATACTATCACATTATAAATTTGCCTGGCTTTTTATTTTAAGTCTGGGGTTCACCACTGCTTTAAATCCTAGAGAAGGGCATAGAGCAACTGTCACATGGAGGAGATGTTGAACATATGGACACTCATGGGACACCATGAAAAAAGATGTAAAAGTCACTTTGAGATTAGACAGCTAATTATAAGAGCTGGTTCACACCACAACACAAGCATTACAGGCAGTGCCGGGACAAGGTCATCCAGTGCCCAGGGCAAGGATGCCAAACTGCACCCCCTTCCCTTAGGTTTAGGGTCAAGGCGCCCCCCCCCCCCATCCCTGCAATAAACCATTGCTCCCAGGGCAACCGCCCCCTCCTGCCCACCCCGTGTCCTAGCCCTGATTACAGGTTTCTGATGCGTTTGCAATGCGTTAACCTGCAATTGTTTTTGCAATGCATTGAGCTGCGTTATCTTGCAGTGTGTCATACGCTTATTTTCATTGTAGATTGAGTGTAGTGTAGAAAAACGAGATGGTGGCAGGGAGGAGAAACACTTTTTTTTTTGTTAAACTTGCATTGCAATGCAGTGGGATGCAGTAGTTTTGTGTTGCTACAACGATGCGTTGCGTAACAAATGATGCATGCGTCATTTTAGCACAAATGCATAGGCAAGGCAACGCCAATGTTATTTCCATTATGATACGTTATGGTTGTCTTGGGCTGTCCAATGCCCCACACTGGCTCTGGTGTGAACTGGCCTGAAATGAGCAAAAGGAAGGAGAATGTCTGCAAGACAGCGTGCTCACCCCCTGAATTAAGATGGAAATGAATGAACTTTGAATTTTCCAGTTGATGTTCTGTTTCTTTACAACTGCAAATAACTCATTAGAAACATTTATGCTGATCTAAGTGGAGGATTCATAATATTTTTTGGGTTACATCCTGAATGTCTGGGAACACCTCTGCCTGGGGGGATCCCTTTATAATCCTAGAGCACTGGGATTGTTTCCAATTAAATATGATAATTTATAACACAAACTGTCACCTTGTTGTTATTTTGGCTGAGATAGCAGGATTTATATTTTTATACATTTTTCTGATATAGAATTCAAGTTGTAACTATTTCTCTCCTTTATTTTAAGTTCCACAAAATGTCAGCAGTAAAATGTTCCCTTGATACAGGAGAGGTCTTCAAAAATTTTCCGCACTTTTTTATATTTAAAGCAGAACTTTTTTTTTTCATTTTGGATAGAGTAAAGTGTCCCACTGGGGAGATTTCCCTTCACTTCCTGTCCCATAGCCAAACAGGAAGTGAGAGGAAATCCCTGAAAATTAAGGGAATTCCTTGGGGACCCCCAGGTCACCAGAACTAGTGTCCCCATTGGAAGATTTCCCCCTCTATTACTTTTCTGGGGACAACCCAAAATTTTGGATTTTCTTTTACTTTCACTTTCAATGATAATGGTAAACAGGACAAATAGAAGTAGAGAATCAGACAGCAATAAAACATGACAGGGGTTCCAATCCCTCTCCACTCTATCCAAAACTAAAAAAAAAAGTTTTGCCTTTAGTTACACTTTAACCAGTTCCGGACCAACCGCCGCAGTAAACTGCGGCAGGCAGCCCAGACTGCACAAACCGACGTAGGACTACGTCCGTCGCGCACGTGGTGCTGGGGGGTGAGCGCACTCCCGCCCGCACTAGGCAGCGGGGATGCCAATGCATGCGATGCCACCCGCGATCGCTCCCCACTGAGAGAGAAGAACGATCAGTTGTTGTAAACACAGCTGACCGTTCTTCTCTCTGAAATGATCACAGCGCCTGTGTTCCTTCTTTATAGGATCCCAGGTCTCTGTGGTCATTTCACAAGCCCATCCCCTAGGCTTGCATTAAACCCTTTGATCACCCACTAGGTTAACCACTTCCCTGCCAATGTCATTATTACAGTAACAGTGCGTATTTGTAGCACTGATTACTGCAGTAATGTCACTGGTCCCCCTAAAAGTGTCCAACAGGTCAGTTAGGGGTCCAATTGGTCCGCTGCAATGTCGCAATCCCGCTAACAATCGCAGATTCCCGCCATTACTAGTAAAATAAATAAATAAATAAAAATGACATAAATCTTTCCCCTAGTTTGTAGATGCTATAATTTGTGCGCAAACCAATAAAAGTACTATTATTGCAATTTTTTTTTTTTTTACCAAAAATGGTAGCAGAATACAAATTGGCCTAAAAGAATATTTGAAAGGGGGCTACATTAGCCCCTCTTTCTTATGGAATGGCGGAAGGGAATAGGGACAATTAGGTTTGGCCCAGCCATTTTGTTAGTTAGCTTAATTAGGGTTTTTATCTTTAATTCAACCATTTGGGTTTTAATCTTATACATGAGAGTGACCTTTTGACCCTCCCCTCAGCTCTCCTAGCCCCCTTCCTGCTCTGAGGAGCCGCCTTCCCTGTAGCTGGGCAATTTATGCTAGGTAGCTAGGCAGCTTCTAATCTTTCCCTTTTTTGCAGCGAACGAGACCCCTTCCCGCCTTCCCTTTCCCACCTATGAGCCCTCGAGTACCTCAGCTTAAGGCTTATTTAAACAAGGTTCCGTGATCCCAGGGCTCAATCTCTTCAAGGAATCTCTTACCAGCGTTCCCCTCCCTCCCTCCCTTTGGTTTGTCGCGGCTACAATATTAACCACTTTACCACCGGAGGATTTTGCTGTCTTACGTCTGGGCCACTTTTTGCGATTCGGCGATGTGCGTCTTTAACTGATAATTGCGCGGTCGTGCGACGCCATACCCAAACGAAATTTACGTCCTTTTTTTCCCACAAACAGAGCTTTCTTTTGGTGGTATTTGATCACCTGTGCAATTTTTACTTTTTGCGCTATAAACAAAAAAATAGCGTAAATTTTGAAAAAACAACATTTTTCACATTTTTTTATATGAAATTCCCCCCCAAAAAAATGTAAAAATCAAATTTTTTTTAAATTTTTGGCCAATTTGTTTTCTGCTACCTATGTTTGGTAAAAAAATTCACAATAAGCGTATTTTGATTGGTTTGCGCAAAAGTTATTGCGTTTACTAACAAAGGGAAAGATTTCTGTCATTTTTGGTGTTTTTTTTTTTTAACGCGTAATGGCGTCGATCTGTGATTTTTTTTGCGGGACTGCGACATTGCGGCGGACAGATCGGACCCTTGACTGACATTTTTGACACTTTTGGGGGTACCAGTGACATTACTGCAGTAATCAGTGCTATATATATGCACTGTTACTGTAAAAATGACACTGGCAGGGAAGGGGTTAATTTTATTGGAGAGGGAGGGGTTAATGTATGCCTGGTGCTTACTGACGTGTGGGGGGGGAGGTGACTGTGTGAGCCAGGGACAGATCGGATGTCCAGCTATGCTGAACACTCCGATCTGACACTCCCTGTCACTTGGGAGATCCGCCCGCTTGTGTTTACACAGGCGGGCGGACCTCCACACTAGATCCCCGACGATCGGGGAAGAGCAGAGGCGATTGCCGCTGCTCCTCCCCTGGCCCGACTCCCGCTGTGACTGAATACAGCGGGAGCGAGCCTCCGGTGGCGCGCGAGAGCCGCCCACAAGGGGGAGTGTCTGACGACGTAGGTCTACGTCGTCAGACGATAACGAGCCACTTTGCCGCAGTAGTACTACGGTACTCAGTGGCAAAGTGGTTAACTGGTTGGGTCACCTCTGCTTTGCAGAGGGGGACGGTTTTTGGTAAAGTGTTAAAGGGTGGTTTGAATTTTGTGGTTATATTTTGATGGTACAACCTGAGTTGTTCATGACTAGGTTGTTGTGGTGATGTTTAATTACGTAATTGATTATTTATTTATGTTTGTTTTACCAGTTAATAAACAGCCGCGGCCTTTATTATCCAAACAATTTTGTCCGAGTGCCTTATTTCTTAATTAAATATGTACAGTTCCTGTTTCACTTACTTCCTAATTTAATGGTATTATATTGTTAAAGTTTTTGTTAACATGCTTAATTTAACTCCTTCCTGCCATTCCATAAAAAAATTAGATTTTTAAAAATTTTTTTTGGGGAATGTTTTATAGCAGAAAGTGAAAAATATTGTTTTTTTTTTTTTTCAGAATTGTCACTATTTTTTTGTTTATAGCGCAAAAAATAAAAATCGTAGAGGTGATCAATTACCACCAAAAGAATGCTCTATTTGTGGGGAAAAAAGGACATACATTTTATTTGGGTACAGTGTGGCACGACTGTGCAATTTTCCGTTAAAGTAACGCAGTCCCGAATCGCAAAAAATGGCCTGGTCATTAAGGGGGCAAATCCTTCCAGTCCAGAACTGATTAATAAAGTAAAAAAAAAAAAAAATGTGTGAATACTTTTTGAAGAACCTTCATATTAGCAAATATCTACAACCATTAAAATGTACTGCATATCCATGTTAAAGTCTAATGCCCCGTACACACGTGCAGATTATCTGAAGACTTTTGTCTGCAGACTTACCAAAACCATATAATATGAGGTCAAACCTAAACACTTTCAATTTGTATGCAATCCGGCAGGCCCTTGCACTACATAGAAAAGGTAAATCTGCAGACAAAAGTCTTCAGATAATCTGCACGTGTGTACGGGGCATAAGTTTAGCTAAAAAACACAAACACAAAAGTCAGCACAAGGGACATAACTAACAGATGTGCGATGTGTCCATTGTATCGATTCTTCTTGCTGTTTTGGAGAAATCTTCATCTTTTCTAACAATCTTCCAGTGCAGTGGGGATTAATACAGCTAAAAGGAAAAAAATTAAGATTTCTGCTAAAACAAGAAGAATCGACACAATGAACTCATTATACTATCTGTAAGTTATGCCCCTTGTGATGATTTTTCTGTTTGTGTTTCTAGCTAAACTTAAGCTTTAAAGAGGAAGTAAACTCTTTCTTTTTTCCCCCCTGCAAATGAAATGCATAATGTGCTAGTAAGCATCGCATACTAGCACATTATGGGACACCCACCTGCAACGAAGCCTGCATTGTCCCCACTGCCGGCTGCATCCATCTTCCTTCCAGGTATTAATGGCCGGAGTCGCGTGACGTCACTCCCCCGCATGTGCGCGGGAGCCGCCGGTCACGGCACAGGGCTCCGAAGAAACGGCATGGGCGGCCGTTCCTTCAGAGCTCATGCACTGATGACATCATCGGCTGCATGGACTGTAAATATCTCCTAAACAGTGCAGGTTTGGGAGATATTTACTGTACCTATAGGTAAGCTTTATTATAGGCTTACCTATAGGTAAAAGTCACCAAAGTGGGTTCACAACCACTTTAAAGCAGTAGCAAAAGTGTTGTTTTCTTTTTATCCAGGCCCCCTTCAGATTTATGGCATAATGTGCTAGTATGCACCCCATGACAGACTTAACATCCTTTTTACACAATGCAGAGGACACCCCACAATCAAGTTTGCAGAATGCAGTGCAAATTGTGAAATTTGATGGAATCAGATCGCGTGGATCTGAACACCCAATGCGATCCGATTCCAGTGTGGCAGAGCTGTATCTTGGCCTAGGCCAACAAGGCCCAGGCCTAGGGCAGCACTTTTCAGGGGGGCAGCACTGATATGCTGCCCTGATGGGCACTGATATGTTGCACTGATGGGCACTGATGAGGCAGGACTGATAAGCTGCACTGACAGGGCTGCACTGATAAGGCAGCACTGATGGGCACTGATATGATGCACTGATAGGCTGCACTAATGGGCACTAAGAGGCTGCACTGGTTGCCAGTAAAGGGGCTGTACTGATGGCCACTGATGAGGCTGCACTGATATGCTGCACTGATGAGGCTGCACTGATGGGCAGTAATAAGAATGCACTAATGAGCACTGATAAGGCTGCACTGATGGGCACTGATAGACTGTGGTTGTGGTCTGTGGTTTACAGATGACAGGGCGGGTCAAACAGGAAAGGGTGTGGCCTTAACAGGAATGGGTGGGTCATATTTAAATTAGGGGTGCCCAAGTTTAGTTAGGCCTAGGGCAGCACAAAACCTAATTACACCGCTGCAGTGTGGACAAAAAAAAGGGGGTCCTGCACCATTTTGGTCCGAATGTGATGCGATTTAAGCCATACAAACTGTTTGGCTGAATTCACACTGCACAGTCATTGCATGTGATGTGCACAGGCATGATGGTGAATCACATGAGATGTCTGGGATCGCACCAGTGTGAACCCAGCCTTAAATGGAACTCAAGGAGTGCTTTCTAATGGTAAAAAGTGAAGCTTTTTTGAAAAATGATACTGTCGCTGTATATTGTGCCTTGTCAGGAATTTATTGATGCAGACTTGGAAAGTTATGTACAGTTATGTTATGGCCACTTTGAAAATTGTTGAGATAAGACATTAGTCACACAGGGAGTGCATTGTTTGCAGCAAGTCAGCCAGTTCATAGACTTGTGCTGTGAGAAGTACAACCACTGTGCAGCAAGCAGCATTGAAAAGCAGAAAGCAGACACCGTGTATGTAATAAATATGGCTTCTTCATAACCTGTGCATATAATATGATTACAAACAGTAACAAAAGTTTTTGAAAAATGTTGGCCTCATGTGCGCAGGACTTTTTTTTTTCTCCCCTGGATGTCTGTGCTCCAGAGGAGGAAAATGCAACTGAAAAAGCATGCCTAAAGCTGCAATTTGCATGCACAATTATGAGTGTTTCTCCATGCTTGCACGTTTGGCATTAATGCATTCTATTGGTCTGAATATTTATCTATTCTGGCCTTTAGAATGCATTAACATGGAATGTGCCTAAATGCGCTACCGTTCATGCGCATGTATCGTCTCCGACCTCCAGAGGCAAGGTGGCGATCGCCCAAGACAGGGAGGGCTGACATTTCTGGGTGCAGGTTGCTAGGCATGGTGGGCAATGTACAAGGTAGAAAGATTGGCACCAGTCACTTTTATGCATAAAGGGGTTGTAAAGTCAGAAGGTTTTTTATCTTAATGCATTCTGTGCATTAGGATAAAAAGCCTTCTGTGTGCAGCAGCCCCCTCAGCCCCCCTAACACTTACCTGAGGTCCATCTCTGTCCAGCAATGTCCACAAGTGTCTCAGCCGTCCGAGATTCTCCCTCCTGATTGGCTGAGGCACAGCAGTAGTGCCATTGGCTGCTGCTGCTGCTGTTAATCAATGTCAGCTAGCCAAACAGGAGAGAGAGGGGCTGGGTTGGGGCTCCGTGTCTGAATGGACACAGGGAGCTGTGACTCGGCTCGGGTGCCCCCATAGCAGGCTGCTTGCTGGGGGATACTCAACAGGAGGGAGAGGCCAAGAGAGCCAGACAGAGACCAGAGAAGAGGAGGATCCGGGCCACTCTGTGCAAAACCAACTGCAACAAAGCAGGTAAGTATAACATGTTTGTTATTTTTAAAGGGAAAAAAACGAGAATTTACAAGCACTTTAAAGGAGTTGTAAAGTTAGAAGGTTTTTTTTTTTTATCTTATTGCATTCTATACATTAAGATTTAAAACCTCCTGTTTGTATCAGCCGCCCCAGCACCCCCTAATACTCACCTGAACCAGATCTCTGTCCAGCGATGTCCACGAGTCCCTCGGCCACCTGGAACTCTCTCTCCTGATTGGCTTTTTGGATGCATTTCGGATAACTTTTGACGAGCCCGGCAGAGTGTCTTCTGCTGCTGGGGCCCTCCATCTTCGTCAGCAAGGGATGACAGTCGGCCAATACGCAGTTCAATTCCCTACGCTGGCCACTGAACTCACATGAATTAATGAGGCTCTTACCGTTACCTTCTTGCAGAGCCTATCTAAGACTGTAAAGGATGAACTCGCTGGATGAACCATTCCTACCACACTTGATGATTTGATCGCATTGAGCATTCAAATAGACATACGCTTCCAGGAGCAGGCCCTGGAAAGATCCAGATCCAGTCGTCCTCCTTCTGGCCGTCCAGCACAGGTTTCCCAAAAACGTATGGAACCCTCTCCGTCTCCAATCTCTGTAATTGCGTTACACATTGGGGTTTTGCACGGTGTGGAAATTTCTTTCCTAATTTTGCCTAAATCCTCCAGTCCCCATCATTCTGGGCCTCCCATGGTTGGGGAAACACTCACTGCATCAAGATTGAAACTCTGGACAAGTATTAGCTTTGGGGCCTCAGTGTAATGAATAATGTGTTTCCAAGGTACTACCACCTCTTTCCTCTAGCTGAAACCTCCACAGCTCCCATTTTGCCTTCCCAATATCAGTCCTTCCATAATGTTTTTTGCGAAAAGTCTGCTAATCGCCTTCCTCCTCACAGAGACTATGACTGCTCCATTGATCTGTTACCAGGAACCTCTCCTCCCTGTGGCCAAGTCTACCCTCTCTCTATCCCAGAAACGCAAGCCATGTCTGAACACATTCAGGAAAACCTGCAAAAGGGTTTCATCAGGAAATTCAACTCACCTGGTTCACTCCGTTCATGCATCAATTAAAGGGGCCTTAACGCCATCACCGTGAAGAACCGATACCCTCTCCCTTTATTTTTCGGAACTCTTTAAAAGACTGCGGGGTTCTCATGTTTTCACTTAATTGGATCTTAGAGGGGCCTACAATTTAATAATAATCCGTGAAGGAGATGAGTGGTAGACCGCCTTTAACACCAGGGATGGACATTATGAATATCTTGTGATGCCCTTTGGCCTATGTAATGCCATTGTCTTCCAAAACTTTAATGAGATCTTCTGTGACCTTTTATATTTCTGTGTTATTGTATATCTGGATGATATTCCTATTTTCTCTCCAGACTTGCACACCCATCGTTTCCATGTGAAAGCTGTGCTGCAGCGACTGCGGGACAATTGTCTCTATGCTAAATTGGAGAAGTGCCTATTTGAACAAACACAAGTTCCATTCCTGGGCTACATAATCACATATCAGGGCCTCCCCATGTATCCAGTCAAACATTGAGCCATCTCTGAGTGACCTCTGCCCTCTGGTCTTAAAGCCACTCGACTCTTTTTTTAGGCTTCGCCAATTATTATTGCCAATATATTTCGTAACTATTCCACTGTGGTGGCTCCTATTACATCTCTTACCTGTAAAGGTGTCAATGCCAGGTCCTGGTCCCCTGAAGCCATTGTTGCTTTCCACAAATTTAAGGCAGCCTTCCTCTCCGCCCCAATTATTTTGTGTCCGAACATTACGAAACCCTTTTCTATGGAGGTTGATGCCTCTTCAGTAGGAGTCGTTGCCGTCCTACTGCAAGCTCAGAAGGGCAAGTCTCAGCCTTGCGCATTCTTTTCCAAGAAGTTTTCGGATGCAGGAAAGAACTTTACCATTGGGGACCGTGAACTACTGGCTATTAAACTAGAGGGCTCCCCCCATTGCATCACCATCTATACTGATCATAAAAATCTGCAATATTTACAATCTGAAAAACACTTGAACCCACGACAAGCTCGCTGGGTTCTTTTTCACCCAGTTCAACTTTAACATTACTTTTTATCCCGGTGACAAAAATGTTTGTGCCGATGCCTTGTCCAGGTTGTTTGATGTCAACGATTCTGAGAATCACCTAGATCCTGGCCCTTCGCACCAAATTCTAGCCACTACTCAGCTCCTGCCAACGCAGCCTCCTCCAGGTAAAACATTTGTGGTTCCCACACTTTGTCCCTAACTCCTTGCGTGGGTACATGACTCCAAGTTCTCTGGACATCCTGGTATACATCGTACCTGTGACCTTCTTCAGCGTTACGTGGTGGCCCTCTCTTCATAAGGACATCAAAGAGTACGTTCAAGCTTTCACGGTTTGTGTAGAATCCAAGTCTTCCACCTCTGCCCCAGCTGGGCTGCTTCTACCCTTACCAGTTCCGGATATACCTTGGCATTGTATTTCCACAGATTTTATCTCAGATCTTTAACAGTTCAAATCTCCTCTGCAGGCTGGCCCGGGGTTCCCCTTTAGAATTAGTATTTCTTATAGCAATTTATAGCCTCCTGAGAGATTCTTTCACTTACTGTAAGGCTCAATTCACATATAGGCGTTTCGGATTGCAGGCAGAATTGTCGTGGTTCTGCCCGCAATCCTGAACAATTTCAAGTCGTGGGACACCGTGCGATTCATGTGACTTGCAATGGCACCCTAAACGCAGCGTCATTTTGCTGCGATTGTCGCCCAACAAGTCGCGATAAAAGCGCGGAATGCCTGTCGCCCAAAAGAAGTACAAGAACTTTAACATATGAGCAAATAATTAAGAAACTGGTAGAAAAGCACCTAAAGCTCACTTACTACTTGTTTCAAATATGTAAATATTGGAATAATCATAGCCTGGGTACAGCTCTACCTTACAGTGTGGTACCATTTGGCATTTTGAAAATGATCAACAAAGCGGAGTTCAAAATTGTTCATTCTCTGAAAAGTGATCTGGGGTGGATTGCTTTTTGGAGTGTGACTTAGCAGCCAATGTCATGTGTTCAGGGAGTGATTCTGTCACCTGCTGTATCTATTTTTTTATTTTTTTTGATGAATGGCAATTTTACATGGGACTAATGTGCTACGTGGCCACATTGACTTAATTGGGTGAGTATGACAGGTACCTCCCCCTGTTAACTTGACTTGCCACGGTCTCTGTGAACAGCACATTCCAGTTGTATGGTAGACATTAGGAGGTTTAGGTGGGCTGTCAGGGAGGCAATAAAAATTGTGGCTCAACAGCCTGTTTTTACTAACTAGCCACCCATGTGTACGAGGCCTAAAGCTGTGGCTGGCTTCCTGCCATATTATATGCCTGTGTCCTAAGTATTTACATTTTTATATTTGTTTAGTACTATAGGTGTGCACAGCCTATTGCATTAGGGTGTGCACCTCAAAGCTCAAACACATATGTGTGCATGCATATGTATATATGCAGACGGCGTCCGTAAAGCAGTGGACGGTGTCAGTAGGCCAGTGGACGGTGTCAGTAGAGCAGTGGACGGTGTCAGTATTGCAGTGGACGGTGTCAGTAGGGCAGTGGACGGTGTCAGTAGGGCAGTGGACGGTGTCAGTAAAGCAGTGAATGGTGTCAGTATTGCAGTGGACGGTGTCAGTATTGCAGTGGATGGTGTCAGTATTGCAGTGGACGGTGTCAGTATTGCAGTGGATGGTGTCAGTAGGGCAGTGGATGGTGTCAATAGAGCAGTGGATGGTGTCAGTAGGGCAGTGGACGGTGTCATTAGGGCAGTGGGCGGTATCCGTAGTTTTAGTTTTTATTATTTTATTTTTTTAGGAGCCCTGTTAGAGGATTTTGGTGAAATATCACGTGTTTAAACAGGAGGAATCTACGCCACACAGGGTAATTAGGGTGTGCCCAGGCACACCTGGCACCCCCAGTGCACATGCCTAGGTTTAGTAAATAAGCCTATTATTATTATTCTCCCAGTCCTGGTCACACATACTGTAATTAAAGCCATTTAGGACTACTGAGCATACGATCCTAGGAACCCCTATAACTTGAACAACAGCTAGGGATTTTATGTTTCAGATGTTGACGGAGTCAAAAAAAACTCTTGATGTAACAATCCAAGAGTTCAGCCAAACAAATCAGTCCTGATTTCTAAAAGAAGGGGGGAATTTCCTTTGATCACATGTACTAAAGTAGGTTCTGCCACCGTCCCTATATGTATATTGTAATGGGGGTTGCTGGTGCCTCAGACCAGATAAAGTGGGACTTTATGGGCAAGTGAAGGGTATATCAAGCAATATACATTGTATCATTCAAAAAATTATGAGTAAGGTAAAATACAATAGTATTTAATCTGTAAATACCGGTAGTGTATGTTATACAACAAGCATTAAGTGACAGTAGTGCTTGGGACAGAGCCCAAGTGTGAAGAAAAGAAAGATGATTCCGTGGAATCAGTGACAATGGTGTTATCAGGTGACTTAAACAGTGGATTTTTCTGTTTTCCCTTTGATGTTGGGAGGGGAAATAAACTCAGAAAAAATCCTAAATTGCTGACGTGTTTCGGCTCTCTTGTGGGCCTTTCTCAAAGCGTTCAGTCACTCAGTCTGTGGTCTATGAGAGTAATATAAAATATAATATGTAAGGATAATTTTAACAAATCCTTAAAATAAATCATACATTCTTGGAGTTTGAAATAATGTATAGTTACATACATGGGTGCATCCATTCCTTCCGCGCATCAGCCCCTGTGTCCGTTCACATTCACAACGGGAATCGTGTGTTGCAGGGCCTAGGATTATAATTATGTTGTTTCTTATAATGTGGCTCAGATGGATCAGATGAGTATATATATGTATTTTCTTATGTATGTATATGTATATATATTTCACTTACATCTGAATGCACTGGTGGGAGGGTGTCTCCAGGATCCTGGGGGTTAGTTTCCCTCTTTTTTATATACCAGGTTTGGATCTAGGGTATAATGGACAATTGTATCGATAGTATTTAGCCAGACATACATACAGTGTCCGGTAAATATCCCAAAAATATATATATGTGTGGCAGTATCTATGAATACTTAAAAATGTAAGTGCTTAGAAGACTTCCAGATGGTGGTGTGGTACATCAAAAAGTGACTAGAAATGCTTCGGTGCCAAGTTTATTAAAAACCATAGTAAGGGCTTTGCAGTCCGTTGCACTTACATTTGTTGTCCTTCTGGCTTGCGCAGTGTAAGAGGTCCGTCCTCTCCTCTCCGCTGGAGAGAAGTGAGGATTGCCTCACGTTCCCCGGCCTTATGAAGCGCCTCGCGCATGCGCATTGCGCATTGCACGTAGATGGTCTCCATGGCGGCGTGACGTAGGCACCGACGTCTGCGCCTGCGCTGGCTGGATGCGTGCGCAGGCTGCAACCCCGTTGCTGGGGACGCCGCTCTGGCCGCCGACACGGAAGGAGGAGCCATCTTCTCCCCGAAGGGATTGGTGGGTCCTGATAATCCCCTACAAAGTAGGGGTTACCGTGCCGGGTGTGATTGTGCGGTATACCTAGATCGACCCGCGGAGATATGGAACACACCCCAGTATGCACTACTCATATACATTACAATGGTATAATGGTATAAATCATCACATAGGATTCAAACAATATTGTAAATTCTCTATATATAAACTTATAAGGCGGAATGAGAATAGAATGTTATAATTAACAGCAGTATTACATATAGCTCCACCATGGGTAGCCGTGGGTCAAGGAGGGACAGTCCTGATTACTTGACAATACTAAAGATCGTCCCAGGGCTATGTCAACATGGAATCGGGTTCCTAAGTATTAATAAAGGAACAGTATTTTTTCAGTGTGCTATTATAGCACTAGAGAAGATTGAGGGTAAGGGGTGGGAGGGGGGGGGGGGAAAGGGGAAGAGGGGGGGGGGAAAGTCTAATGTATATTGAATCATGTTAGGAGATGTATATGGCAGTCACAATAATAAGGACGTTTAGGATGGATGGATGGGCATTTAATCTGTCTTGCCAGAAGCAAAACCTTCAAGAAACGGACGAAAACTTTCATTTTCATTCAGACCAGGGTATTTAGTGGCATGGAGGCGTCTAATCCACCTCATTTCCATCTGAAGTAGTCTCTTGTTCCAATCCCCCCCACGATGTGGTATATGGATTCTTTCAAGTGCCATAAAGGTCACTTGAGGCATTCTATTTTTGTGTTCGTGGGCAACATGCCTCCCTAGGGGTACATAAAAATTACATAATTGCATGCTGTTGATGTGTTGATTTACTCGTTTGCCAAATTCTTGTTTGGTCTTGCCTACATAGTAGGAACCACATTGACAACGCATGAGGTAGACGACTCCTCTTGTTCTGCAATTTGTAAAATGTCGGGGTTTAAAGAGCTCCCCATTGGGGAGTATGGTGTTGACGCATTTTTGTATCACACTGCATTGTCCACAGTTTCCGCATGGGAATGTACCCATATGTTTACAGGGGTCTTTCCTTGTTTCCCTGTACTCACTATGCGTGAGTGCTTGCTTCATTGATCCTGCTTTGCGGAATGTTATTTGTGGTTTTTCTGGTATGAATGGTTTTACCATCGGGTCTTCTTTTAAGATCAACCAATGTTTGGAAATAATTTTCCGTATTTTTTGGTGGTCGTTGGTGAACCTCATAATTATGCGGGTTTTGTTATCCTGTTCTTTAAGTTTTGTGGTATTTTTATTTTTGAACAGAATGTTGTGTCTTTCTTGTTTCTTGACTCTGTTAAACGTTTTTCTCAGTTTCGTCTTAGTGTAACCCCTTTTAAGTAACCTTGCGGTAAGGATGTTGGCCTCTCTTTGGAAATCTTGTTCAAGAGTACAGTTTCTTTTAAGCCTAAGAAACTGGCTGTAAGGAATAGCATTTTTCAGTGGGGTCGGGTGGAAACTTGACGCGTGCAGTATGGAGTTGCCTGCTGTTTCCTTTCTATATAACGTTGTCTTTAGGAGTCCATCTTCACCTTTGATAATCCAGGTGTCCAAAAATGAAATTTTTTCTTTATCATAATTAAGAGTAAAGAACATGTTATATTCGTTGTTGTTCATCGCTTGCAGGCAATCTTGAATCATATTTTCCGGTCCTGTCCATATGATGAATATATCATCTATGAACCTTTGCCATAAGATGATGTTATTGGCAAAGGCCCTGTTTTCTTCTTTAGCTAGGAAATCTTGTTCCCAGGCCCCTAGATATGTATTGGCATAGGAGGGGGCACAACTTGTGCCCATTGCTACCCCACATATCTGCAAATAGTAGCTACCATTGAAAACGAAAAAATTGTTGTTTAGGATATAATCCAACATCATGACTATAAAGTCATTGAACTTTGTATCATGTCCGCTTTGTTCTTCCAGGGTTTTTTTAATCACTTCCATTCCCTTTTTGTGCGGGATGTTATTATACAAAGCTTCTACATCAATCGTGATGAGAAACGCTTCATTGGGTATGGTGATGCCGTCTATGATCTGGAGAAGATGTACCGTGTCTCTTGTATACGAGGGTAGTTTAGTTACATGGGGCCTCAAATAGGCATCAATAACTTTGCTGGTATTTTCGGTGAGATTGCCGTTGCCCGATATTATGGGTCTACCTGGAGGGTTAATCTTATTCTTGTGGATTTTAGGCAATGCATAGAACGTCGGGGTTCTTGCATGTTTCGTCCTCATGAATTGCCACAATGTCTTTGAAATCTTCCCTTGATTAAATGCTCCATCAATTTTCTTATAGAAATCTTCTTTGTATGACTCCACCATAATGGGTAGTATCTTCTTATAGCATCGTTTGTTGTCCAGAATCTTTTGGCACATCTCTTTATAATCCTCATTGTCCATAATCACAATATTCCCCCCCTTATCGGAGGGTTTAATTGTGATTGATTCATTGCTTTCTAGTTCTTTTAGTGCCGCTTTTTGTTTTACGGTAAGATTTTGCCTGGTGTTGTCTCCTTTAAGTTTCTCCAGCTCTCTCGTGGTTTCCCTCACAAAGAGGGCTATTGCTGGATTTTCATTTAAAGATGGAAAGATATGTGATTTTTTCTTAAAGGTTGAGCATTGTGCTCCTGGTGTTTCTTCTACTTCGTCATCTTCATTTTCAATGGTTGTGTCCTCATCTGTCCAATCATCTATGGCCCCTTCTTCCAGCAACAGATTCAGGTCTCTAATAGCCCTGAATTCGGCTGCGGTTAGGTTAGTAGGTGGTGCTTCATTGGTTGTTTTCTTACCGAATTTTACTTTCAGCAATAAATTCCTAGCAAACAGAATCACATCCTTTATTGTTTCAAAGCTGTCTGTGCCCCTGTTGGGGCAAAAAGTATGATTTATTTTAAGGATTTGTTAAAATTATCCTTACATATTATATTTTATATTACTCTCATAGACCACAGACTGAGTGACTGAACGCTTTGAGAAAGGCCCACAAGAGAGCCGAAACGCGTCAGCAATTTAGGATTTTTTCTGAGTTTATTTCCCATCCCAACATCAAAGGGAAAACAGAAAAATCCACTGTTTAAGTCACCTGATAACACCATTGTCACTGATTCCACGGAATCATCTTTCTTTTCTTCACACTTGGGCTCTGTCCCAAGCACTACTGTCACTTAATGCTTGTTGTATAACATACACTACCGGTATTTACAGATTAAATACTATTGTATTTTACCTTACTCATAATTTTTTGAATGATACAATGTATATTGCTTGATATACCCTTCACTTGCCCATAAAGTCCCACTTTATCTGGTCTGAGGCACCAGCATCAGTCCTGATTTCTTTTACTTTTGCTGAACTTTTTTTTTTTTTTGCTGAATTCTTTCACTTTTATCTTTTTCTCATGTATGTATGTTCCAGGCTGTGAACCTTTTTAACAATTTGATTGGAATTTCTAAAGCATGCTATTATTTAAACTAATCTGTAGCACAATCAATTGCACAGTAGTTTTGCCCCAGGTTTCCGTTCTCTGTATAGATTTCTGAAGAATTTTCACTAGGTTTTGCTTTTCATCTGTAAAAAAAAAAATAGGTCTCAGTTCTCTGATTTCAAAAGTTTTGCATTCCCCTGTAAAAAAAAAAAAAAAAAAAAAAAAAAAAAAAAGACATTTAATAGGAATTTACAGACTCAGTATATGCAAGCAAAACTTTTCTTGACTACAATCCGATGACTTTATAGACACCACAACAATCTCCTATTTATAAAAGTACAAACTTTAATAATGCACAAATAAAATCATAAAACCTAAATAACTTGAGCCCTAGAAGGTTTTACTCCCCTTCATGACCAGGCCATGTTTTGCTATTTAGCACTGCGCTATTTTACCTGGTAATTGCGCAGTCATGCAATGTACCCAAACAAAATTTATATCATTTGTTTCACACAAATAGAGCTTTTTTGGTGGTATTTGATCACCACTGGTTTATTTTTTGCAAAAAAAATTAAAAAAAAACAATTATTATTGCATTGAAGGGGGCACAGCACAGTGTTTATTGCATTGAAGGGGGCACAGCACAGTGTTCATTGCATTGAAGGGGGCACAGCACAGAGTTTATTGCATTGAAGGGGGCACAGCACAGTGTTTATTGCATTGAAGGGGGCACAGCACAGTGTTCATTGCATTGAAGGGGGCACGCACGCTGGTCTCGGCATTGAAAGGGGGCACAGCACAGTGTTCATTGCATTGAAGGGGGCACAGCACAGTGTTCATTGCATTGAAGGGGGCACAGCACAGTGTTCATTGCATTGAAGGAGGCACAGCACAGTGTTTATTGCATTGAAGGGGTCACAGCACAGTGTTCATTGCATTGAAGGGGGCACAGCACAGCGTTTATTGCATTGAAGGGGGCACAGCACAGTGTTTATTGCATTGAAGGGGGCACAGCACAGTGTTTATTGCATCAAAGGGGTCACAGCACAGTGTTCATTGCATTGAAGGGGGCACAGCACAGTGTTCATTGCATTGAAGGGGGCACGCACGCTGGTCTCGGCATTGAAAGGGGGCACAGAACAGTGTTCATTGCATTGAAGGGGGCACAGCACAGTGTTCATTGCATTGAAGGGGGCAGGCACGCTGATCTCTGCATTAAAGGGGGCACGCACGCTGGTCTCTGCATTGAAAGGGGGCATGTACCATCTCCTGTACCATGACCTGTGACATGCCTATACCATATCTGTGCCATGCCTATACCATATCTGTGCCATGCCTATACCATATCTGTGCCATGCCTATACCATCTCCTGTACCATCACCTATGCCATGCCTATACCATCACCTGTGCCATGCCTGTACCATGACTTCAAAGTCACGCAATTTTTTACTGCGTTTTTTGGCGCAAAGCAATACCTATTACATTTTTCTTTTTGCGCCCCCCCAAAAATTTTGAGCACCAGCCGCCACTGCTATTGACTACCATACATGTGACCATTATGTCAAGACAAGTAATGTGCTAGCTCTGCTGGCTAATGTAGAAGTGTCTTGGGCAGCCAACCAATCAATTCTGCAGAGGCCAGAAGTGATAAGATTGTAAGCTTTCATAAGCAGGGCCCTCTTAACCTTCTTGGATTTCATTGTATTGTAACTGTACTGTATCCCTTTATATTGTATTATATTATAAGTGCTGTGCAAACTGTTGGCACTATATAAATCCTACTGTCACCAGTTAGCCTGCAGTTTCCTGTTGTGTACTCCTACCTCCTTGTTGCAGTGCTTCTCTACCCTGATCCTCAACATTTGTGGTTTGGCTGTGCTCACCTATGGGCAGGGCTGCTGTTAGAAATCATGGGACCCCATACAGCCTACCTTTTGATGGACAACAAAAATTATATAGCCTGCACATCAGGATTTTGTCAGCCGGCAGTCGGAGTCGGCTGTCGAAAGCACCATACTAACAATCCGAAATTCGGCAGATCAGTCGTTGGACGAATTTTCCCTACAGATTTTCTTATCGTGTGTAAGGGCCTTTAGACTCCATGCCCCGGGGAACCCTGAGTTGGTGATCTTCAAGGGCTCACTACAACAGACGTTTGACACCTGTATAGTAACAACATTTATTTTTTTCTTTGTTTTACCACTTTTTGAAGTTTGACAAAAAAATTAATTCTTGTTTGACCCACATTAAAAAGAAAAAAAAAATACCTTGCCAATAAACATAACTACACAATTACAAGTGTATTGCCAAATCAACACGCATATAGCTGGCATGTAAGATAAGGGCTAAGCAACGGGTAGTCCTGGGGGCCCTTTGAGTTTAGTTGAGGTAACCCTAAATAATGAAAGTATAAGTGACCATTACTAGTTATAAATGTGAGAAGTGAGTTCAGTTATAGTGGATGGGATTGACTTATATGTGTCAAGGAAGGACCTTTGCTTTTAGAGACAATAACCTTGAGAGCTTCCAGGGAACTGATAAGTTACTAGAATGCACTTAGGAAAAATTGTATGAATCCTGGATTTTGCAGTAATATTACCAGTTGCCATGTGTTGATTCCCATTATGCATTTCTAGGCTTTTATCTACCTGTAGTGACAGGTGCACTTTAATTAAGCCAAGAGCAAATAACAAGAGCCCAGCAAGAGCAAAACAAGGACTTATTATACATATTGTTTTTAACTTTTTTATTTTGATCTAGCAAAAATGAATTATTCAATAAATTATTGTGGAGCCAGGCTATGGCGTGAGATATCTTTTTAAAAAAAATTAAATTTATTATAGGTGAACTTACTGTAATGCCAGTGAAGCAGATATAGGGAGGACCCACACTAGATTAATGAAGCATGATGGTGGTTTGTCAACTTCCTCCTAATTTACTGCTGCAGATCAAAGAGCTTACTACAAACATTAAACTACAGTGCCAACTCCCACCTCAGTACAGTGACTGGGCCCCTGGGAGTTAATTCATGTAAAAAGCTTACATGGTGGTTTAGGGACAGCACTCTGGCCTTGCAGTCCCCGTTCATAGGTTCAACGTTAGCTGTATTACCCCTGTGATTGTGTGGACTTTTTGCAGGATGCAGAAAAAGGTCAAGGGTGGGGTACAGAGAAGACACTGGAGATTAGTCCACCTGCACCAGCTACTCTAATAGACAGCACACTGATCCATTGGTGGTCCAGGAGGTGGGACTTCGTTTGACAGCAGCCAGCTATTCATATAGAAGCTGTGGGAAATCCCTGCTCTGTGTAATCCGGCCGCCATATCCTCCTGTCAGTTTCTCCCCGATCCACCTAATTTCTCCATGCTGTACTTATGGGCAATTATATGCTGCACTGATGAGCAATGATAGGCTGCACTTCTAAGGCTTCACTGATGGGCACTGGTGAGGCTGCACTGATGGGCAATGATATGTTGCACTTATGGGCAATAATATGCTGCATTGATTGGCAATGATATGCTGCACTGATGGGCAATGATATGCTGCATTGATGGGCACTGATATGCTGCACTGATGGGCAATGATAGGCTGCGTTGATTGGCACTGATATGCGGCACTGATGGGCAATGATAGGCTGCATTGATCGGCACTGATATGCTGCCCCTATGGGCACTAATAGGCTGCATTGATGGGTATTGATATGCTGCACAGATGAGCAATGATATGTTGCAGTGATGGGCAAAGATAGGCTGCACGGATGGGCAATGATATGCGGCATTGATGAACAATAAAAGGGTGCATTGATGGACAATGATAAGGCTGCATTGATGGGCACTAATATGTTGCATTGATGTGCACTGATGAGGCTGCACTGATGGGCACTGATAAGGCTGTACTGATGGGCACTGATAAGGCTGCATTGATGGCCACTGATAAGGCTGCACTGATTGGCACCACTACGGCTGCACTGATGACCACTGATGATGTGGAACTGATAAGCTGCACTGATGGGGCTGTACTGATAAGGCAGCACTGATATGATGCACGAATGGGCACTAATAGGCTGCATTGATGGCCACTGACTAGGCGGCAATGATGGGTACTGATAAACTTAACTGATGGGCACTAATGAGGTTGCACCGATAAGGCAGCACTGATATGCTGTACTGATGGGTACTAATGAGGCTGCACTGATTGCCACTGATGAGGCGGCACTTGTAAGTTGCAGTGATGGGGCTGCACTGATAAGGCAGCACTGATGTGCTGCATTGATATGCTGCACTGATGGGCACTAATCGGCTGCACTGGTGGTGGCGAGTACATCTTAAGGCCTGGCTAGTGGCTCAGGAGTTGAAATGTGGAGCCCTGCCACAAGGTACTTCTGAAAACTGGAATATAAGTGTCCTTATTAGCATCCTTTTCCCTCCCAGGATCCCCAAATCCAGGAGGTTCATGAAGGAGGCGTAGACTAGCCTCTGAAACACCTTCCTGATTGGTCACAGTGTCCTGGCATGTGACAGCTCCTCTGACAGCTTCTATGAATCTCCTGCAGCGGCTCTCTGGCGGCTTTCTGGATTTCTGTTTTGGCTTCTGCAGCGCTTCGGGGATCCCAGCAGCTCCTGTCAGGATTTGACTGGTTCCCTATTAGCTCAAGACTGAGCTGTTCCTAATGCCTACCTCACTGAGACGGTTGTGAGTGCATAATTGCTCTAACGAGCAGGGCCCTCTGATTCCTTTTGTTCCAAATTGTAGTGTAACTGTAATGTCTGCCCTCATTTTGTTAAGCGCTGCGCAAACTGTTGGCGCTATATAAATCCTGTATAATAATAATAATAATAATAATAATTGTTTTTTACATTATTTATCAATAAAACCCTAGTTCACCATTGGTGGCTTGGCGCCTTTTTCCTCGTCCCCCTCCCTTTTGAAAAATACTAACCATTTTATGGTGGCAGAGGGAAGATCCCACTGATCTGACCATTGGCAGCATAGACAATCACTGAACACAGCATTGTGGGTCGTGGGGTGTACTTATCTTTCACTATGCAGAAGAAGGCATTGCAGGTCAAATTCACAGGGGTTCAAAATTGTGATTGTCCTGGTTTTGATAAAAAAAAATGCTGTCTATGGTAACAAAGGAGATTGGAGGGGCAGAGCTTAAAGTGATTCTAAAGCCTAAACATGTTTTACCCAATGAATTCTAGTGTTACTTAACTCAGGACCCTGCATTCACTATATCTGGTCTTCCACAGTACACAGAACATGGGAATGCAATTATTTTAGAAAATATAAACTGCTAAATACCTTTTCTCATCAGCAGTATATAGCAGTCTTGTGACTTCTACCAGTATGTGGTTAAAGCTTGTAGGAGGAGTTTTCATTTTACTCTGACTGTCTTATGAGGCTGCAGGACCCCTGACCCTCTGTCTGGACAGTGCTGATTGGCCCTGTGCTGATCACATGCACCTTCCCCCCCAAAAAATATTCTCTAGCAATACACACTAAACTGAGCATGTGTAGAGTGACTCCAAAGGCTCTGTCTTATAAGGAGATGGATTGGGGACAGTGGAAGGGGAGGATCGGAGAAGACAGGATCAAACAGCGTTTTTACACAAGGCAGATATTTAACCCCTTAGGTTCCAAAGTGAGCATAACAAGCATGTTTTACTGCATATACAGACTGATTTTACTGTTGAGGGTTTAGTAACACTTTTTAAGGTAAAAAATGTTTAGGCATCAGCATCCCCCCTCATCCTCCCTTTTAGTTACCTGGACCCCCATCCGATCCAGCGCTGTGCAAATCTGCAGCTCTTCTCTCCCCTCACATCCGGGTCTCGCTGTCTTTGCTGGGGCACTGGGAGCCATTGGTTCCTGCTGCTGTTAATCAAAGCCAGTGATGAGGGAGTGGGGGGCAAGGCCAAGTCCCGCTGTCTGTGTGAATAGATGCAGCAGTGGGGCTCGGGAGTGAGCGCATATGAGTGCCCCCATGGGAAGAAACTTCCCGTAGGGGCACTGGACAGAGAGAAGGGGCCAGGAGCGGCGGCGGGGGACTTGAAAAGAGGAGGTTCGGGCCCGCTCTGCACAATTCTATTGCACAGAGCAGGTAAGTATAGAGGTTTTTGTTATTTAAAAAAAAAAAAATTACCTTTACAATCTCTAAAGCTTAACCCTTTCGCTGCCAGGCCCTGTACCCCACTTTTAAACTTAGCTGGCCTGGCCATTTTTGCAATTTTTCCATTGCTTTTTTATTTTTTCCCTTACAGCTTTCAGAGTTTGTTAAAGACCAAACCCCCCCAACCATATATTTTTTGAAAGCACATGACCAGTAGAATACGAATAAGGTGCTACTGATGTTTAGGGCACAACGATATTTGTTCAAAACAATATTTTCGTTACACATACACTAAAATCAATATTAGCAGATGAAACACAGCCCATTTTACAAAATCCCTACTAAATATAAAAGCTAACCTGTATTGAGTTAATAAATAACCACTATTTGTAAATTTTAGATTGCGCCTTTTTGCGAAAAAGGTGAAAATCAGACATACACAAAAATGGAAATATCTAAATTTATCTAAAAATCTAGAGGTTTTAATTGTTCCCCACAGTCTTCAGAGTTTACTTAAGAACCCCCAAGACATATATTTTCTGAAAGCACATGACCTGTAGAATTAAAAGAAGGTGCTATTGATTTTAACGCCCTGCCATATTTGCACAAATATTTATCAAAACAATATATTTGCTAAAACTTATCTAAAATCATTTTTAGCAGATCTAAACAAAGAAAATTTTACAAAATTCCTGCTAAATTCCTACTAAATTTAAAAGCTTTACCTGTATTGAGTTAATAAATAACAAATATTTATAATTTTTAAATCACCCCTTTTTTCAAAATGGTGAAAATTGAATGTACGCAAAAATGTAAATAACCACATTTCTCTAAAAATCTGAAGGTTTTCATTGTTCCCTTACAGCTTCCAGAGTTTGTTAAAGAGCCCCCCCCCCCCCCAAACCAAATATTTTCTGAAAGCCTAGGACCAGTAGGATAAAAGGAAGGTGCTACTGATTTTTAAGGCCCCACAATATTTTTGTGCAAATGTTTACCAAAGCAATATTTTCACTAAAAATACGCTAAAATCATTATTAGCAGATACAACATTTTCCAAAATTCCTGCTAAATTCCTACTAAATATAAAAGCTTAACTTGTATTGAGCTAATAAATAACAAATATTTGTAAATTTTAAACTGCACCTTTTTACGAAATAGTGAAAACTGAAAGTACACAAAACTATAAATAACCAAATTTCTCAAAAAATCTGCAGGTTTTCCTTTTTCATTTACAGCTTTCAGAGTTTTTAAAAGACCCCCCCCCCTCCCCCAAACTATACATTTTCTGAACGCAAAGGGCCAGTAGAATAAAAGGAAGGTCCTACTCACGATATTTGCGCAAATATTTATCAAACCAATATTTCCGCTAAAAAATACACTAAAATCATACATGGCAAAATTGGATGGATTCATACATGGCAAAATGTACAAAATTCCTGCTAAATTCCTACTAAATATAAAAGTTAAACCTATATTGAGTTAATAAATAACAAATATTTGTACATTTTAAATTGCACCTTTTTGTGAAATGGGGAAAATTGAAGGTATGCAAAACTGTAAATATAAACAATTTACTCCGGAGGTTACCATTTTTCACTTACCTCTTTCAGAATTTGAAAAGACTCCTCAAACCATACATTTTCTATAAGCAGATGACTTCTAGACTAAAAAACATGCTACTGATTTTTTGGGCCCCACAATAATTGCGTAAATGTTCATTATTTCGCTATTTTCACAAAAAAATACACTAAAATCATAATTAGTGCACATAAACACAACATAACTTACAAAATTCCTGCTAAATTACTACTAAAACATCGTTCACATGTGGCATACTGAAGTGTACGCCAATGGAGGGCCATGTTTACCCACACAGAGATGTACAGGTGTTCCGTGCATCCCTGTACAGGCAGTCCCATTTTTGTCAATTGGGATGCAACGACTGCACAGGCATAGCTGCTGTTCCCAATCTGACATTCGTGTGGGTGTGGGTGCATAACCCCGAACAGACAGTGTGAGCTCAGGGCCATGCACGTGGACCTACATGGATGTCCAATTGGGAACACCAGCTCTGTATGTGCAGTTGCTACATCCCAAATGACATCAATGGGACTGCCTGCACAGAGATGCACAGAACACCTGTGTACCCCTGTAAAAGTACGCTGTGTATGCCCGATGTGAACAAGGCATTAGGCCCCTTTTACACAAGAAGACCGTTCGGGTCTGCCTATCCGTTTTTCAGGCGGGCCCAATTGGACCACACATTGTTTTCTATGGTGAAACTGATGTAAATGTACATGAATCAGTTTACACCTGCCTGCATCCAATCCAATCCACTAAAAAAACAGATGGATGGGGATGAAAATGCATCATGAAAAGATAAAATAAAATATTTACAAAAATGTGAGGGGTGTGCTCACTTCTGTGAGATACTGTATATATCTGTATATAGAGACTGTATATAGGAAGAGTTGTCTCTGAAGTTTGTTCTGAAGTCAAGTGGGTATACCATAATTTCCCATCCCTATCCAAGGTATTAACCCCTCAATAAATAACAAAAACAACAGAGGCATGGGCTGTTCTCTGACTCAAGAGTGCCTGTGAAGATTTGGTGTGCCTGGCTGTGCAGGTTGGAGGGATCTTAGTTACTTGCGGCTCCTTAGGGGTGCGCTACACACCCAAGCACTTAAAATCCCCCCAAAAAGGATTTAAGCCCGTCCCCAGAGAGTAGGATCTGTTAGGTCTGCTCATTGTGCTCAGGTGCAACTTATTCTGTCTGCAGAGTGTTTCACACTGGTCCAATAGGGAGGCATGTTGGACAGTGGGAGAAAACCTGACAAATAAGTGCACAGGTGTTTGACACAGCCCCGGTGATTTGGCCGAGGAAAGTGCCTTGTTGCATGCTGGGATACTGTATAAATGCCAGGAGGGGTCTTTCGGCTGGATTGCAGAATCCCGGAGGGAGGGGGTAGCTGCCTCCTCCTCTGTAGAGGTGCCATGCTGCCTCAGTTAGTTGAGGCCTGGAGAGTGCTAGAGAGGAACTGAACCCGGAGGTCCTGTGAAGCTGACTGAGAGGGGAGACAGTGGAGGATCTAATTCTGCAGTACAGTGGGTACAGATCTGTGTCAAGGGGCCTGACCTGAGGGGGTCAACCCCTACAGCTAGAAGAGTCAGTAGACGGGTTTCAGTAACGGGGATGCTAGTGAGCGTCCCGAAGAGAATATAGTTCACCAAGTCTATTGCTGGAGAGAAAGAGCAAGGAGACTTAACCCATGTTAAGTGCCACCCATATAGCAGTATGGATTAAGCAGTCCAGCTGCTTCCACAAGCAACCTGGTGAGGCCACGTGAGAGTTGTCCCTATCCATTGTGAATAGTTTCAGTTGGAGTATCCCACTATTCCCTTCTCCCATCCAAGTTAAAAAAAAAAAAAATGAAAAAACCAACCCCCTGGACTATTTATTGAGTGACGAGCCAGCGGGAGTAAGGAGGGATGTGTGAACTGTACTCTAAGTGATTGTGTGCTGGTAATCAGAGGAGGCCCAAGAAGTCATCATACAGCAAGCCCTAAGGGGACAGTGCTACACATATAAAAAGAAAGTGTTAAACCACAGCGCAAGCACAATATCAATAATCAAAACCTTAAAATCGTTAATCGTGCAACCAACGTGTCAATAATAATAGATGACACAAACGTACTTATGTGCAACAACTAATAAGCTTAAATCCACCCTTAAAAAAAATAATAAATATACAGTGCAACAAACATGTTCATTCAATGTGCAAATTAATAGTCCAATATTATATGAGAAGCATGTAGCCAGTGAAAGTCCTTAATAATATTTAAAAAAATGCTTCCGTGCCAAAGTGCTGAAGTGCTGAAAAGCTCTATATTCCTCATGCAGTGCTCAGGGTTCCACTTCCCAACAGCGCTTGCACTTACCAGATGATGTGGACCCCTTAGCAATATATCATGTAGGTGTATCAAGCTTGTTCTGGTAAGGGGAGACTGGGTCACTTCCTATGGGTCCTTACAAGACCATGACCTATGAATGGGAGAGAGAGGATCCAAAATAGTGTAATACGTCCTTTTTATTAAAATAAACCGAAATTCACTTACTATATTGCAAAAATCAATTCACAAAAAAGGAATTCCTTATGCATAAGAGGGCAAGTGTGTCCTTTCAACTATTACAAAAGACCGGCGTGGCGTCCGCACTCTGTGTACCTTCCAACCTGCGTGCCACGGCCAGCCGGACATGACTTCACTGAGGGACCGGAAACGGTGTTGACGCGTTTCGCCCCTCTCACATGGCGTTTTCAAAGACAAAGATTCTCGGTTACTCAGTGGATATGAGTGCATGAGGAACTTAGATATTTTCAGCACTTTGGCACGGAAGCACTTTTTTGAATGTTATAGGACTTTAAATATTATATGCTTGTCATATAATATCGGACAATTATTTGCACATTGAATTGACATGTTTGTTGCACTTTATATTTATTATTTTTAATTTAGGGTGGATTTACGCTTAGTAGTTGTTACACATAAGTACGTTTGTGTCATCTATTATTATTGACACGTTGGTTGCACGATTAATGATATTAAGGTTTTGGTTATTGATATTGTGCTTGCGCTGTGGTTTAAAACTATTTATAATTTTCACTATGTGATGAACAGCAGCAGCAGATTTATAATAATAATAATATTTTTATACGTAATCGGTGAGCACATATACACATAGCGCAGGTTTATTTCTTTCTCCACACATAAAAAAAACTGCAGGTTTCAGGGCACCTTTGCACGAAAACGTTGATTGTGCTACATCAGGGGGGTCAAACTCAATTTAATCACGGGCCGCATCACCATTATGGTTGCCCTCAAAGGGCCGGTTATATCTGTAAGATTAGATGTCCAGAGCACCCCACGCCCCCTTACACCCTTACATGAGATGTCAAGAGCCCCCCCCCCACCATCAGAAGTCAAGAGTCACCCACCCTTCCTTACATCACAATGCACCCCCTTACCTTGTGCTGCTGCCAGGAAGAAGATGGGGGTTGATCTGGGAAGAAATGCAGGGTCTGGAGGAGAACCAGAATAGGGCTGGAGTCAGCTTCCAGAGCATGATGAAGGCTGAGACCAGGAGAGGCAGAGGCAAGGTGATGTTGTGGCTGCACAGAGAGGTGAAGGATCTGTAGGAGTTCCGCCCTCCTCTCTGCTGCAGACTGATGAGAAGGGGGGGGGCAAAGACGAGCCTTTCTGCAGCAGCACAGAGGAGTGCAGGATCTGGCAAAGGAGTTCTGTCGACTACAGAGACAAGGTGGGGGCAGAGACAAGGGGGGTGCCGCAGCTGCAGGAGAGGTGCGAGGGCCACAAACAAAAGACCTGGGAGGCCACATTTGGCCCACGGGCCTTATGTTTGACACCTGTGTGCTACGCATTACACGTCTCTGTCCAAGCTGGAGTGAGAGTAATAATTCTAGACCTGTTATTTTACAGTTAACTGTAAACTAATGACCTGTACGGGCTTTTAAAGCATCTTCTATGGAAATTAAAGGGTACCCAAATTTGTTGCTGCTTTGCAGGCGCACGCAATCTTAGGACTTCACATGCTGGGTATCTATTTACTCGGTGCAACCTCATCTTTTATATTTTACTAAAATAATTGGGTAATTTATTGCCCAATAGCAAGAACAGTTCTACATGTGACAGCATTCCTCCATGTAATTTCCTATCTAAGGACCCAGCAAGGTTATCTGCTCTGAATTTATAGCCTGCCACAAGGGAGCAGTGCTATGAATACCCGGGACTGACATTAACCCTTTTCTAATGCCCAGGCACCCCGGCGGCAGATTATTTAGTAAACATCTTTAATAAAAGGCCGTACAGTGATAACTAACAAAGTAGCACAAGTATTCACCCTAAGAAGGCTCCTGATTACACACAGAACCCCATAAAAAGTGACAAATGGATATAATAAATACTCATAAACTTGATCTTGATATGTGACCTGGCTGGGTAATCATTGAAGGCTTAGGGACAAGGTGCAACTGTCATCACACTATTGCATAATAGACCTCCCTAGCCACATCAGGTACTACATATTAGCAGTTCAGGAGGTGTCAGCAGTCTTTTTAGACCACAATAGTGCTTTGTGATCTGATACTGAATTTGAAAGTATTTTTCTTAGAAATGCTTGTTGTTGCTCTAAAAAATATTTTGGGTATATTATATGGCCAGGTTGTCAAATAAAATACTTAAAGCTGAACATTTGGTGAACAAAAAAAAAAAACACTGGTGTATTATCTTCCCTATCAACATTTGTAATTTATATACAGTACCTCTGCTAGACAGTACAGCCAGGAGAGTGACAACCATTTATCTGAAATACAATGGCGGTACTTTCCAGCCACCAACCTACTGATCATACAATGCAACATTCTGCTAAATTATCAATCCTGCTTACTCTGATCTCTCCTCCTATCAGCATGTTTTCTGCGCACACAGCAGAACCTGATTGGTTCTTAGTGCTGCCCTCTGCCTCTCTCCACTTGAGTGCTGCCTTGCAGGGGATATGAGCAGGCTGAAATCAGGACAGATTTATGTTTTTGTACTAGGTGTGTGTATATACACAGTATATGTAATCAAAGGAGAATAAAACAGCTACTACTTATCAGAATTGATAAGCTGCAATATAATCAATGTTTGATTTGGGGTTTATTACCCCCCTCATTTCACTCTGTGCCAGTTATTACCAGTAAGCCTGTTCCTCCAGTTATACTCTTTTTGGCAGCAGGCTTGTACATGCCCTGAGAAAGGAAAACATTGCAAAAGCTGCTGTAGTGACGTGGGCAGCAGAGATTCAATGTTCTTTCTGGGAAGGAGGTCAGCAAAACAAATAGCAGCTGGTAAATGTTAGAGGTTCAGTGAACAGGACAGCCAGCAGGAAACTCTTCTTGGTAATACACAAGTGTGAGCTGTCTTCTCAGTTCGCATGTTACTGACTTTCCTGCAGAGCGGTTATAAGCAGTACAACTCACCACAATGCTCACCTATCTCTGTTCACCTCTTATGATGACAATTAAAGAGGTTTGTACTTGCACAGGGGTCTCCATACTCCAGATCCCTAATGACTGGCTATTTAATCACTTGCCATTTTTTTGTGATGCGACACTGCGTTACTTTAACTGACAATTGCGCGGTCATGCAACATTGTACCCAAATAAAATTGATGTCCTTTTTTTCCCCCTAAATAGAGCTTTCTTTTGGTGGTGTTTGATCACCTCTGGGGTTTTTATTTTTGCGCTATAAGCATAGAAAAAAACAAAACAAACAAACAATATTATTCTTCCCGCTATAAAACATATCCAATAAAAAAAATAAAAAAAATCGAATTTCATCATAAAATTTAGGCTTATGTGTATCCTTTTACATATTTTTGGTAAAAAAGAAAATCACAAAAAGCGTATATTAATTGGTCTGTGCAAAAGTAATAGCACCCACAAACTATGGGATATTTTTATTTATTTATTTTTTCACTAGTAATGGCGGTAATCAGCAACCTATAGCAAGATTTTACGATATTGCCGCAAACAGTCAGACACTTAATTTAGCTGCCCGCCCCCAAGTACTCCCCCCTTCTCCCCGCAGCACTGCCGACTCCCCGCTGGCTGGTGTGGCAGATGTTTTAGGATGGATAGCGGGAAAGGGGCCATTAAATAGACCATTTACTGGCCCTGTCCTTTTCTGAATGAACACAGTGAGTGATCGGTTCCGATCACTCACTGTGTTTATTCATAATGGAAGCATAGTAAGCACTGTGTTTACTATGCTTCAGTTTGTGAATGATCAGGAAATTTCTCAGCACTGAGCACTTCCTATTCATTTACTGCCCAGTGCAGCTGAGGCTGCAGAGAAAGGCATGTGTGTTTGAGCTTTGGGGTGCACATCCCAATGCAATAGGCTGCGCACACCCATGTCGATCCCAAAGGTGTTCTATCAGATTGAGGTCAGGACTCTGTGCAGGCCAGTCAAGTTCCTCCACCCCAAACTCGCTCATCCATGTCTTTATGGACCCTGCTTTTGCACTGGTACACAATCATGTTGGAATTGTGGATCAATGTGTAAGCAATATCCGTAAAGACATGGATGAGTGAGTTTGGGGTGGAGGAACTTGACTGGCCTGCACAGAGTCCTGACCTCAACCCAAAAGAACACCTTTGGGATGAATTAGAGCAGATACTGCAAAACAGGCCTTCTCCCCAACATCGGTGTCTGACCTCACAAATGTGCTTCTGGAAGAATGGTCAAACATTCCCATAGACACACCACTATACCTTGTTGACAGCCTTCTCAGCAGAGTTGAAGCTGTTATAGCTGCAAAGGGTGGGCCAACTCAATATTGAACCCTACAGACTAAGACTGGGATGCCATTAAAGTTCATGTGCGTGTAAAGGCAGGTGTCCCAATACTTTTGGTAATAAAGTGTATGTGTAATGCGTGCAGCGCTCAAATGTTAAAGTGAGTACAATGGAATACACACTAAAATGCAAAAATAAAGTCCAATATTCAAAATTAGACAAAAAAGAAGGCGACCAGTCCCACATAGAAGAGTGAATACTTGTGATAAATCCCACACCAAATATAATTCGCTCACCAGATGGCATGGACCCAAAGTACCTTACAGCAATTGGGTCATGCAGGCTGAAAGTGATGATCTCCTTGGAACAGATGGCAAAGGTTTCCACAAATTCTCCTCCAAATGGTGGATATTGGATATTAAAGCAAAGAAAGTAATGAATTAGAGGCTAATTCCTTTGAAAATGTTATGTGTAATGAAACGCGTTAGGATTGTCAAGAGTGCCGATTTGTATTGAATGCTTCTTACCATCTGACCCATTGTAAGTGCGTTACTTTCTTTGCTTTAATAAACCATTTAAACGGTATCACGCTATGGTGTCTTTTCGATTTATCCCACATACATCTTTCTGAGTGGGGATTCCCAGATATCCATACGTGTACCATCCTTGAGTGACCTTCCAATATCCACCATTTGGAGGAGAATTCGTGGAAACCTTTGCCATCTGTTTCAAGGAGATCATCACTTTCAGCCTGCATGACCCAATTGCTGTAAGGTACTTTGGGTCCATGCCATCTGGTGAGCGAATTATATTCTCTTTTTGGTGTGGGATTTATCACAAGTTATCACTCTTCTATGTGGGACTGGTCACCTTCTTTTTTGTCTAATTTTGAATATTGGACTTTATTTTTGCATTTTAGTGTGTATTCCATTGTACTCAATTTAACATTTGAGTGCTGCACAATTTATGTTATATTTGGTTGCCATCACAATCTGTTGGAGTGTCTGCGGCTATTTGTTCACTATTTTCTGTTAGCGCAGTATTTTTCACTGCAATTATGTGTAATGGGTGTACTGTGTGCTAAAGATCTCTCACTCTTTACCAACATAGAGCTCTAGGCTGTGATTGCACACAGCCGTTCAGCAGGTCTTAAATCATTGGTCAGGATTTGCTGACAGGCTCCAGCTGTGTACAGTTACAGTGGTTGCTGGGCAAGGTGTATGCATGCATGTGCCCTAAACCCGGAATTAGGCAGCGACGTACCTACGCTTTGCCTACAGTGGCCACTCACCCGCAGTACATTGCAGGTGGGCGGTTGCCAAGTGGTTAAATGATTTCTTACTGTGTTTTTTTGCCTCCTGTACCATCCTCCATGCACTCCTGAACCTCTACTTTTTAGATTGGATCGAGCAGTGCAGGTTAGTTGCAGTTACATCCTTTATACAGTGAGTCCATGGAGAATGCACATAGCCACCACTCTAACAGGACGCCGGATCTCTACAACTAAAAAAATAATTAAATAAATAAAATTAAAGAATTTGCATCTTTGGAGGAGGATGAGAATAAGCCCCCGTTCACACTAAGGCGACCTGTGAGGCGACCTGGTCTCCTCACAGGTCGCCGCAGGTCGCCTTCCATAGGGAAGCTGCGGACCCGTTCTAATAGGAGCGACACAAGTCGCTCCGACTTAGAAAAAGGGTCCGGAGCTTCTTTGGGGCGACCTGGAGGCGACCGCCATAGACTTCAATGTTATGAAGTCCGTGGCGGCCGCTCCGAGGTTGCGGCGCGCTGCTCGCACCGCGACCTCGGAGGTCGCCCCTCTAAGTCGGATCGCCCCTATGTGAACGGGGCCTAATAGAAGGGACCTCTTTTGAAATAAGAATACAAACTAGAATCGTTTTTTTTTTTTTTAAAGAGTTTAATGAATATGCTTACATATGTAGCGCTAGAAAGATGCCCAGGTTTCCTTTTCTCAGTACTTGCCCCACAGCCAGGTGCACAGGTCACAGTCACTTTGTGGCTCAATGGACAGTCCAGGGTTTCTTTTTGGGGTTTCTTTTTGGGTAACTTGGATGGGGTTAGGGAACTGAATGGGATGCTCTAGAAATCATGTATAAATGGGGGGACACTTATCTGCTACAGAATTATGAGCCTTTAGGAAACTTGAAGAGATTATTCTTCCTCTGGTGGAAAGTCCAAGCAAAGTCCTTTCATTGGAAATTAAATAGACTTAGCTCTTCAGGACACTGGACACCATGTCCCCTTTACACACACGTGGGATGGCCTCAGCACACGGTCTCAAGGATCTCTCTCCAGTTTGTAGTCTCAAATGTCCTTGGAAAATTGGTTGACTCCTTCCAATATTTTAGCGACAATCTGTGATACCAGACTAAGTTCTCAGACAACAGTCCCTCAGTCAGCCCTCTGCAGCTTCCAGCAAAGCAGGCCCTAAGGTAGCACACCTGAGGCCTTGACACCCTGCAGGCACATGGCAGGATGGCCTAATGGGGCAAGCAGCCCTACTTAGGCTGTGATCTCCTCTAAGGAAATAGACCCCACTGCTTTCTGTCCCAGAGTATTTATACAGACTCCCAGCTACCATCTGTGCACCTTTCTCCCAGGGATTGGCCAAGGCTGTATGGATATTCAGCTGCTGATTAAACTCTTCCTGCCCACTTATTTCCAGACCTTTCTGGACCAACCAGTGGAAATCAGTTAATCCTGCAACCACTTAAACAAAAAATAGGCCAAAATGATCAACACAGCCACACTGATTACAGTGAGCCAGAGCTAAATTTACTTAATCCTAGCACCCACGTAGGAGGGTGCTACAGGTACTCTTTTAAAGCATTTTTTTACCCACCTTAGGATCACCCATAGTACTTTTAATGTAGGCAGGCGGCCTGGGAAGGCTCAGTAAAGTATATACCCATTTCTTTGCACATGCACATTGGCACAGTGCATGGCTCCCGTAGCCACTGTGCCCAGCCACTCAAGGAATAAATTACTACACTAAATATAGTGTATATAAATATATGTGCATAGAATTCAGCCTTAAAGTGATTTTAAAGGCATTAACATTTTTTTTTGCCTTTTTGCATTCTCTGCAATAGGGTAAAACATCTTCCATGATCTGTTTCCCCCAGCCCCTCTAAATACTAAGTCCTATCTCGATCCAGCGCTATGCCTGAGACCAAGACTGCTGCTCTCTCCCCCTATCCCTCACAGGCACAGAGACAGCAAGCTCCTGCTGCTGTCAATTCCATCCTGTGAGACTGGGGGGCAGGGTGGGGTATGGCCACGCTGTGCCGTGCTACACTGTATGTGTCTATGGACACACATAGCCCATCGCAAATGCTGGCTATGGGGGTAGACACAGAAGAGGAGGAGCCAAGAGTGCCAGCAGGGGACCCCAGAAGAGGTACGTATAATATGTAATATGTTTATTATTTTGATAAAAAAAATATATACCTTTACAAACACTCTAAATGTTAGCTGAAAATGATGGTTAAATTCCCATTACTGGCTATGAGGAGGGAATGCTGGGAAATTTTGCTATTGTTCATTTGCCAGGAAAGCTGTCTATATATCACGGGAGCTGAACCTTTCATTCTGGTTCTGATATAATTACTTATCATATGCAGGCTGAATGAATGATGTCTACATGTGATCACCGATAAGTCACATGAAAGAGCAAAATGTAAAACTTCTGCACTTGCATCTGGCAGATATGAGAAGACAACTATAAAATCAATTTAAAGAAAGAGATACATCTTTTGTACTGTTTATGATGGGATTATGTAACAAATATTTTATATACCAAAAAGAAATGCCGGTATCACAGAGTCATACCATCATCCAGGGAGAAGGGCTTCTATTACTCTTCACTAGTGGCCTCTTCCTCACTATGCACTGCATTCAGTTGACATTGGGAATCCACGTGACATCTCCTGTGCCTTCCTGTGACTTCTGGTCACAAGTGTTTATATTTTATGACATTTTTACTTCTCTTTTCTTTTAATTACACAACTTAAACAGGAAATTAAGTGCATGCTCTGTAAGTCCTGTCCACAGGGAACCAAATGAGTCCAGACTCCGTACCAAAATAAACAAGGCAGAATAATGTAAGTTGCAGCAGATTGATTGCCAGCATCCCTTAATTGTATACTGAATAGAAAGAGAACCCTTATTTTATTTTATTTATTTATACCCTTATTTATTTAAATGGCAATAAATGATCGTCTATAATGAATTATACCTTTAAAGGATTATTATTTTAAAAAAGACTTACTTTCTGCTGTAAAACACATCCATTAAAAATATACAAAATCTGAATTTCTTCATCAATTTAGGCCAATCTGTATTCTGCTACATATATTTGGTAAAAAAATCCAAATAAGCGTATATATATATTGGTTTGCGAAAAAGTTATAACGTCTACAAACTATGAGATATTTTTATTGAAATATTTTTTTTTTTTTACTAGTAATCGCGGCGATTAGCAACTTATAGTGGGACTGCGATATTGCAGCAGACAGTCGGAACACTAACTGACACTTTTTGGGGACCGGTGACCCTAATACAGTGATCAGTGCTAAAAATATGCACCGTCGCTGTACTAAAGACACTGGCTGGGAAGGGGTTAACATTAGGGGTAATTAAAGGGTTAAATTAGTGCCTAGCTGTTTTTTTACTAAACTGTGGGAGGTGCTTTTACTAGGGGAAGACATTGATCCGTGTTCCTGCTTTGCAGGAACACAGGATCAATGCTTTCCCCACTTACAGAACGGCAATTTGCCTTTTTTACATAGGCAGACTGCCATTCTGCCTGTGTAACAAACAATCAGGGGGTGCCGGCGGTCATCAAGTACCGCTACCGCTGTGATTATTCAAGCTCCCAACCTGGAAGTGCTGGATCACAGGAGAACTGCCTTGCCACAGTATTTGTAAGTTATACGGTCAGTAAGCAGTTAATCATAGTTTATTACATTCATGTAGCATCAATACCTGTTTAAAAGTAATGTGAACGATTGGAGGATAGCCAAGCATAAAAACACAAACAGTCATAGATATGGTCCTCTAATTTCCACCAGGGGGGTAGCCAGGTGCCAGGGCGATCAACCAGTAAGTCACTGGGTTTGGTTAGACCCAGGGCGAAAAGTGGTCTTAACCACTTTCAGACCGGAGGATTTGGCTGTTCAATGACCAGACACTATTTTGTGATTCGGCACTGCGTGAATTTAACGGACAATTGCGCGGTCATGGGACGCTGTACCCAAATGAAATTGACGTCCTTTTTTTCCCACAAATATAGCTTTCTTTTCGTGGTATTTGATCACCTGTGTGGTTTTTTTTTTTTTTTGCGTTATAAACAAAAAAAAGAGCGACAATTTTGAAAAAATGATATTTTTCACATTTTTCTATGAAATTCTCAAAAAAAATGTAAAAATCAAAATTTTTTAACATTTTAGGCCAATTTGTTTTTTGCTACATATTTTTGGTAAAGAAAATTGCAATAAGCGTATTTTGATTTATTTGCGCAAAAATTATTGCGTTTACTAACTACGGGAAAGATTTATGTCATTTTTATTGTTTTGTTTTTTTTTTTACTAGTAATTGCAACAATCTGAGATTTTTTGCGGGACTGCGACATTGCAGCGGACAGATCGGACCCCTAACTGACATTTTTGACACTTTTGGGGGTACCAGTGACATTACTACAGTAATCAGTGCTAAAAATATGCACTGTTACTGTAAAAATGACACTGGCAGGGAAGGGATTAACAGTATTGGTGATCAAGGGGTTAAATGTGACCCTAGGGGCGTGATTCTAACTGTGGGGTGCGCGGTTTGTGAAGTCATCACAGAGACTTGTGATCCTATATAGCAGGATCACATGACATTTGTGATCACTTCAGGGAGAAGTACGGATGGCTGTGTTTACATCAGCCGTCTGTCCTTCTCTGTTAGCGGGGGGAGATCGCGAGTGGCCGGCGGCCATCAGAGCCGCCTGTCACACGGACTAGCTTCCCTGCTGACGAGCGGGGGCAGGAGTGCGCCTCCGGCGGCATGCGATCGCCCCCCTAGCTCCTCTCAGACGGGACTTGGCCTTGAGAGCCAGACTGCCGCCGTACATCTGCGGCAGCTGGGGCTAAAGTGGTTAAAGTACTGTTGAATGGGAAAACCAATGGGCTGAACTGCTTGCATGATTTCAAGTTGTTTAAATAAAAGCACATAGTTAGGAAATAGCTAAATTTCAAAAGGCAGTATTATATCAACAGATATGGCTGTCTTATGTTTGATGTAAGAAGGGGAGTGTGTATCTCTTTAGGAGGAGCAGGCCATGGGGTGGTAGGAAAGTGGAATATTAATCATTTACCACTCGGTAAAGACTTAATGATATTCCAGTCCCTCTATAAATCCTAATAGGTATATGAGCATATGTACCTGCTTTGTGTTGTTTGTCAGTTTATCAGATTGTGGTCCCCAATGCAACCAAAGGAAATAGATGGGTCCACAGATAAACACATGTCCTGATCCAAAATCATACAGCAGCCTGCAAACATATATAGAGTTTAATGTATTTAGCGCACCCCCTAAAGAGCCACAAGTAAAAAGAGATCCCCCACCCTGCACAGCCAGACACACTGAATTTTCACAGTCTCCCAGAGTCAGAAAACAGTCAGTGACTTTGTTTTGTTTTATTGAGGGATGGGAAATTATGGGATGCCCACTTGACTTCAGAAAACTCTTCAGGTATAACTCTTCCTATAAACAGCTATATACAATCTACAGTGGGGATCGAAAGTTTGGGCACCCCAGGTAACTGGACCGTCGGCTGTAAAGGGGGCAGTACAAGATATTAACTCTGCAGGGTGCTCAAACTTTTGCAGACGCCATTTTTTTCATTTTCTGTTATTTTGAAAGTGTAAATGATGGAAATAAAATCTAACTTTTGTTGACATATAAGAATGTCTAATCTGTAATTTGATGCCTTTTGGAGATTTTTCCATCTTTCCTTGGCTTCTTTATGCACATTAATACAAATTTTTACCTGGGGTGCCCAAACTTTCGATCCCCACTGTATATGTACACTCCTCTTCTTCCAGAAACAGACTCAGCTGGGACACTTTCAGTGGATCTGGCAAAGCACTCAGCCAGATCCAAGCAAAAGCCCTTTACAGGCAGGGACCACCGCCCCTTTTGGTTGTGTAGCAAAGTCCAGTGTCCAACTGTCTAGCCTATGGCTACTGATCCCAGCACTACCTCTTCAGGCTGCAGCTGCCCCTTTCACTAACCCTGCTGGCTACTTCTCTACAGTTATCCCAAACTGCATACATTTACCAGCCCACCCGGCTGACTCCTCTGAAGAACTCATGGACGTGCTGACCTGCTCCTGCTGTCCTCACCTTGCTCCCGTGCCTCCAGGAAGGATTTTCTTCATGTGTTGTAGAGGGCTCTCCAGCACCCAGGCCCCAGGCCCAAGGTCACCCCCCCCTCTCAGACTAGGAGGCACCCTCAAGGGCCACTTACAGCCTCCTTAGCTCTCCTTATCCATCTTCCACCGGACTGTCCCTGCTGGTATGACTCCTGAGTAATTATGATATGGCCTTCCCCCTGCCAGCCTATTTCACTAGGGATTGGCTGGGGCCCTCATCAATACTCCAAGCTGCTCTTCCTGGACTCCACCCGCTACTTCTGGAAGCTTTTCCAAGGTTCCAGAAAGCAGGGGGAGTCACCAGATATGCTGCTTGATGAGTCATCCAGCCTCCCTGAGTCACTCAGACCTGACCCAGATTCAACCCAGGCTTGGCTCTCAGCCAGGCCAAATTTTCCTACAATACAACTAACCATCTAGTACACTAAAGGGTGCTACATATGTAGTAAAGTACAGTATATCCTATTGATGCTCTAGAGTCTACAGTGAAGTGGATTGGAGCCAGATATCAAAGAAAGAGTGCTTACCAAGCCTGTCAGAGAGACACTTGCAATGAAAACTGCTTATGATGGTTGGAGGACAAATGGACAGACCAACCATACAGGCTCGAGGGAACATCCCCCACACGCTTGAAAAGCATCCACTTAATCCCTCATCCCTCTACAAGTCACCCAGGAAGCCAGCCCCCGGCGAAACAGTGTACTGCAACACCCCGCCCCCCGGTGTGATGACGCCATGCGCCTGTGCCACTACCGGCACATTGGACAGGCCAGGCGGGTGGGGCAGAAAGAGCCAGGGGGACATGTTCCTGTGCTCACACCACACACAGCTCCAGCCAAAAAAAAAAACAGCCACATCCGCCCATCCAAATGGAAGGACAGGAAGTGAGCCTCAAGCCTAGGCGACCCCCAATGGTGGAATATAGTATTGCAAGAGGAACATTATATATACAGAACCATATATAATTCAAAGCTTTTGCATATTGAATCAGCACATACATGTTAGTCCACAAACATAAACAATATTGGTTTAGGAAATTATAGAAAAAAAGAGAAGATGGTGATGAGAATGAAATGACACAAGAAAATGGATAAGGAAATGGGAAGGGGAGAGGGAGGAGAGGGAAGACAATTTTTTTGCAAGTCCGCACGTCTGCCCCCATAGCAAATGCTTGCTATGAGGGCAAACACAGAAAAGGAGGATCCAAGAGTGTCAGCAGTGGACCCCAGAAGAGGAGCTTTGGGAGTCAATACCATTGCACAGAGCAGGAAAGTATAACATGTTTATTAGTTTAAAAAAATATATATATATACCTTTACAACCACTTTAAATGTTAGATAAAGACTATGGTTAGATTAGATAACCATTACTGGCTATGAGGGATTGCTGGGAAATTTTGCTATTGTTCATTTGCCAGGAAAGCTGTCTATACAGTATATCACGGGAGCTAAACCTTTCATTCTGGTTCTGATATGATTGGTTATCATATTCAGGCTGAATGATGTCTACATGTGATCACCGATAAGTCATATGAAAGACCAAAACTTAAAATTTCTCAACATGAATCTGGCAGATATGAGAAGACAACTATAAAATAAATTTAAAGAAAGAAAGAGATACATCTTTTGTACTGTTTATGATGGGATTATGTAACAGACATTTTATATACCAAAAAGAAATTCCGGTATCACAGAGTCATACCATCATCCAGGGAGAAGGGCTTCTATTACTCTTCACTAGTGGTCTCTTCCTCACTATGCACTGCATTGAGTTGACATTGGCAAACCACGTGACATCTCCTGTGCCTTCCTGTGACTTCTGGTCACAAGTGTTTATATTTTATGACATTTTTACTTCTCTTTTCTTTTAATTAAACAAATTAAACAGGAAATGAAGTGCATGCTCTGTAAGTCCTGTCCACAGGGCATCCAAACAGACTCCGTACCAAACTAAATAAGTCAATGCCCACATGAACAAAGAAGCATCTTTTTGCTCTAAGGGCCGGTTCTCACCACAATTTCTGCGTTCTGGATTCTTTTCCGAAAAAAGTGCTTTTGAAAAACTGCTGCGCAAATATTGTGTGACATAAAAAAACTTTCAACACCTACCAATTTATTCTCCAGGGCCTCTGCTTTAAAAAATATATTTATATATAATGTTTGTGTGTTAAAATAAATTTTCTAGCAAAAAAATACTGATTGTTACATGTAAACAAAGAGTGCCAGAAAAGGCCTGTTCTTCAATCGATTTACTGCTACAGGATGGGCGCACTGTGCAGAAACACATATATTTATATGTGTATCTGCACTTCCACATACGGGGCGCACTCACAAAGCAGATGCTGATCAGCGGGTGCCGGCCAATTGACGTCTGGCGGCACCTGCTGATCGGCAAGGAGAGGCACAGGAGGGAGCTCTACCTATGTAAACAAAGCAGAGCTCTGTCCTGTCAGCAGGGATGTGGTGGATTTTGTTTCCCTGCAAAGCAGGGGAAAAAATCCAGCACATTCCTTAGTAAAAACCCCACACAGTGTACACAAACACTGGTTAGGCACAAATGTAACCCTTTGATCCCCCTAGATGTTAACCCCTTCCCAGCCAGTGTCATTAGTACAGTGACAGTGCATATTTTTAGCACTGATCACTGTATTAGTGTTATTAGTGTCACTGGTTCCCACAAATTGTCAGATTGTCCGCCGCAATATCGCAGTCCTGCTATAAGTCGCTGATCGCTGCCATTACTAGTATAAAATAAATAAATAACAATTCCAATATATTATATATACAGTATATATCTATATATATATATATATATATATATAGATATATATATATACTTATATATACATATATACGCACACACATGCACACACACACACATGCACACACACACACATACACCTACCCTGAAAATAAGACTTACTGTTATTTTAGGGGAGGGTTGCAATATAAGCCCTACCCCGAAAATAAGCCCTAGTTTAGTGTTTGTAAAATCCTAGAATCCACTCTTTTACTGTTTTATATAATGTCCAGTGTGTTTCTGTAATATAATTGTATAAAAAAACCTTCGGTACAGCGCCGCTCTGCACTCAGCTGCTCTCCCCTTCTTCCAGCTGTAAGCGGGGATCTCAGCCCCTCCCCTCTGTAGTGCTCAGAGCGGGTCACGGAAGCGCCGAGTATTATATTAGAATAGTGGGAAATACCTTTGTTAGAGCGCCGCTCTACGCTTCCGTGACCCCCAGCTGTCAGCGGAGGAGAAGAGAAGGAGAGCAGCGGGAGATCAGCTGAGCACCGAGCGGCGCTGTATCGAAGGTATTTCACACAACTATAATATTATACTCGGTGCTTCCGTGACCCGCTCTGGGCACTGCAGAGGGGAGGGGCTGAGATCCCCTGCTGACAGCTGGGAGAAGAGAAGGAGAGCAGCGGGAGATCAGCTGAGCACCGAGCGGCGCTGTATCAAAGGTATTTTACACAACTATAATACAGAAACGCACACTAGACATTATATAAAACTGTAATAGATTGGATTCTAGGATTTTACAAACACTTTTATTAGGTTCACACAGGGGATTCCTGACAGGCAGAGAGGCAGAGAGGGAGAGAAGACAGCACATTACACATAAGACCTACCCCAAAAATAAGCCCTACTGTGTCTTTTGGTGCCAAAATTGATATAAGACCTGTGCTTATTTTCGGGGAAACACGGTGTGTATATATATATATATATATATATATATATATATATATACACATACACATATATATACACACACACAGTATCTCACAAAAGTGAGTACACCCCTCACATTTTTGTAAATATTTTATTATATCTTTTCATGTGACAACACTGAAGAAATGACACTTTGCTACAATGTAAAGTAGTGAGTATACAGCTTATATAACAGTGTACATTTGCTGTCCCCTCAAAATAACTCCTCACACAGCTAAACCGCTGGCAACAAAAGTGAGTACACCCCTAAGTGGAAATGTTCAAATTGGGTCCAAAGTGTCAATATTTTGTGTGGCCCCCATTATTTTCCAGCACTGCCTTAACCCTCTTGGGCATAGAGTTCACCAGAGATTCACAGGTTGCCACTGGAGTCCTCTTCCACTCCTCCATGACGACATCACAGAGCTGGTGGAAGTTAGAGACCTTGCGCTCCTCCACCTTCCGTTTGAGGATGCCCAACAGTTGCTCAATAGGGTTTAGGTCTGGCTAGTCCATCACCTTTACCCTCAGCTTCTTTAGCAAGTCAGTGGTCGTCTTGGAGGTGTGTTTGGGGTCGTTATGTTGAAATACTGCCCTGCGGCCCAGTCTCCGAAGGGAGGGGATCATCCTCTGTTTCAGTATGTCACAGTACATGTTGGCATTCATGGTTCCCTCAAACTGTAGCTCCCCAGTGCCGCAGCACTCATGCAGCCCCAGACCATGAGACACCCACCACCATGCTTGACTGTAGGCAAGACACACTTGTCTTTGTACTCCTCACCTGGTTGCGGCCACACACGCTTGACACCATCCGAACCAAATACGTTTATCTTGGTCTCATCAGACCACAGGACATGGTTCCAGTAATCCGTGTAATTGGTTTGCTTGTCTTGTTTGCAGGTTTTCTTGCGCATCTTCTTTAGAAGAGGCTTCCTTCAGGGACGGCAGCCATGCAGACCAATTTGATGCAATTTACGGCGTATGGTCTGAGCACTGACAGACTGACCCCCCACCCCTTCACCCTCTACAGCAATGCTGGCAGCACTCATACGTCTATTTCCCAAAGACAACCTCTAGATATGACGCTGAGCACATTCACTCAACTTTTTTGATCGACCATGGCAAGGCCTGTTCTGAATGGAACCTGTCGTGTTAAACCGCTGTATGGTCTTGGCCATCATGCCGCAGCTCAGTTTCAGAGTCTTGGCAATCTTCCTATAGCCTAGGCCATCTTTATGAAGAGCAACCATTATTTTTTAGATCCTCAAAGAGTTCTTTGCCATGAGGTGCCATGTTGAACATCCAGTGACCAGTATGAGAGAGTGAGAGCGACAACACCAAATTTAACACCCCTGCTCTCCATTCACACCTGAGACCTTGTAACACTAAAGAGTCACATGACATCAGGGAGGGAAAATGGCTCATTGGGCCCAATTTGGACATTTTCACTTAGGGGTGTACTCACTTTTGTTACCAGCGGTTTAGACAATAATGGCTGTATGTTGAGTTATTTTGAGGGGACAGCAAATGTACACTGTTATACAAGCTGTGCACACTCACTGCTTTACATTGTAGCAAAGTGTCATTTCTTCAGTGTTGTCACATGAAAAGATACAAAATATTTACAAAAATGTGAGGGGTGTACTCAATTTTGTGTGATAATATATATATATATATATATATATATATATATATATATATATATACACATATACATATACACATATATATATATATATATATACAATACACATACATACATAAACACTTGCACAAAGCAAGGTCCATAAAGACACGGATGAGTGAGTTTGGGGTGGAGGAACTTGATTGGCCTGCACAGAGTCCTGACCTCAACTTAAAAGAACGCCTTTGGGATGATTTAGTGTGGAGACTGCGAACCATGCCTTTTCGTCCACATCAGTGCCTGACCTCACAAATGCGCTTCTGAAAGCATGGTCAAACATTCCCATAGACACACTTGTGGACCACCTTCCCAGAAGAGTGCTATTATAGCTGCAAAGGGTGGGCCAACTCAATACTGAACCCGACAGACTAAAGCCCCGTACACACGATCAGATTATCGAACGATCTGTCGTCCGTTTTTTGTTGCATGCATGCTAGTTTGATGTGGAAAGTGAAGAGATTACTTTCATACAAAAATTCCCATACGACAGAATTTAACTTCAGATGTGATGTCATGTGTTGAATTGTTTTGTATGTATTCTTTCGTTTCTGAGCATGCATAGTCTTGCTCTTACGATTTTTTTCAGATGAGACGAAAATCGGACGTTGTATTACAGACGACAAAAATTTTATAGCCTGCACATCAGGATTTTGTCAGCCGAAAAGTCGGAGTTGGCTGTCGAAAGCACCATATTAACAATCCGAAAATCGGCAGATCGGTCGTCGGACGACTAATTAAATGAAAATCAGACGTTGTGTTGACGTACGATAAAAATTGTATAGCCTGCACATCCAGTTTTTGTCGTCCGAAAATCCGTAATAGGCTGTCGAAAGCACTATACTAACAATCTGAAAATCGGTAGATCATTCGTCGGACGAAATTTCCCTTCAGATTTTCGTATCGTGTGTACGGGCCTTAAGACTGGGATGCCATTAAAATTCAAGTGCGTGTAAAGGCAGACGTTTTGACAATATAGTGTATGTATAGTTTGTAGATGCTATAACACTTGCACAAACAAATCAATATATGCCTACTGGGATTTTTTTTTTACCAAAAATATGTAGCCAAATAAATATCGGCCTGATTTTTTTTTTTTGGGGGGGTGGTTATGTTTTATAGCAGAGATTAAAAATTATTGTTTTTTTTTTTTTTTTCAAAATTAATCGGCCTTTTTTTGTTTACAGCGCAAAAAATAAAAAAACACAGAGGTGATCAAATACCACCAAAAGAAAGCTCTATTTGTGGGGGACAAAAAGGACATGAATATTATTTGGGTACAGTGTCGCACAACCGAGCCATTGTCAGTTAAAGTAACGCAGTGCTGTATCACAAAAAATGGCCTGGTCATGAAGGGGGGTAAGCCTTCCGTAGCTGAAGTGGTTAAACTGCCAATAGGTTATATTTCTAGACTCACAGGAAAGACTCATCTCGGTCTCCCTCTTTTGTTAAGAGATCACAGGACTTTCATACAATGACATATACTCCATACTACCACCTAGTGTACAAATATGAACAAGTATATTATATACTGAATATAAGTATAGTATACACTTATAATACATATGTACTGTATACTTCAAACATTAGTGTGCAATAGTTGTATACAAATCACCTTCAGATGGAACAACTTACATTATAAAAGACATATTATTTTTGTCTGACAAAAAAACAAAGAAAAAAAATCTGAGCCGAGTGGAAAGATATTTCTGCTGACGGTTATTTATGAAATGTCTTCCATGAAAATGAACTGATCATACATGTTACAATCTGACTTTACAATCGCTGTATGATTTACCAAAAAAGTATAACGTAAGAGCCTAGAGGTAGAGATAGAGCTAAATGAGACTGTAACATGTATAGTCAGCTTTATAAAACAGTTTTTGGAAGATCTACTGTATAGGAGACAATCAGATGGTAATATGTATGGTAGATGTACAATTGACTTGAAGTTTACTGTTTCTTTAGTCCACTGTCTTTTGTCTTATGAGCAGCTTTGTTCTCTGGTTTGGATGTGGGAATAAAATCTGTTTGTTTTCAATGGCAACAAAAAAAAAAAAAATACAAGGGTAAACATAAAATCGCAGACAGAAAATCTGTCCACCAAAAATGGGTGTCATACCAAAGATCTTTTCATAAACATTTATGATTGCCTCTGCGGAATATTTATGTTTTAGGACTGAGCAGATATCCCAGGTACCGTCCTTAAAGTGCTTGTAAACCTCTGAAATGAAAAATGAACAAGGCATATTCATCTATAGCGTGTACTTGCCTCAATCCAAAGCACTTAGTGTGGTTCCTCTCTGATCTCTCCTTCCCCCATTATCTGCATGGGTTACTTCTGACCGTTTAACCTGACACCATGCAATCCCGGGAAGATGTCCCCTCTCTCCAGCACACAGCAGCCTCAGCTGTGCATCACTCAGGTCTCAGATTATACTGAGCTCTGCTGTCATGCAGTGCAAAAACCGTGAAACTGAATGGGACTTTAAATGTACATTCTAGGGTATATTAAACACCAACTAGTAAACTATTACCTTGTAATACATTCTTAAAGTTTTATTTTATTTCATAAAAGTTAAAATACATATGTTAAAAACATATTTACACTTGCGGCGGCCATATAAATCTGGCCTTGGGATCCAGTGTATTGGCCAACGCGTTTCACGGGCTGCCCCGCTTTGTCAGGGCCTTGGATCCTTTAAGGATACTGCAATTCTATATAAACATATAAGAAATTTATACATCACGGACATATTTTCATTAAACATTTTATTATGACTTAACAAGGCATTTAAACATTGCTAGCATCACGTCATTCAACATTTTACATCCACTTTTTAAACTAAAAGTATACAGATATCATATTCACTATGAATATCAAAATTGGAGGGATGAATAGGAGGTTTTGCAAAGGATATGATTACCTGTGTGATGGATGTATTGAATACTGGTACCAAATAGTCTGCTGGCTACAACCAGGTCCTCCAATGTCCACTCCTAGGGGTTATCAGATGTACAGATCTATATATTAGAACATCATATTCAAATAGGAACATGGCGTTCAAATAGGTTGAATAATATAATACACAAAATGAAAAGGGGCATGGGGGGAGGGGGGGTTGTAGGACTTGGGAGAGGAAATGGGTAGGAAGGGAATAGGAGAGGGGGGTTAGGAAAGGAAGATATGGGAGAAGGGGGGAGGGGAGGGAAGGGGGAGGAGAGGGGAGAAAAACAAGGGGGGGGGGGGAAGATATGGGAGAAGGGGCAGAGGGAGGGAGAGTGGGGGGGGGGGGGGGTAAAATGAAAGGGAGAATCAGAAAGGGAAACAGAAATACCAGGAGGTGACTGATTGTAATCTCACTCGGGTTTAAAATGCAGAATTTGGATAGATATTGAATCTCACAAATCTGATCCATGTAAAACACAAGGTCCTACATCAAATGGGTGCTTCGTTGTTATACCTAGGTAGGTGTGCCTATGACTAGGGATGATCAAACTTTTGAAAAGTTCGGTTCGACCAGAACACCCGAACTTCACGAAAGTTCGGTTCGGATTTCAGAACCCCATTGAAATCAATGGGACCCGAACTTCTGTAATCAAAAAACACCATTTTTAAGCCCTAAAACCCAATAAATGCCCCTAAAAAGTGCCTAGGGTTCTGGGTCATGCCCCAGGGACTATTAATCACACAAAAAAAAGTTCTTAAAAATTGTCGTTTTTGATAGATAGCCAATTATTGAAAAAATTAAAAAAAAAAAAAAAAAAAAAAGAGATTTCTTTGGATTTAGTGTCTGGGGGGTCTAAAAGGTGTACCTGTGAAGTTTTAGCTCTGTAGCATGTCCAGAACCAGAATTACAGCATACCAAACCTTCAAAAATGACTTTTTTGCTTAACCGCACCTTTCTTTTGCTCCTAATCAACGGCTCAGCCAATGTGTATGATGGGGACATAATGCAGTGCACTGGGAACAAGATTAGAGGTTTTTTTGGAAAAAGGTGCTGTCTCTTTAAATGTGCATATAATTAACGGGTGTATTTCCACAATGGGGCTTTTATTACCAAATGTTTCAAGAAGTCCAAAGATGTATGTAATTGCACTTTATTTCATGTAAAATGGTGTTTGGTGCACTTTAACTTGAAATCTCACAAGAAACAGACATATATGCACGGATACATTGAGGGTTAGGGGTAGGGGCCACAATGTAGTGCAGAGTGAACAAGATTAGAGATGTTTTGGATGAATACTGTTGTCTCTTGACTTTGAATAGAAGTAAAGGATGCTTAAAAATTGGGCATTTGGTGGTGCGGACGATGCCTTGACACCATATCCCTATGAAAGTGCTGGTAATGAAAGCAATAATTGCCTTTGTAAGGAAAAAAATTACAATGATATGCATCTGTGTGACAGGTGCGCAAAAATTGTTGTTTGGGTGTTGGCGGAGCCATACCACTGTAAGCCCAAAGAGCTGGTGTTGAAGAAGGCGTAAAAATTATGAAGGTGTGCACCTGTGGAACAGGTGCGCAAACATGGTAGTTTTGGTGTTGGCGGAGCCTCCCCACCATAACCCCAAAGAGCTGGCTTTGAAGGAGGCCCAAAAATTGTAAAGGTGTGCACCTGTGGAACAGGTTCGCAAACATGGTAGTTTTTGTTTAGCATAGCCTCCCCACCTTAACCCCAAAGAGCTGGTGTTGAAGGAGGCCCAAAAATTGTAAAGGTGTGCACCTGTGGAACAGGTGCGCAAACATTGTAGTTTTTGTTTTAGCATAGCCTCCCCACCTTAACCCCAAAGAGCTGGCGTTGAAGGAGGCCCAAAAATTGTAAAGGTGTGCACCTGTGGAACAGGTGCGCAAACATTGTAGTTTTTGTTTTAGCATAGCCTCCCCACCTTAACCCCAAAGAGCTGGTGTTGAAGGAGGCCCAAAAATTGTAAAGGTGTGCACCTGTGGAACAGGTGCGCAAACATTGTCGTTTTTGTTTTAGCATAGCCTCCCCACCTTAACCCCAAAGAGCTGGTGTTGAAGGAGGCCCAAAAATTGTAAAGGTGTGCACCTGTGGAACAGTTGCGCAAACATTGTCGTTTTTGTTTTAGCATAGCCTCCCCACCTTAACCCCAAAGAGCTGGTGTTGAAGGAGGCCCAAAAATTGTAAAGGTGTGCACCTGTGGAACAGGTGCGCAAACATTGTCGTTTTTGTCATAACCAAAATGAGGTTCTGTGAACGTAAAGAGAATGAGAGGAGGGTTTGAGGGTGGCACCATGGTCCAGGCTTAAACTGAGGCTCAACTGCCACATCACAACGATAGCCTAGTCTACAAGGTCTGCATCAGGTGCATCAAAGCTTGATATCCACGACTGATTCATCTTAATGAATGTCAAACGGTCGACTGAGTCGGTGGAGAGTCTAGTTCGATGGTCTGTGACGAATCCTCCTGCTGCGCTGAATGCCCGTTCCGATAGGACACTGGAAGCAGGGCAGGCCAACAACTCCATGGCATACTGGGCCAGTTCTGGCCAGTGGTCTAATCTTAAGACCCAGTATGCCAGTGGATCGGATTTGTCACATGAAAAGCCCTCTGTGTCACTTTGTGCCCGCACGTAATCGTCCACCATGTGATGCAGACGGTGTCGATGCGATGTGGCAGCTGAGAGGCCTGGGCGGTGAGGACTAAAAAAAGACCGAAAGGCATCCGTCAACCGCACGCCTTCTCCAACGCTCCTCTCGTGACCACCAGTAGAATCCATGGTAGGTTGTCCCCGCCCCTGCACCCTACGGGAGTCGGGGAACATGTTCACCAGATTCCTCTTGAGACTGTCCTCAAGGGATTTGATCCTGTGGACTCTATGGGTGGATGGGAAAAGCTCCGAGACTTTACACTTGTACCGGGGGTCAAGTAGGGTGGCCAACCAATAGTGGTTAGTCTCTTTAATGGCCTTGATTCTGGGGTCCTTTCGCAGGCTCTGGAGCATGATGTTTCCCATGCGTCGCAAATTAGCGAAGGCCTGAGAAGCTGACTCCTCGGGGTCACTCATAACGACATTATCTTCAACGGGCTCCTCCTCCTCCCAGCCACGTACTACTCCAAAGTGTCCCGAGGGAGTCAAACTAGGCCTTGCAGATTGCCGCATGTCTTCCTCCTCCTCCTCCTCAAACCCTGCAAAAGTTCCCGCAGAATCGTCCTCCTCCTCCTCTTCCACCCCTGGATCCTGCTCGGGCCTCTGGGAGCTAGGCATAATGGGGTCAGGATTCTCAGGATAAAGGGGGCCTTGAGAGGCAAGGAAGTCCTCCTCTTCCTCCTGCTGCTCTGCCTCCAGTGCCCTGTCCATAATGCCACGCAGAGTGTGCTCCAACAAAAACAGTACCGGTAGGGTGTCACTGATGCATGCGCTGTCCCGGCTGACCATCCTTGTGGCCTCCTCAAATGGCGAGAGGACAGCGCATGCATCCTTAATCAAAAGCCACTGCCGTGGTGAAAAGAAGCCCAGGCGCGCAGAGCCAGTGCTGGTGCCGTACTCGCATAGGTATTCATTGAGGGCCCTCTGCTGCGTGTACAGGCGCTGCAGCATAGCCAAGGTGGAGTTCCAGCGGGTGGGCATGTCACAGATGAGGCGGTGTACCGGCAGGTGAAACTCGCGCTGCACTTCGGCCAAACGTGCAGTGGCACTGTACGACTGCCTGAAGTGACTGCACACCCTTCTTGCCATCCTTAGCACATCCTGCATTCCCGGGTACGAGTTCAAAAACCGCTGTACCACGAGATTCAGGACATGCGCCAGGCATGGCACATGGGTTAACTTTCCCTGACGAAGGGCGGCCAGGAGGTTTGACCCATTATCAGTAACCACCATCCCTGGCTGCAGCTGGCGTGGTGTCAACCACCTCTGGGCCTGTGCCTGCAGAGCCCCAAGAATCTGAGGGGCAGTGTGCTGCCTGTCCCCTAGACACACAAGCTGCAGCACTGCGTGACACCTTTTGGCCTGAGACATAGAATAGCCCTTTGAACGTTTACGTGGTATCTCATCATATTCAAAGGACCATTCTGCAGAGGAGGGCATGGAGGAGGTAGAGGAGGAGGACCAAGAGGGGGTAGAAGTGATCGATCTACCCGGATCAGCGACACCACCAGCTGTTTGCAGACGTGGGGGCAACACTGGCTGCAGCACCGAGCCCTGGCTACAATCCCTTCCACTGGCAAGCAGTGTCACCCAGTGAGCAGTGACAGAAATGTACCGTCCCTGCCCATGTTTGCTTGACCAAGTGTCAGCCGTCAAGTGTATCTTACGGCTGACTGACTTGGCCAGGGACGACACTACATTGCCTTCCACATGTTGGTATAGGGATGGCAGGGCCTTACGGGAAAAGTAATGCCGACTTGGCACCTGCCACTGTGGAACTGCACATTTTGCGAAGTCACGGAAGGGAGCAGACTCTACCAGGTTAAATGGTAATAGTTGCAGAGCCAGTAGTTTAGCCAAACTACTGCTTAGACGCTGGGCATGTGGGTGGCGGGGAGTATACATTTTTTTTCGTTCCAGCATGTGTGGAATCTAAATTTGGCGTCTAGATGATACAGCTGGTGGTGTGCTGGAGGTAGATGCGACACTGCCTGCTATATCATCATCCCTGCCAGTGGAGGCTGCCAACAGGTGACGAGTGACTATAGCAGGGCCAGGAACAGACTGATGTGCAGGTGGAGCAGGTGGAGCAGATGGAGCATGAGGAGGAGCGCGAGGAGAACTAGGAGGCCGACTGACCAATCTTTGGCCCTTTTGTGGGTTCTTTAAATGCTCCTGCCAACGGGCCGAGTGGTGGGTTGTCAAATGCCTGTTTAGGCAGCTTGTACCCAGGTGGTTGACATTTTTGCCACGTTTTATACCCTTCTTACAAATCTTGCAGATCGCAACTGTTTTATCTGCATGGGATGTCTCAAAAAAGGCCCAGCAAGATGAGGTGTGTATAGTGGCCCGGGAGACAACAGGTGCGGCCTTAGATGGAGTAGGCCGTCTGCTCTCCCCTCTTGCTTGCTCTGCCTCCTCCTCAACCTCAGACCCAACATCTGACTCCATCAAAGACTGAGCATCAGGCCTGGCCTGGGAGACAACAGGTGCGGCCTTAGATGGAGCGGGCCGTCTGCTCTCCCCTCTTGTTTGCTCTGCCTCCTCCTCAACCTCAGACCCAACATCTGATTCTATCAAAGACTGAGCATCAGGCCTGGCCTGGGAGACAACAGGTGCGGCCTTAGATGGAGCGGGCCGTCTGCTCTCCCCTCTTGTTTGCTCTGCCTCCTCCTCAAACTCAGACCCAACATCAGACTCCATAAAGGACTGAGCATCAGGCTGGAGTAGATGGCCGACACTGTGGTCAAACAGCTCAGCTGACTCCTCTGCCATGTCTGAAATTGGGTCTAAGGGAGGACATGAGGTGGACATGGACTCATCTGTATTTGTTCTGACAACTGCAGAAGACTGACCACTTTTCTCTGCCTGGGTCACTGTAGTTGCAGATGATGCCGATGATGAGGGTTTGTTCATATAGTCCACCACCTCCTGTACATACTGTGGACGTATAGCTTGGCCACTGCCGGAGAACAATCCAAATGGTGGCCTGGCTGAGGACTGACCACCACGTCCACCCCTGCCTCTAGACACCCTAGAAGCTGTGCCCCTTTCCGCAGCAGGGCCACGTATGCCTTTTCTTGGTCTACCAGGCATATTTCTCAATGAAGCGTTGGCAACTGTGTGCGGTGAAAAACGCACACTGCTATGCGACCCACAGTTGTCGCTGGATACAGCACAGCAGTTGCGGTTCACGCACAGTAGCAAAGCCTTTTGCACAGTGGACCTAACGCTTTGAACAACAGGCGTTAGGTTGTCACTGATGCGTTGGCAACTGTGTGCGGTGAAAAACGCACACTGCTATGCGACCCACAGTTGTCGCTGGATACAGCACAGCAGTTGCGTGTCACGCACAGTTGCAAAGGCTTTTGTACAGTGCACCTAACGCTTTGAACAACAGGCGTTAAGTTGTCACTGATGCGTTGGCAACTGTGTGCGGTGAAAAACGCACACTGCTATGCGACCCACAGTTGTCGCTGGATACAGCACAGCAGTTGCGGTTCACGCACAGTAGCAAAGCCTTTTGCACAGTGGACCTAACGCTTTGAACAACAGGCGTTAGGTTGTCACTGATGCGTTGGCAACTGTGTGCGGTGAAAAACGCACACTGCTATGCGACCCACAGTTGTCGCTGGATACAGCACAGCAGTTGCGTGTCACGCACAGTTGCAAAGGCTTTTGTACAGTGCACCTAACGCTTTGAACAACAGGCGTTAAGTTGTCACTGTATTTTGCTGCCTAGCAAGCACGTACACCTGCTGTGATAGAGCAGCACTGTGCCACGTGCTCACTAAACAGAACCCTCACACTTTCCCTACAGAAACTAAATTTTCAAATCTAACTAATGTAGTACAAAGTTCCCTAACTACACTAGATATCCCTTTCCACTAAATAGAAAGCTCCATACAGCAGAAGACTGACACTGTCCCTTAAGTTTTTTTTTTTTTTTTTTTTTTTTTTTTAACTCTAAGAACCAGCACAATCGCTGTATCTAACTACACTGGCTGTAAGCTAAATACAATTCTGCTATATGGAGCTTTAGAACCACTCGATATGTAGGAAATGTAGTGTAGCAAGCAGGAGTCAGACAGAACTGCTTCAACTCTCTTCAACAGGCTCTGGATAACTGTGCTAGGGGTTAGGCGGGGCCATCTTATATAGTGTGGGGCGTATTCACTCCTGATTGGCCTCTGGTCCCCGTAGTCACTCCAATCACATTCCTAGGAGACTCCTGCCCCCTCATTGGCTTTTGCAGACGTTTCTGGGCCAATCACGGGCTTTTAAAGCCCAGTTCCTGTCCCAGTGCATTTTGGGCGGTTCTGGTGGCCGAATACCGAACTTTTGCCGCAAAAAGTTCGGTATTCGGCCGAATATCGAACATCCAATGTTCGGGTCGAACCGATGGTCGACCCGAACCGTTCGATCATCCCTACCTATGACTAGTTGGAACTATGAAAGGCTAGAATCCAGAAAAATATAAAATAAAGGGAGGGCACAGGTAACTAAAAGGAAAGCCTATAGCGTTTATCCCCCAAACTGGGCTCCACAGTGTATAGCTCACCTGATTTGTAAAGGTCAATTTTCCAACACACTGTGGCATGTGATAATGGCGACCTGTAAGCCACCACTTCATGTGGTGGATATATACAGTGGAAAAATAATTATTTGATCCCCTGCAGATTTTGTAGGTTTGCCCACTTACAAAAAAATGAAGGGTCTATAATTTTTATCTTAGGCGTATCTTAAATGATAGAGACAGAATATTCCCCAAAAATCCAGAAAAAATACATAAAACAAATTTTAGTTCAGTGAGTAAAATAAGTATTTGATCCCCAAGTGAAACATGACTTGGTGGAGAAACCCTTGTTGGTAAGCACAGAGGTAAGAAGTTTCTTGTAGTTGGTGACCAGGTTTGCACACATCTCAGGAGGGATTTTGGTCCACTCTTCTTTACAGGTCTTCTCTAAATCCTTAGGGTTTCTTGACTGTCTCTTGGCAACTTGAAGTTTCAGCTCCTCCATACATTTTCGATAGGATTAAGGTCTGGAGACTGGCTAGGCCACTTTAATAGGCCAACTTAATGGGCTTCTTCTAGAGCCACTCCTGTGTTGCTTTGGTGGTATGTTTTGGGTCATTGTCATGCTGGAAGACCAATCCACAACCCATCTTCAGTGTTCTGGCTGAGGGAAGAAGGTTCTCATCCAAGATTTTACAATACATGGCCCCATCCATTGGCCCCTCAATGCGGTAAAGTCAGCCTGTACCTTTAGCAGAGAAACAGCCCGAAAACATCATGTTTTCACCTCCGTGCTTGACTGTAGGGATGGTGTTCTTAGGGTCATAGTCAGAACTTTTCTTCCTTCAAACATGTCAAGTCGAGTTAATGCCAAAGAGCTCAATTATGGTCATATCTGACCACAGCCCCTTCTCCTAATTCTTCTTTGAATCATTTAGATGTTCATTGGCATGACGGTACATGTGCCTTTTTGAGGAGGGGGACTTGACGTGTTTGGAGGAAGAAAAATGCTGACTATGACCCTAAAAACACTATCCCTACAGTCAAGCACAGAGGTAGAAACATTATGCTTTAAGGCTGTTTTTCTGCTAGACCGACTTTGCCACATTAAGGGGCCAATGGACGGGGCCATGTATTGTAAAATCTTGGATGAGAACCTTCTTCCCTCAGCCAGAACACTGAAGATGGGTCATGGACCCATCATGACCCAAAACATTGTCATGCTTTGACAAAGCGCATGTGTGCGAAACATGTACTCATGGCAACAGACGAGCCTGTGTTCTACGCTGGTTACAGGCATTCGTCCCTCTTCCTTCCCGCTGGCACCAAGTAGTCACGTCGTTCAGGCGCACACTGTACCTTCAGCTTGGCTTCCCAGTTGGCTTGCAGCATCTCCTCAGTGAGACTTGATCCTTGAGCCTCCTTCCCTGGACGATTCATACCATCCTTCAGCCCTTGGCAGCCACAGTCTCCACATATGCCTATGCTCTCAGGTCCCCCCGGGCACTCTTCCCCCTTTCCCCCTCCTTGAACCAAGCTTCTATCTTAGCAGCAGGGATACTGGCGCCCCTACATGCCACACCAGCTGATCTGCTGAAGGATGTTAGCTCCTCAATGACCATAAGAATCAGAGTGGTATTGTTGGCTGTTTTATTTTAATCTATTCATCTCATTCTTTTACACTTATATTTTTGTGCTCATCAAGGAATAAACATGTGTTTTTCTCATGTCATGGTTGACTCTTGTGGCTTTTCTCAAGATATCACCTTATCCATTGAGTGCTGTCCATCCTGTTGTTTTTGTTAATGACGCAAAACATACCTCCAAGACAACAAAAGAGTGGCTCAAGAAGCACATTAAGATCATGGAGTGGCCTACCAGACTTTAATCCTATAGAAAATTTATGGAGGGATCTGAAACCTCGACAGCCAAGAAACCTTAAGGATTTAGAGAAGATCTGTAAAGAAGAGTGGACCAAAATGCCTCCTGAGATGTGTGCAAAACTGGTAACCAACTACAAGAAATGTCTTCCCTCTGTGCTTGCTAACAAGGGTTTCTCCACCAAGTACTAAGTCATGTTTTGCATGATGATTAAATACTTATTTTACTCACTGAACTGCAACTCAATTTATAAAACATTTGTATCACGTGTTTTTTTTTCTGGATTTTTGGTTGATATTCAGTCTCTATCATTTAAAATAAATCTATGATAAAAATAATAGAACCTTAATTTCTTTGTAAGTGGGCAAACTTACAAAATCTGTAGGGGATCAAATAATTATTTCCCCCACTGTATGTGTAGGAGGAAGGGGGCTAATTGGTGGAGGTAGGTGTATGTTCCCTGAGGCTGTCTCCAACCCCCGGGCAAATAACCAGCCTCTGTGGCCCAAAGATTGGAGGAAGGCAGGCTCCTCTTCCCAGTGCTAACCTTCCTTGCTGTAAGGTATGCATTCCTCAGCATGCAACCTAGTCCACGATCCGGTCATGGAGACAGCCGGTAAGTCCCTGGATTAGCCGGGAACTCCCAGAAGTTGAGTATCGTCACTTTAGATGGGGAGGCTGCAAGAAGGTGGATGGATTTATTCCCGGATATGACGCAACAGGAAATTGCGCCATGCGTTCCACCATCAATAAGTTAGCGGGAGGAGCTGGAATAAAGGCCCTAAATTACACCATGTAAGTGGTGCAACAGAGCCTGAAATACACTCCCGTTGCGTTGGGAAGACACAGACCTGGCAGACAGAGATCAGCATGTTACACATACAATGCCAGGAATAATCCAACTGCATAAAATCCAACCACTAGGTATGAAGATGAAACACACGAAATTATATATTAAAAAATATATAAAATAATGATAAATAACGAAAACAAAATTAATTAAAAAATTACATAAATAATAGTTTATAAATGTATCACATAACATATATATCATCAATTCATCCGATATTCACCATAGAGGATTTACAATTCAAGTTTGAATAATAGTTAACTATACAGTAATCTGTTAAACCTTAAAGGTATATTCCCTATTCACAAAAAAGGATGCAAAATGAATGGTGTCATTAAGTTCAGGTGGACATGTCGCCATTAGTCTATGAATCCATTTGACTTCTACTTGTAACATTTTTTTGTCAAAGTCTCCCCCCTCTTTCTGGGGGGGTGAACCCTTGCCAAGGCTTAAAAGGCTAAAGAATGTGTTTAGTAGTCATGGTGTTTGGCAAAATGTCTTGCCACAGGTTTTTCTGTGACCCCGCCATGGATCTCAGATACATGGTCTCTGATTCTCTTCCAAAAGTTCTGTTTCGTCTTTCCTACATAGAATTCCGCACATCCACATGTGAGTAGATATATTACGCTGAGGGTTTTAGAATTGTAGCACCCTCCTAGGTAGGTGCTAGAGAGTGAGTATAGTTGTTAGCTCTGTCTGCCTACCAGTGGAGCAGCAGGTAAATCCTATATTGTACTCTGCTTAACAGAGAGCAGGATCTGCGAGTTAGGTCCGCTCAATGTGCTCAGTGTGTGATTCATGTGGTCTGGGGGAGTGTCCCTACTGGTCCAATGGGGAGGCACATTGGACAGTGGAGGAAACCTGACCAATGGGCACACAGGCTTTGATACAGCCCCAGTGATTGGCACAGACTGCTGTCTCTGTGCATTGTGGGGTGTGGTATAAAAGCCAGGAGCACATGTGCTCAGTGTCTTTCGCTGGTGAGCAGAGTCCCGGAAGGAGGGTGGTGGCTGCCTCCTTTTCTGCAGTGGTTGGTGTATGGTCACAGGCAGTCGGCCTGGTGAGCCAGATGTGAGGAGCTGAACCCAGAGGTCCAGGAGAGCTGACTAGGAGGAGTTGAGACATTGGAGAACCGGGCCTGACCAGGAAGGGGCCACTCTGGAGTAGAGTAGTCAGAGGACGGGTGTCAGCTGGAGGATAGAAAGGGGGTGCTATTCAAGTACCCTGAAGATAAGTGCTTAAAGAACTTTACCTCAGATTCATCTAATGGCAGGATGAAGCTGCAGCCTTACCGCATTCTCAGACAGATGTCCTCAGAATTGTGACTAGTTAGAATTTTTGAGTATCCCACTATTCCCATCCCTATATAAAATAAAAACAACTTTGCACCACGGTTGTCGAGTATTTAGGGGGTTGGACAGTAAGTAAAGAGGCAATACAAAGCCTACTCACTATTTTTCAAATGCTCTCTGAAAAGCAACCTAAACGCATGTCTCACATCAGAGAGCAAAGTCGGTTCAAATGAACCTGAAAAGCCAAATTGATTATTGATTTGACTCCACTAGTCATTAGAAGATTGAACAAATGTTCAGAAAACAAACATTTTAAAACAACATCCTAATTGGTTAGGGCCAGCTTAAAGGTTGTAAACCCTTACATATACCCACTGAAGTGACTAGCTTAGGCAATACACAGAGGTGACACAAACCCTTCGACAAAGGTTGTATCTGTTTATCTGCAGCCAGCAATTCTCCATAGCCTTCTAAAACACACAGACCAAAGACTATTTTTCATCCCCAGCAGGAAGAAGGTGGGAATCTGACGTCACACACTGCGCAGCATAGAGAGAAGAGCTGAGTGTAATCTGAGACCTGCGTGCAGGGAATGGACACATCCCCCGCTACACAGTCTCATAGTAAAACATGCACAGCTAAGGCTGTCAATCACCTTCTGTGTGCTGCAGGGGAGCCAGGCCATCTACCGAGATTCTGTGATGTGAAATTGACCTATCAGAAGCGATTAATGCAGATAGCAGAGAAATGACAGAGGAAACAGAAATCACACTAGGTGTGAAAGGCTTTGTTCATTTTTAATTTCAGAGGTTTACAGTCACTTTAAAGAGGCACTTTCCCACTAACATACAATGTAAGGGTTTACTTCTATGTTGACCACCAATGTGAAGAGGACAATTCTCCACTGACCAACAATGTAAGGGGACACTTCTCAATTGTATACCAATGCAAGGCGACTCTTCTCTGCTGACCACCAATGTAAGGGGGCACTACTCCACTGAACACCAATGTAAGAGGGCATGTCTCCCCTGACCACTGATGTAAGGGGGCATTTCTCTCCTGACCACCAACGTAAATGGGAACCTCTAATAACCACCAATGTAAAGGGACATTTCTTTACTGACCACCAAGTAAAGTACAGTAGATACTACTCCACTGACCACCAGTGTAAAGGGGACACTTATCCACTGACCTCCAATGTAGGGAGATTTCTCAATTGTCTACCAATGTAAAAGGGACACCTCTTTACTGGCCACCAATGTAAGGGGACACATCTCCACTGGTCATCAATGTAAGGGGACACTTCTCCACTGGCCACCAATGTAAGGAAGCATCTTTCCAATGACCACGAATGTGTGGGAACTCTCCTCTACTGGCAACCAATGTAAGGGGGCACTTCTCTACTGACCATCAATGTGAGGAGCATCTCTCCCGTGACCACCAAGAACACTTTGCATTTTGTGTTCTCTGATGGGACAAGGTAGGGGCGGTGAAGCCACAATGCATACTTACATGCATATTAACATTGGTCCATGCTGGACCAATGTAAATATGCAAAAAAAAAAAAAGGCATACCTAAACTTCACCTTTAAATATTATTTCAAAGGATCCTTAAGGGTAAAAAAGGTGTTCAAATAGAATAAGGTAAACTGGAAGTCCAGACTAAACCTATCTAATCTTAAACCTGCTCCCACTCCCATTCTAAGTCCTATACTAAGTAGACTGTAGAGGAAAGATGTGTATACTTATGCAGCACCCTCCTAGTTAGGTGTTAGGCTGCTTTGTCGATTTAGTCCTCTTTGTGCTCCTTTGTAATCAATGGAGCTGTTGATGATTGTTTTAGGCTGACCAGGGTCCCACAGGCTGTACATTTGATTGCTTCTCCCTACTTTCTGGAAAGCTCCAGAACATAGGAGTTGACTATGCTACAGTAAGCGAACAGTCTGAATATTTATGAGGTCCCAGCCAATCCTTGGGGAGGCATGCTCAGAAGGTGGCTGGAGAAAAAAAGGAATTGTCTGGAGCTAGATCAGTCAGTGTTCTCTTCCAGGAGGAGGGGCACCCAGCCTTGGGGGCTGTTGCCATCCCAGGCTATTTAGCTTACACCTGCCAAGAAGCTCAATGAGTTTCTAGCAGACACAAACTGGAGGGCCTATTCACTCAAAGAAATCTGTAAGGCTAAAGAAGGAGGGGGAATCTCACCTAGGGATCAGTCTGAAGGGCCACGTTTCAAATGTCTGCCTGTTGCAGGAGGAAGCCATCTAACTACTTAAAGCGGAACTTCACCCAAAAGGGGAAGTTCCACTCTTCCTCCTCCTTCAGTTTTGGCACTTTATATTTTTTTGGGGGGGGGGGAGGGGATCGCTGCTCTCCTCCCCCCACAGCAGTGAGCAGCTAGCTGTGAAGCCAGAAGCAGTCACAGCTAGCTGCGCACAGTTATTATGCCACTGCCGGGGACCAAAGCCCTTTGAAGAAACTGGCTAGATGAGGACACCACTGGATCCTGGGACAGATGAGCGTCTAATTAATAATGGTAAGCAGCTTTTAATAATAATCAATATATGACTGAAGTACCTCTTTAAGTACTTGAGAGTAGAGACCTGACAGCAGAACCTGGGTAACTCTGCTGCGTTTATCCTCTTGGTGCACGTTTGTTAAGGCGTTCCTGGTCTGGAGAATTGCCCATGGTGCTCAGTGCTGTCCATTTCCGTGAGAACTGATTTAGGGGACTGTTCCAAAAAGTAGCTGCAGAGAGAAGGGTGTCCTGTCATTAGTGTTTGGCATTCTGGAGTATCCCACAGCTCCTTACCCTATCCAAGTTACTCAGCATTAAATACAAAACAAGGCAACCCCTAGACTATTCATTAAGCTAGAGGAGTGAATGGTGCAGTGTGTCTTGCTTTGTGATCTCCAAATAGCGGCCCGGGGGCCTGGATGCCGGCCTTTGCCTACTTTTATGTGGCTCTTGGGGCACTATTTCATTCACTGACACCAACAATGGGGCACAATACCTCCCAATGACACCAACAATGAGGCACAATTCCTCCCAATGACACCAACAATGGGCCCCAACTCCTACCAATGACACCAACGATGGGGCCCAATGACAGTAATGATGGGGCACAATTCCTCCCAATGACACCAACGATGGGGCACAACACCTCCTAATGACACAAGCAATGGGGCACAATTCCTCCCAATGACACCAATAATTGGGCACAATTCCTAGCAATGACCCCAACGATGGTGCCCAATGACAGCAATGACGTGACACAACTCCTACCAATGACACTGTAATGGTATCGTGCGTTGGCACTCTAGTTTGTCAGGCCGTCATTTCATTCAAACGCTGTTGCAAGCATCCATCTTGTGTTGCGAGCTTAGTTGACAGTGTTGGAAATGGTCATTCTTACCAGCCTTTTGGCACTGAAATGACCCCCTGGGTCACTGAATGCCAGGTTCCTGCACAGCTGACATTTTTCACACCTTTACTATACACAAGCAGATTGACCAAGCAGGAGTTGTGTCTCCGAGGACAGCAGGGGGTCAGAGCAGATGTCCAGTGAAGCTGCCTTGTAAATTCCCAAAGCCAAAATTGTTAAGTTACATCTCACAATCCATGCTCAAATCATATCTTTTTACCCAAACATAACATATTAACAAAAAGTAGATATTTGAATGCCGCATGGCACGCTGACGAGACCGCACATGGTCACCCTGTAGTAAAGGAAAGTGAAACGATCGATAAGATACCCCCTCTGTGATAAAATATATTCATGTTTGATATTGTTTGAAAGCAAATGACATGCTTAGTTATAAAATATCAGGTTCAAGAATATAACCCTTACATATGTCAAGATATTAAGAGTGGTATGACTCTGTCCACAAAGTACATTTGAAATAGTCATAAACCACAGGACAGCCCTTTTGCCACTCTGATTATAATCGGTCAGGGGTGTCCGTCACCACCCCTTTTGAACTCAGAGAAAAGACAGGAACTGATAGAGAGCTGAGTTCTCATCCTAACATCGAGGCCATAACATCGCTCAAGGGGAACGAAATATCACATGTTCAGCTTCCGAAACTAAGGTAATACCAGGACCGTTTTAATGCAAGTATTTTCATCCTTTCTCTTCATATTTATCCATTGCTGTATTGTGTCTCTATTTTTTTTGTAACCCATTTTTCCGTAAATATTTTTTATTCGCACCAATTTTAACCTTTCTTATAATTAAACCTTATTTTGTAAAGTGTTAACTTTGTCTCTAAGCTCTTAAACGCAACTTGACCCAAACGAACCTGCCTCTTGAAGCGCGCTACTGTGTGTTGCAGACGGTTATTCTAAAGTCATAATTGATATTTGTACTGTTTAGGCTAACCTATCTGAAACATTCTGGTCTGAGGTGACAATGTGTGTTACAGACGGTTATTCTAAAGTCATAATTGATATTTGTAAAACCATGAGCGTCCGCTGGGCTCATTCAAAACGTAGCGGTGGTGACAGAGAAAGGGTTAATCGTTTAATTAACCCGGTGACAATCGCTCTCAGTCTGCTGGCATCTAGATTGTGATCCTGCAAGCTGGACAATCTGTGTGCCGGGTGCAGCTGAGAGTGGCATTGTTACGCAAGTGACGGCAGGGTGTGAGATTGCTTGGTCTTTGGTCACGAGGTGGATGAGAAGGCCAGGAGTCTGATACCCGCCACCGTCACAGACACCAAATATTGGGCATTGTTTTCTCCAACTGATGCTGGGATAGTTTCTAATACCGATGGCCATAGTCTGGCCACCTCTAAAGTCTGAATGACAGTAAATCGGCCCTTTGTTTAGAAAGTTTGGAGACCCCTGCACTATACAGAGTGAAGAACCTGGGATAAATCAGTGGCCCTTGCTGTGCTATCGCTACACTTACCTAATCTAAGGGAGCTCCAGGTCGGTCGCGTGATCTCCCCAGCAGCTAACTTCAGGGTAGAGGAGAGAGCGCTGACAACGACTGCAATGCCTGGGTGGTGATGTCACCCATAGACTTACTATGGGGCATCTGTCGTTGGCTGTCCCTCCTCTCTCCTGAAGCTAGAACTGGGAGCCGATCACGTGACCGGACCAAAGTGTCCTTACTTAGATTAGGTAGGTATACACATCTGTACTGTACAGACTAGTTAGGGCTTAGAACAGGGGTGGGAGCATGGTTGGTTAAGATTAGATAGGTTTAGACCAGACTTATACATTAGGCAGTAAAAGATCATGATGGCAACTCTGTTACTTTCATTTTCTGGCTAGCAGTGGATAAATGGAACAATCTGATTGGTTGATGTAGGCAATTTCCATTTTCACTTTCCCTTTCCCTTTTATACTGTGTTTATTATCTTGTTCAGCTTTTTCCGTCTAATTTTTCACAGGTATACCTGGAGATTTTTAAAAATTATTTCCAAGGATAGTTTCCTAATTAGCTAATAGATCTCAAATATCACAGTAGAAATTTAAATAAAGCTTGCTATATATAATTGTTTACTTCTACTTTTGGAAAGAGTGGCAAAGGGTTAGAACCTCTGTTGTTGTTTTTTTTTTTTTTTTTTTGTCTCTACTTAAAAAAAAAAACACAACCTGTAGGAGAAGATCATTTACACTCACCTGACCGTGATGGCTGCATTCGTTTTCTTTTAGGGCTTTTTTGCCTTAATTTTCACCCAGTGATCTGTCTAGTAAGTCTGTTATTTTTCATCTTCCTTTATCAGAACAAGCTGTCGAGCAAAAGTGACAGTTAGAGGGTTGAAAAAAACATTAATACTGACAGGGGTGCCTACAATGTTCTGCTTTTAGTAATTCATGTAAAAACTAGGACAAGGAAACAAGGCTAAGCGACTCAACTATGCATGAAAACATAGGAACCGGGGTGCAGAAAAATGACAGCAGGTCCTCTGGATTAATGAGTCAAAAATTTGAATATTTGGCTGTGTTAGGAGGCAGTTTGTTTGCTGAAGGGCTGGAGAGAGGTACAATCATCAGTGTTTACAGGAAACAGTGAAGCATCACAAATCATAGAAATGTGAAGCGCTACCTATCCAGCTGGCTCAAATAATTACATATAATGCAAACACTTATATTAAATAATTATATTAAAATATTAATATATTAATTATATTAATATATTAATGAAACAAACAAATATAAACATGGCAATCGTGGTAAGGACACCCTCATAGATCAACAAAAAACAAAAAAAGGCAATTTTAGTTTATAGTGACATAACACACTCAAAAGTAACATGCAGATGAAATAACCATACCATTCAGCAATCTTAAATGGATACTGTAAATCAGGGGTGTCAAACTCAATTTCATTGTGGGGTCATATCAGCAATATGGTTGCCCTGAAAGGGTCGGTTATATCTGTAGGTCTTGATGTCCAGAGCACCCCACGTCCCCTTACACCCTTACATGAGATGTCAAGAGTCCCCACATTATCAGAAGTCAAGAGTCACCCACTTTTCCTTACATCACAAAGCACCCCCTTACATTTTGCTGCTGTCAGGAAGAAGATGCAGGTGGATCTGGGAAGAAGTGCAGGGTCTGGAGGAGAACCAGAGGAGGGCTGGAGTCAGCTTCCAGAGTCTGCCGAATGCTGAGACCAGGGGAGGCAAAGGCAAGATGGTGTTTTGTGGCTGTGCAGAGAGGTGCACGATCTGTAGGAGGGGTTATGCCCTCCTCTCTGTTGCGGACTGCTGAGATGGGGGGGGGGGGGGGGTGAGCCTTTCTGCTGCTGCACAGAGGAGTGCAGGATCTGTCAAAGGATTTCTGTCCTCTCTGCTGCCAACTACAGAGACAAGGTGGGGGCAGAGACAAGGGGGGTGCTGCAGCTGCAGGAGAGGTGCGAGGGCCACATTAAATGGCCTGGGGGGCCGCATTCGGCCCACGGGCCTTGTGTTTGACACCTGTGCTGTAAATGGTTCTTATAAAAAAGTGTATGCAGTCCATTCACTTAGTGCACATGCTCATACACTCTGTGAATAATCAAAAATCCAGTAATAAACTTTAGTGCAAATCTTGTGGTTCTCTCGAAAAAAACAAAAGTGCCCTCTACTGGTCACACTATGCACTCACCTCCAGCATTGGAGAGGTTCCTTGAAAGCTTGGGGCTAAATTTTTACAAATTAAGTTGGCGATTTGGTTAGGATCAATGGTGGCCTCAATGCTGAGAAATCCAGGCAGATACTTATCCATCATGCCATTCCATCAGGGAGGAGTGTGATTGGCCCCAAATTTATTCTGCAGCAGGCCCAAAACCTACCCCACCGACCCCATACATACAGCCAAGATTATTAAAAAAGATGTATGGGATTTATTTTTTTTCAGAATCATACTTACCTAGGTGGATGCTACATATGTCCCCCACCGGCTCTAACACTGAGAACCTAGGCAACCTAACACCGCTGATCGCTCGGTTCTCAGAGAGCCGCCTCAGTCACCACTCTCTGCTATGCCCCCTCCTCACTCACAGGAGCGCTGGGCTGTGGAGGGGGCGGGAGCAGCCTATTTAACCGGTTGCCGACCGCCTCACGACTATATACGGCGGCCGTCAGCCCCGGGCAGGCAAAGTGACGTATATATATATATATATATATAGCCTGTCACTTGCTTGGGAGCCAATAGCGGGCGAGCGCGTGCCAGCGGAGGCGTGCTCTCGCCCCGGCTCGTTCCCCAGCAAGTCCGTGCATGTGACCGGCGGACCCGATGTCCGCCGGTCACTCAGCGATCGTCGGTGCAGAGGGAGAAAGGCAGGCAGCTGATGTAAACAAGCCGCCTGTCATTCTCCCCTGTGTAGGAATGGTGATCATACGGTTCTACTATTTAGGACCGTTGATCACTTTTCCTACACCAGTAGCCATGTCCAATCACAGTTAGAAGCACGCCCCTAGGGACACACTTAACCCCTCCTTCCCCAATAAAGTTAACCCCTTCCCTGCCAGTGTCATTTTGCAGTAACAGTGCATATGTATAGCACTGATTACTGCAGTAATGTCACTGGTAACCCCAAAAGTGTCAAAAATGTCAGTCAAGGGTCCGATCTGTCCGCCACACTGTCGCAGTACCGCAAAAAAATCGCAGATCGCTGCCATTATGTGTTAAAAAAAACGACAAAAATGACAAAAATCTTTCCCTTAGTTAGTAAACGAAATAACTTTTGCGCAAACCAATCAAAATACGCTTTTTGCAATTTTTTTTACCAAACATATATAGTATAAAATAAAAATGTTAAAAAATTTTGATTTTTACATTTTTTTTGGGGGAATTTCATATAAAAAAATGTGAAAAATATTGTTATTTTTGAAAAATTTATGCTCTTTTTTTGTTTATAGCGCAAAAAGTAAAAATCACACAGGTGATCAAATACCACCAAAAGAAAGCTCTGTTTATGGGGAAAAAAAGGACGTCAAATTCGTTTAGGTACAGTGTCGCATGACCGCGCAAATGTCCATTAAAGTCACGCAGTAAAAAATCGCAAAAAACCCCCTGGTCAGGAAGGGGGTAAAATCTTCCGGGGCTTAAGTGGTTAAAAAAGATGTATGGGATTTTTTTTTTCAGAATCATACTTACCTAGGTGGATGCTGCATCTGTCCCCCACCGGCTCTAACACTGAGAGCCTAGGCAACCTAAACCTAGGCAAACTAACACCGCTGATCACTCGGTTCTCAGAGCGCCGCTTCAGTCACCACTCTCTGCTATGCCCCCTCCTCACTCACAGGAGCGCTGGGCTGTGGAGGGGGCGGGAGCAGCCTATTTAAGTGGGGTACACACTAGTAGAAAATCTGCCGAAAATTCCCGTCCGAGACGAACAATTTTCGTTTAATGTGTATGCAGTACGTCCGTGAAAAATCAGATACGAAAGACCGCGCATGATCTGAAGTTGCTGACAACCCGGAAGTCTAGAAACAAATGTCCCAAAAAAAAAAAAAAAAATCAGACGAGAAATTTCGTGAACATTTATGCACTGTCAACTAAAAATGGTTATGAATGCTGAGCATGAAAGAGAAAAATCGGAGGATATTTTGTCCAATTTCCATCCAGTGTGTACGGGCCTTTAGGCCCTCAGCAGCTCGCTGAGAGGCTGAGCCGGGTGCTGGTCCAGGTATGTGAGCGGATCCCGACTTCATTGTCTCAGTCTTGCCCAAACATGGACCAGTTCTGTGACATAAGCAGACTGCAGACTTCAGCCCACTGTCTGCTGAAAATGGGTCACAGGAGTCCAGAAGGAACTTCACTCCTGTTACCCATAGGAGGAGTACAGCCAAACAAGCTTTGGCTGTACTTCTACTTTAAGAACTACACTATATTGTCAAAAGTATAGGGACGCCTGCCTTTACATGCACTCAAACTTTAATGGCATCCCAGTCGTAGTCTGTAGGGTTCAATATTGAGTTGGCCCACCCTTTGCAGCTATAACGGCTTCAACTCCTCTGGGAAGGCTGTCCACAAGGTTTAGGAGTGTGTCTATGAGTGTGTTTGACCATTCTTTGAAAAGTGCATTTTTGAGGTCAGGCACTGATGTGGACGAGAAGGCCTGGCTCGCAGTCTCCGCTCTTCATTCTAAAGGTGTTCTATCTGGGTGAGTTCAGGACTCTGTGCAGGCCAGTCAAGTTCACCCACCCCAAACTCACTCATCCATGTCTTTATGGACCTTGCTTTGTGCACTGATGTGCAGTCATGTTGGAACAGGAAGGGGCCATCCCCAAACTGTTCCCACAAAGTTGGGAGCATGAAATTGTCATAAATGTCTTGGTATGCTGACGCTGTAAGAGTTCTTTTCACTAGAAATAAGGGGCCAGGCCCAACCCCTGAAAAACAACCCCACACAATAACCCCCACTCTCCACCAAATGATTTGGATCAGTGCACAAAGCAAGGTCCATAAAGACATGGATGAGCGATTTTGGAATGGAGAAACTTGACTGGCCTGCACAGAGTCCTGACCTCAACCCAACAGAACACTTTTGGGATGAATTACAGAAGAAACTGCGAGCCAGACCTTCTTGTCCAACATCAGTGCCTGACCTCACAATAGCGCTTCTGGAAGAATGGTCAGACATTCCCATAGACACTCTTAAACCTTGTGGACAGCCTTCCCAGAAGAGTTAAAGCTGTTATAGCTGCAAAGGGGGAGTGGGGCAACTCAATATTGAACCCTACAGACTAAGACTGGGATGCCATTAAAGTTCATGTATGTATAAAGGCAGACACCCCAATACTTTTGACAATATAGTGTATCTACGGTGTAAAGAACATAGAGTCCTGGAAGTGGTATTTTGGCTCCCACAGAGCCCTGATCTCAACAATATGAAGAGACAGAAGGATCTGAGGCAGCCTACATCCACAGATGACCTGTGGTTAGTTCTTCAAGATGTGTAGAACAACCTACCTGCAAGTGTACCTAGAAAAATCGATGTTGTTTTGAAGGCACTATTTTTGAAGGTACTAAGCCACGCCCGCTATTTTGCATAGTTTAAACCACGCCCATGTGTGCAGCATTACTCCTCTCTAACTCGGCCACACCTACAAATAAATGCCCCACCCCTATTTAAAATAAGACTCCGCCTCCATAAAGTGTCCCTATTCATTTTTTGAGAATGTTGGCAACTATGCAGACAGTGTGGGATCGGGGCCTGCTCACCCGCACACATGACAAATTAGGACGTGCAGCTGTGTCTGTGCAGCCGCTGCATCCCCATACATTGACATGGGCTGCCTGCGCACAGGTTTCGCAAAAATGCCACTTCAAGACCCCCTAACGTACATTCACATTACGGGTTGGAGTGGTTTCTGGCTTAGTCGGAACCCGGTTCTGGCACCTTCAAAACTGAATGTATGTAGTAGCAAGAAGTGCTGGAGGGTCTATTGATGCTGGCTGCTGGGGGATCTATTATCACTGGATGGGATCTGTTTTTGAATGTGGTGTCTATTTTTGCAGAGGGTCAATTGTTGCTGGCAGGGATCTAATGATCCTGGCTGCTGGAGGGCAGTGTTAATTTTGGCAGCAAATTTCAATTTAGTTTTAGTCTTAGTCTTAGGACTAAAATGGCATTTTAGTTTTAGTCCCATTTTAGTCTTCTGCAAGTGTTTTAGTTTTAGTCGTATTTAGTCGACTAAAACTCCAGTATAGTTTAGTCGACTAAAACGCCCTACATTTTAGTCGACTAAAACTCATTTTAGTCATCTATAATCAAATGGGTGTAGTTCAATTGTAATTTGTAATGCATTATTTAAGCATTTCTCTACAATTTCCAAACTCATATATACTGCTGGTCCTGGAGTGAAAAATCTAATATGTTATTATTTATGCTTTGGGCATGCACCAGTGTTAATTTTTGGCAGCAAATTTCGATTTAGTTTTAGTTATAGTCTTTTGACTAAAATGCCATTTTAGTTTTAGTCATATTTTAGTCTTAAGACTAAAATGCCATTTTAGTTTTAGTCGCATTTTAGTCATCTGAATTGTGTTAGTCGACGAAAACGTTTTAGTCAGTTTTAGTCGACGAAATTAACACTGCTGGAGGGTCTATTGATGTTGGCTGCTGGGGGATCTGTTGTTGCTGCTGGGGTCTATTGTTGCCGGGGTAGTATTTTGTTGCAGGGGGTCCATTGTTGCTGGGGGAGTCTATTGTTGTGGGGAGGATCTTCTGTTGGTGGAGAGAGGGGTGTATTATTGCTGGCTGCTTTCTAGTTATCAAAACAAATTCCATAAAATTTTCTTAGCACCACAAAATTATACTTGCTACTGTATTCTCTAAAAGGAGTGGTACTGGGAGGTGGGTGTTTGAGGTGGGTGGGGCGGAGACAAGGGGTGCCTCAGAAGGGCGGAGTTCTTGCACCTGTCCTCATCAGGCTATCAGCAATAACCCCAGTATTTTTTTTTTCAGTCCACGATTCTCTTTCAGATAAAAGTGCTCCGAGCAGCTGATTTGCTGCAGTGGGAGGGGTCGTCCTCCCCCCTCCCACTGCTTGCTAGTGATTCTCGGGCTTACCATTCTCACCATTGAGCCTGGGAAATGATCCGCCAGTTCGCGCAGCTAGACACAGAGGTGAGGCTAGGAGAACTGGAGCAACGTCATGACGCCACTTCCGGTCTAGGGCGGATGTAAACACATTTTTTGAATGCTTTAAATCAATGTTTATTTATTTGATGCTTTTAAGGGTGGAGGATAGATATGGGGTCTTATTGACCCCAGATCTCTCCATAAAGCAGGGCCCTCTAATTCCTCTTGTATTGAATTGTATTGTAACTGTATTGTCTTCCCTCATATTGTAAAGCGCTGCGAAAACTGTTGGTGCTATAGAAATCTTGTATAATAACAATAATAATAATAATAAAGAGGGCCTGTTACAGTTAACATTCCCTGTGATAGGAATAAAAGTGCAAAAATAATAAAATAAATATTAATATATATATATTTTTTAAAGTGCCCCCATCCCTCCATGCTTTTGCGCAGAAGTAAAAACATACGTAAGATGAGCGCGCATAGGTAAATGGCACATTTGTGAGGGAATGTCTGCGAACGTTATAGCAAGAGCAATAATTCTAGCTCTAGACCTCCTCTGAACTGGTAAACTGTGAACGTTTTTATAGCGTTGCCTTTGGAGATTTTGTTTTTATTATAGTTTGTTACCATTCCACGAGCATGTGCAATTTTAAAGCATGACATGTTAGCTATCTATTTATTCGGCGTGATTTCATCTTTAATAATGTACTAAATAATTGGGTTATATATTGTGTATTTTTGCAATAAAATACAATAACGTTTTTTTTCCCAAAAAAACTGCGTTTGAAAAACTACTGCGCAAATAACGTGAAAAAACAAAATTGAAACAACCGCCATTTTATTCTATAGGGCCTCTGTTAAAAAAAAAAAAATAATAATGTTTGGGGGGTCATGAGTAATTTTCTAGAATAAATAAAATGATTTTAACTTGTAAAGTGTCAGAAAAAGGCTTGGTCTTAAAGTGGTTAAAGCGGAGCTCCAACCCCCACCAAAAAATTAAAAGCCAGCAGCTACAAATACTGTAGCTGCTGACTTTTACTATTATGGCACTTACTGTACCTGTCCAGGGATTCCGCGATGTCCCCACCCAAGCTGATTCTTGAATTGGCTCTCAGGTGCTGGCATTGCCATCTTGGGTAAGGGAAACCGACAGTGAAGCCTTGAGGCTTCACAGTCGGTTTCCTACTGCTCATGTGTGAATCGCGCTGCGCTGTCTCAATGGGCCGGCTGCGGCAAGGGCTGAACTTCCGGATGAGTTCGCTGCGGCAAACTCAGGAGGAAGTGGGAGCAGGTACCTGTCAAAACCAGATACCCACTCCCCCCACAAGGTGCCAAATGTGGCAGATAAGAGGAGCTTACACTTTTAGGTGGAGCTCCACTTTGACAGTTAAAGCGGTAGTAAACCGCAGTTAAAGAAAAAAAATCCCCTGCAAGGCAATGTCATGATGCGCTAGTATGCATCGCAGAAGTTCTGGAACTTCTTTTGGGCAACAGGCATCCTGCAATTTTGTTTGCGTGATTTGCCAGGCAATAATCGTGGCGTGATTGGGGTGCCATTGAAAATAAACAGGATCGCAAGCGCGTCCTGCGTTTTTCGGCGATCCTGGGCACCAAGGTGTGAACGGACCCTAAAACATAGCCCTCCAGTGTCACGCTGTCACTGCTGATAGGGCTTTTATCTTCACCCCGTCTTCCTTCTGGTTTCCCAGCCTCCGGCTATATGGGTGACTGGGGACGCGATGACGTCACTCCCTCACATGCAGGTGGAAGCCGCTGTTTACAGCACGGGCTCAGCATGGTATGCCAGTGCAAGTTTAGGAGATATTCACAGTACCTACAAGTAAGCCTTATTAGATGCTTTTTGTTGCTGTTGTTCAGTCGTGTCCAACTCTTTGTGACCTCATGGGCCATATCGCGCCAGGCTTTTCTGTCCTCCACTGCCTCCCTGAGCTTGCATAACTTCATGTTCATTGTTTCGATGATACTATATATCCATCTTGTTCTCTGTCATCCTCTTCTCCTGTTTTCCTTCCATGCTTCCCAGAATTAGGGTCTTTTCCAATGAGTCCTCTCTTCACATTAGGTAGCAAAATTATTTGAGTTTCAGCTTTGTGATCTGTCCTTCCAGTGAATATTCAGGGCTGATTTCCTTCAGGATTGACTGGTTTGATCTTTTTGCTGTCCAAGGGACTTTCAATAGTCTTCTCCAACACCATAGTTCAAAAGCATCAATTCTTCAGCACTCAGCCTTCCTTATGGTCCAACTTTCACAGCCATAGGTTACTACTGGGAATACCATAGCTTTGACTTCATGGCACTTTGTTGGTAGGGCGATGTTTCTGCATTTTATAATGTTGTCTAGGTTTGTCATTGCTTTCCTCCTAAGAAGCAAGAGTATCCTAATTTCATGGCTACGGTCACTGTCTGACGTGATCTTGGAGTCTAGGAAGATAAAATCTGTCACTCTTTCCATTTCTTCTCCCTCCTTTTGCCAAGGAGTGTTTGGACCATAATTAGAGGCTTTAACCACTTGCCGACCAGTCACTTTGACTGTACTGCGGCAAAGTGGCTCGATTCCGTCCAGCGACGTAGACCTACGTCGCTGGACTCCTCCCCTTCGGGGCAGCGCTCGTGCGCCGCCGGAGGCTGGCTCCCTCTGTTTTCAGTCACAGCGGGAGTCGGGCCAGGGGAGGAGCGGCAGTGATCACCGCCGCTCTTCCCCGATCGTCGGGGAATCGAGTCTGGAGATCCGCCCGCTTGTGTAAACAGAGCGGGCGGATCTCCTAAGTGACAAACAGTGACAGATTGCAGGGTTCAGCATAGCTGAACCTACGATCTGTGCCTGTGTCACACAGTCCCCTCCCCCCACACACGTTAGTAAGCACCAGGCATACATTAACCCCTTGATCACCAATAAAATTAACCCCTTCCCTGCCAGTGTAATTTTTACAGTAACAGTGCATATTTATAGCACTGATTACTGTAGAAATGTCACTGGTACCCCCAAAAGTGTCAAAAATGTCAGTCAAGGGTCCGATCTGTCCGCTGCAATGTCGCAGTCCCGCAAAAAAAATCGCAGATCGCCGCCATTACTCGTTAAAAAAAACCACCAAAAATTACAGAATTCTTTCCCTTAGTTAGTAAACGCAATAACTTTTGCGCAAACCAATCAAAATACGCTTATATTGATTTTTTTTTACCAAACATAGGTAGCAGAAAACAAATTGGCCAAAAATGTTAAAAAATTAAGATTTTTACATTTTTTTTTGGGGGGGGGGGAATTTCATATAAAAAATGTGAAAAATATTGTTATTTTTTTCAAAATTTTCGCTCTTTTTTGTTTATAGCGCAAAAAGTAAAAATCGCACAGGTGATCAAATACCACCAAAAGAAAGCTCTGTTTGTGGGGGGAAAAGGGACATAAATTTCGTTTGGCTCGACCGCGCAATTGTCAGTTAAATTCGCACAGTGCCGAATCGCAAAAAGTGGCCTGGACGTAAGACAGCAAAAATCCTCCCGTGGTAAAATGGTTAATGGTGAAAGAAGACGCTGTATAAATTTGTGTATGTGCTGGGATTCACCACCAATAATGTTCAAAGATGATACAATGTATCTATATATGGATATGTGCAGCAATGTCCCAAATAGGCAACCTACATATACCTATATCAGATAGTTTGCTGTGTACTCAGTCATAGGTATGTGTAGGTTGCCTATTTGGCACATTGCTGCACATATCCATATATAGATACATTGTATCATCTTTGAACATTATTGGTGGTGAATCCCAGCACATACACAAATTTATACAGCGCCTTCTTTCACCATTAAATATTCAATTTTTGCAGGGTTTCATTCACTTTTAAAGGGGCAGCAGTATATGTTGGTTATTTAACCACTTTAAGACCGGAAGGATTTGCCCCTTCCTGACCAGGCCCCTATTTTGCTATTCGGCACTGCGTCATTTTAACGCACAATTGCGCGGTCATGCGACGTTGTACCCAAATAAAATCGATGTCATTTTTCCCCCACAAATAGAGCTTTCTTTTGGTGGTATTTGATCACCTGTGCAATTTATATTTTTTGAGCTATAAACAAAAAAAGAGCAACAATTTTGAAAAAAAAAAAAAAAAACAATATATTTTTCACATTCTGCTATATGACATTCTCAAAAAAAAATTAAAAATCTAAATTTTTTAACATTTTAGGCCAATTTGTTTTCTGCTACATATTTTTGGTAAAAAAAATCGCAATAAGCGTATTTTGATTGGTTTGCGCAAAAGTTATTGCATCTACTATCTACGGGAAAGATTTATGTCATTTTTATTGTTTTTTATTTTATTTTCACTAGTAATGGTGGGCAATCTGCGATTTTTAGTCGGACTGCAACATTGCGGCAGACAGATAGGACCCCTAACTGACATTTTTTACACTTTTGGAGGTACCAGTGATATTACTACAGTAATCAGTGCTAAAAATATGCACTGTTACTGTAATAATGGCACTGGCAGGGAAGGGGTTAACATTATGGATGATCAAGGGGTTAAATGTGAGCCTAGGGGAGTGATTTTAACTGTGGGGGGGGCGTGGCTTCTGAAATGACCATAGAGACATGTGATCCTATATAGAAGGATCACAGGGGCTCTATGATCATTCCCGGGAGAGGAACGGTCAGCTGTGTTTACAAGAGCTGACCGTTCTTCTCTCAGCGGGGAGCGATCGCGGAGCCGCCCGCTGCATCGGCTTCCCCGCCGCCGCCGGCCCGCACTCGCCCCCTAGACTCCCAAGAGCGAGTGACATGCAGCTATGGCGATTCGCCTGGGAGCGGCTGCCTGCCGCCGTCAACAGGTTAAAATTTAGGAGTTTGGCGCCTTCATTATATTTTATAATTAGAAGCTTACCAGAAAATAAAAGATGAAAATGTGGGTTTACCACACTGTAAGGGTGACATGTTTTTTTGCGTGTTCTGTGAACACACCCTAGATGAGGCCTTTAGTGAAGGTGCACACAAGGATTCAATGCACACTGTCAGCCTTTCACAGTGTGCAGTAAAATGTTGGCTGTACATACACTGCTCAGAGCTCAAAGACATGCAATGTAAATGATTAGAAATCTGCGGCCTTCTGTACTGCACCCCTCCATCCCACTGCACACAGGCAGGACGTCACAGTGCAGCCTCTGCAGGAGGAGCGCGGAGCGCACACTGTGGCGGTGTTTTGGTCCGCCGGGTGTACCGTAGCCGAGGCTGTGGCGCATGCGCAGTGCGCCCGGCCGGTGTCATGGTGCGCTGTATGAGGTTGTGCCCGGTGTTGAGGGCCTCTGGCCGGGCCCTGAGTACGGCGGCGGGGAGACAGCAGAAGAGGGCGCTGGCGGCGGACACAGCGGGTGAGAAGGGCTGGGGGGGTTTGAACTCCGGCCTGGTGGAGGTCACTGGGGCCAGAGGCTGGACACTGGAGGCAGACATGGCACCAGTACAAGAGCCCTTCCTCCATCCACCAGCCCTGTACTACTGATCCGGGGGAGGGACGGTCCCTGGAAGTCCTTACAGAACTTTATGTCCTATTATGTGGAGTGTCATTTCTAGGATAGGGAGGGGGACTGGGGATGGTGAATGGCAGTCAGGGGCCCCCAGGTGGCGCTGTGTATGGGGGGGGGGGTCAATGTACATGATTATACAGGACTGTTTAGGGGCCCATCACACCCAGCTATAGCTGTACCCCATGTGTTGGTGCACTGTGCTGCTGTTCTGTCAGAATACCGCTACCTATTGGATTCTCAATAATTCATACCGCAGTGCCTGTGTTTTTGTACATGGATATGCTGCGGTACATGGAACAATGGTCGCTGTCTGCATCTTTTCCCAGCACAACGCAACTGCATGTCACAGCATTTTGGTGGTGCATTGCAGTGTATATCCATGCACAAAAACACAGGCACTGCAGCATGAATGGCCCATTAACCCCATTAATATCAGCCTGGTATACCCCTTTGTTACCCATATTTCTGTTTTCAATGCTGTAATAGTATGACCGACAATTACCCCAGCACGCAAAGCTGTACTCAGATTACCCTTCATACCATTTTCTTAAGACTGGTAGAACTTTCTTTTTGTGGTATTTATTTAAGTGATTCTAAACAATCGCCTTGTAAAACAACCCATTCAGCTTAAGGGTCCTTTCACACGGCCGCTCCGTGTGTCCGCAAATCATCCCATCCGTTTGCGGATGATTTGCGGACATAATGTAAGTGAATGGCACTGCGGGTGTCAGCGGAATACCATCCGCTGACACACGATTTTCCTCCTGTCAGTTCTGTTCCGTTTTTACGAATGGAACAGAACCCTATTTTTCCTACCGTGTAAAAAACGGAAAGGAAGGAAAATCGGATGTCAGCGGTGTCATCCGCTGACATCCGCAATGCCATATACTTACATTATGTCCGCATATCATCCGCAAACGGATGGGATGATATGCGGGCACACGGAGCGGATGACAGAAATGTCATCCGCTCCGTGGAAAAAAAAAAAAAAAGTCCCGCAGCGGACCTTTCACACGGAGCGGCCGTGTGAAAGGAGCCTAAAATGGAAATGAAAGGAAAACATTTTTGTATAGTTATATAAATACATTATAAATACCTTCTTTTTTTTTTTATATAAGCAATCACATCCCCTCTGTTCTCAGCTGCATAAGAGCTGGGGGAGGAGAAACAGCAGTACACTGAGCTTGCCAGGGAATGGCTGTGTAGCAGGGGTGTGTCAGGACAAGGTTGATCATTGGAGGAGAGTACACCGTGTTCTCAGCATAGCTAGAGAATTGACCACGGTATATTCTCCTGCTCAAGCCCCGTACACACGAGTAGAAATTCGGCCGGGAAATTTCGTCCGACGACTGATCTGCCGATTTTCGGCTTGTTAGTATGATGCTTCCGACAACCGACTCCGACTTTTTGCCCAAAAAAATCCTGGTGTGCAGGCTATAAAATTTTTGTCGACCATCAAAACACGTCCGATTTTCATCTCATTAGTACAGATTTTGATGGGAAAAAATCTTATGAGCAAGACTGGGCATGCTCAGAGATGAAAGAACACAAAGAAAGCAATCCAACACATGACATCACTTCTGAAGTAGAATTCTGTCGTACGGGAAAATTTGTGTGCAGTCTAGGCACATTCCAACCAACAGACACCACTCTGGACAAAAGACGGACGACCGGTCGGCGGAAATTCGTTGTGTGTGTACGGGGCTTTAGTGTGGTCAGTATTTAATAGGAAAGCAGAGGGACTGACAGGGACACCAGGGATTTCACACAGAAAGCAATACAAAGAGAACAGGATACTTTCTCATACAGTACATGGTACAGCAGCCACATATCAGGAATATGAAGTTTTGGGGTAACAAACGCTTTAACCACTGGGGATTTTTTACTATCCAAAGGCGGATCAGCGGCCTGATGGGTATTTATATAACTCTTCCATAAACGGTACTGAGTAAATAAAGGGCCGCGGATCCACCGTGTTTGATAGATGTACATTGGTACATAGCTGGTTAAATTGTAGAAGACTGTCAAGTTTCTATCCCTGTCGGGGAGAGTGACCCCTCAATTTGTATTTGAGAAAGAGGGGAAATCCAACATTTTTGATTTGTCACCGGAACAAGAGGAGAGGGGAAATTTTCCGCAGGGGAGAGCTAGGAGGGGAATTCTCCTCAAACTGGGAAATTTCCTCTAGCTTTCTGTTGTGTCTCTGGAGCAGGAAGTGCAGGGAAATTTCCCCAATGGACAGCAAAACAAATGCACTGCGGGGGATGTTAACCCTTCACTTTAAAGGCTAACTTCACCTTTTACAAAAAATAATGAATTTACATATATTTGTAGCAAAAAAAAAGGGCATTTTTTTTTGCAAATAAGCCTGCAAAATATAGCAGCTGTGATCAGTGGACCATGGGTGCAATGCCAGGCTCCTGCAGACTATTACTCCAGGTCAGGTCTGTACTGAGTGCCGTTCATTGAGAACTAAAAGTTTGTCTGCAGACTTGACCTTCAGTTCATTCACTCGCAGATCTCAGTAAGGTGTACGTTTAGTAAACTGAGATAAGCCGAGATCTGGATGATCACGGCTTGTCTCAGAGCATTGCAGGTTTAAAATACTGAGAAGAGTAGTGGAGAACATAGTCTTCTCTTCTCATCTCAGTACACAAACAGCTTGCATTCACTGCAATAGAAACGGCCAGTTTAGAAACACATGATGTCACCTGATCACTGTGCTTCTCTTTGAAGATCTCCTCTTCCTACTTCTCCAGCTCAGAGGTGGAGATAGCAGGAAGAAATAGGAGATCTCTGCTGTGAATGTCCCAGTGCCCAAAAGTGAAAGTAAAAACTCTCCCTACTGCAGTGAAATATACATCAACAGCAGGTTAGAAACACATTAACTATACAATCACATATATATCTGTGTATATATATATATATATATATATATATATATATATATATATATATATATACTGTATGTACTGGTGTGTATGTATGTATGTATATATATATATATTTTTTTTTTTTATTTCAGGTACTTATATAGCACAGTCAATTTACACAGCGCTTTACATATACATTGCACATTCACATCAGTCCCTGCCCTCAAGGAGCTTACAATCTAAGGTCCCTAATGCCTCGTACACATGTACCGATCGGCCGTCTTTTGTCCAGGGCTGTCCTGTCCGCTGAAAACTGCAAAAGACTGCACATGAATTTTGTCGGCCAACAACAGCCGACTGCAGAAGTGATGTCATGTGATGAATAACTTTCCGTGTGTTTTTTCTTTTCTGAGCATGCCCAGTCTTGCTAATCTGCTGTTTGTCGGCCGAATTCTGTACTGACTGGCGAACAATCGGCCGTTCTGGTGTTGGCCAACAAAAATTTTAATGCCTGCAGGACAGATTCTGTTCGGCCGAAAATGCGGTGTCGGCTGTCGAAAGCATCATACTAACAAGCATACAATCGGCCGATCGGTCGTCGGCCGAATATTTACGGCCGACGATCGGTACGTGTGTACGAGGCATCACTCACATACATACACAGCAGGGCCAATTTTTTATACAGGATCCAATTAACCTACCAGCATGTCTTTGGAGTGTGGGAGGAAACCAATCTGTCACGATTCAACCACGCCCACGGCGACTAGCTAAACGAGACATGATGAATCGTGACTGGGCAGTATAAGGGGATAACGGAAATAAAGAAAATTCCTACTAAAGGCTCGTACACACGTACCGATTGTCGCAGAAAAGATTCGGCAGACGACCGATCGGCCAAATGTAGGCTTGTTAGTATGATGCTTCCGACAGCCGACAGCGCACTTTCGGCCGAACAGAATCTGTCGTGCAAGCATTAAAATGTTTGTATGCCGACACCAGAACGGCCGATTGTTCGCCAGTCAGTACAGAATTCGGCCGACAGACAGCAGATTTGCAAGACTGGGCATGCTCATAAAAGAAAAAACACAGGGAAAGTTAACCATCACATGACATCACTTCTGCAGTCTGCGGACAAAATTCGTGTGCAGTCTTTTGCACTTTTCAGCGGACATGACAGCCCGGGGACAAAAGACGGCCGATCGTTCGGCCGACGATCGGTACGTGTGTACGGGGCTTAAGTAATTAGATTGGTTGCAATACTTTCACAGCCTGCACTGCCTTCGGTCACCACTAGAGGGAGACTCCAGTCCAATCCAGCTGGCTGACCACACACAGGCAGATACAAATCTTACATACAATCTGATGCACTCTAAGGGTTGGGGAGCAGTCTAGCAATTACCACACACTACTAGGATTCCTCCAGCTATCCTACAAGCCAGAACCCCTGTGTTGATCACTCTTCCCACTGTCCCCACACCCACACACCACAAACGATAGCCTGTGGTCTGGTGTACAATCTGCATGCAATCTGCCAACACACAGTGCAATTGCATACAGATTGGCATGTATGTATGTACTGTATGTATGTGTGTATATATATATATATATATATATATATATATATATATATATATATATATATATATATATGTGTGTGTGTGTATGTGTATGTATATATACCGTGCATGTGTGTGTGTGTGTGTATATATATGTTTTCATGTGTCAGAACATGTCATTACGAGTTCTTTTAAACTTTAGTTTCACTTTTTAAATTTAGCAGTGCCTGTAATCTCACAAAATCTTGTGAGATTACAGGCAGTCCACCCAGTTATACAGAGATCACGGCAGTTCTCAGAGAAAAAACTTCTCCTCTGATCACCCTGTGAGAAGTGAAGTTCTCCGCCTTCTAAACTGGGTGCCAGAGGAGATATTTTTTCTCTGAGAACTGCCGAGAATTGAACTGAGAGAAAACTTCTCAGTTTACTAAACGTACACCTATATGACATGGTTGTGTGGGCAGAGCCCCACACAGTTGTGCTGATTTTAACCACTTTCCTACTGGGCACTTTTACCCACTTCTAGCCCAGGCCAATTTTCAGCTTTCAGCGCTGTTGCACTTTGAATGACAATTGTGCAGTCATGCAACACTGTACCCAAACAAATTTTCTATCATTTTTTTGAGGCAGAGCTTTCTTTTGGTGGTATTTAATCACCACTGGGTTTTTATTTCTTTGCTAAAAAAAAAAAAAAAATTAAAGTTTTTCTTACTTTCTGTTATACAATTTTGTAAATAAGTAATTTTTCTCCTTCACTGATGTACACTGACAAGTCTGCACTGACGTGCACTGATAGGCTGCGCTAACTGGCATCACTCCTGGGCACTGACTTGCATACATGCTTGGCATTGTGGGGCTGCACTGATGATCAGTGCCCTGATTATCTGTGCAGATCTCCCCTGTGAGGAAATGCCACCGATTGGCTCTCTTCTCCTCACACTGACAGTGTAAGGAGGGGAATGGCGATAACTGGCATTTCCTTGCTTACATGTGATCAGCTGTGATTGGACACAGCTGATCACATGGGTAAAGAGCCTCATCAATGGCTCTTTACAGAGATCGGTGATGTGCCACGTCCCAGGGACAGAGCACACCACTGATCGTCACGCCCAGAGTGGGGCGACGTCATAAGACGTCGTCCCAGAACTAGAGAGACACTTTGTGCCGGTCATATTAGAATAGGGCGGGTGGGAGGTGGTTAAAGAGAGGGGCGGGGAGGCATTTGTGCCATATGTATGAAAGGAGGTTGTAACGGCGCTACCTTAAAGTGAATAAGTGCTTATTGTATGTGCCAACTTAAAACAAAGTGCCAATAAAAATTGTGTCATAAAAAACCATTTAGTTTTAAAATAAAGTGCACTAGTGATTTGTGGTGTGACCAAGTTAGCTGGTTAATAAACTGGGCCCATAAGGTGCAACTCAGTAAAGTGCAAGTGCTGTGCTGCATATACTAAACGAGTAAGAAATAATGGGTTCCCAATGTGCATTTATTTTGTGATAACAGTTGATAATAACAGAAAATAAGTTAAATTCATAAATGAAGTAGTGATTTAAAATGCATAAAACTGTGAACATAAATTCATCCGTGCTGTGCGTGGAGTTTGTATTACCACTTAAGTGAAAAAGTGCCAAAATGAATGAGAGAAAGTAATGAATAAAAAATGGGGTTGCAATTCTGTTGTACATCCACTAGATGTCGCCCCTAAATATACGACCTGTGCTTGAGGAAAAAGATGGTCGGTTTCTTCCGGGGTTCTCCAGTGGGTCAAACCAGGCTTTTAGTACCTCAGGTTAGAAGAAAGAAACCCCATGATGTAATGTGTATCTGTAGCGTGGAAGAGAGAGCATAAAAACTCACGTTCGAGACTGTCTAGGATCAGCGGTGATGGCCGGGAAGCTTCCGCGTTCCACGGCCCAGGCTCCGAAACCGGAAGTGACGTATTGACGTTACGACTCCGCCCTACGCGTTTCGTCATGTGACGTCTGCTGGAGCGGCGTCAACGTAACAAGCTTCCGGCCTTTAAATAGCGTGTCCGTCTCCTGGCAACCAATCGGCCTCCCCCGCCGCCATATTGGTGCGTGCAAACTGAAGCCGGACGGAGGACACGTTGGGCCTCCCTGCAATGCCTCTTCAGATGCCGGAGCGGAGGGACAGCTATTTTGGAACATCATTTCCTGACAGCCTATATCTGATGCCGTAGTGAGGTTAAAACATGACATTTATTAAAGATCATTAAAAAAGAGGAAAGAACTAAAAATATATCTTAAAAATGAAAAATAAAAAATTAAAAAAATTAAATCAAAAATAAAAAATAAAGACCGTGCAAAAATTCATAAAAAACATCATATAGCGGAGATTCCATTAAAAGTGCACCAAAGTCAAGAAATGAAAAAATAAAAATAGGTAATAAAATACCATATGCCCGGAGGTTAAGTGCATATTATAGTAATCATGGACTGCAAAGGGTAGAATATACATAATTTGTGGATGTAAATCGAGCGTTTTTTTTAAAGAAATTATAGTGTTGCAGAAAAAAAGATAAAAAAGGTGGAAGAATTATGAAAATAGTAGACCAGATAGTCGAGAAAAGGAAATGGGGTTTTTTTAAAATTAGGTTACCCATAAATAGAGAGTCTCTAAGGACAGTCATTCATTCCTGTTGTATTTAAGAGGGCTACCAGGGCCCCCCAAATATGTCACAATCCGGATCAGGGTGTAAAACAACTCTTTTCCTTTTGGGATGTTGGATGAGAAGGCCCCATAACTAACCCCTGATAAAAAAGAAGTTTTGTGGTGTTTAAGAGGTTGTGCTGTAAGCAAACCTCATACAAGTGTGGTGGGTTACCCCGAACCTTGAGAATCTAAAGGAAAAGTTTTTTTGTATAAATGTGTTGAGCTTAGCGGATGGTATGCTCAAGACGCCGTGTAAACTACACGGATATAGGGTGTGTAAACAATGTGAATGGTCTGGGTTTAAAAGCACAATGTTCTTGGTGATGCTGGATGAGAAGGCCTCAAGGCATTGTTGAATAAAATGAATGGCGTTGGATGGTAAAATTGATCAGAATGTTTCTTTTGATGTAGGAGGTTATGGTCAGGTGTGAAAGTTTAAAACTATTAAAAAGTAACAAACTGTACACCCAAAAACCACATAAAACCAACCAATCATAAATAAAATTATTTCAAAGGATTGTTTCAAGGCAAATTTTCTGTCCCAAAGGAATTACATACCAACATAGAATAAAAAGGATAAGAAAGTGAAAAAAGTTAAAAAAAATTTTTTAAAATTAAAAAGTAAGAACATCAAAAATGAGAAAATCACAGGAAAAAAAGGGGCATTAAAAGGCCATAAAAAGAGCCATAGCAAAAACCAATAAAAACATTAAAAAAACTTTAAAAACTTTAGAAAGCAAGGGACTAAGAACTTAAAGGCTAAAAAACAGGATAGAAGAAAGGTGTTTTTGTTTTCTTGGGAGGAGGTTTTCATGAAACACAAACAATTTATGTGTCTGTGATGAAACAATTGAGATCAATGTCTACATTCAACCCGTCAGGGCGAAGAGATTGCATCAAAAAAATCCATTTTGTTTCATTTCTAGAGATCATTCTTGTTTTATTTCCTCCTCTCCAATCCCCCTTTATTCTATCAATGCCATAAAAAATTAGTCCTGAAGGATTTTTGGAATGCACCTCTTTAACCACTTGCCGACCGCCGCACGACTATCTACGTCGGCGGTCAGCCCCTCACAGGCAAACTAACGTAGGGCTACGTTGCTTGCTTGTGAGGGTCTAGGGAGCGAGCGCGCGCCCCCGCTCCCGCGTGGTCACGGACCCCCCCGCGCGTGTGACCAGCGGACCCGATGTCCGCCGGTCACTCGGCGATCGGCGGGGGAGAGGGAGAATGTCAGGCAGCTTGTGTAAACAAACTGCCTGTCATTCTCCTCGCTGCAAAGACACTGATAAAACGGATCTGGTATGTAGATCCGTTGATCAGTGTCCTTACAGCTAGAGCCACAGCCAATCACAGTAGAAACCACGCCCCTAGGGACACACACAGCCCCTCCCTTCCAAATAAAGTTAACCCCTTCACTACCACTGTATTTTTACAGTAACAGTGCATATGTATAGCACTGATTACTGTAGAAATGTCACTGGTAACCCCAAAAGTGTCAAAAATGTCAGTCAAGGGTCCGATCTGTCCGCCGCAATGTCGCAGTACCGCAAAAAAAATCGCAGATCGCCGCCATTACGCGTTAAAAAAAAAAACAACAAAAATGACAAAAATCTTTCCCTTTGTTAGTAAATGTGATAACTTTTGCGCAAACCAATCAAAATACGCTTTTTGCGATTTTTTTTACCAAACATAGGTAGCATAAAATAAATTGGCCGAAAATTTTTAAAAATTTTGATTTTTACATTTTTTTTTGGGGGAATTTCATATAAAAAAATGTGAAAAATATTGCTATTTTTGCAAAATTGACGCTCTTTTTTTGTTTATAGCGCGTGATCAAAAAATCGCACAGGTGATCAAATACCACCAAAAGAAAGCTCTGTTTGTGGGAAAAAAAGGACGTCAAATTCGTTTAGGTACAGCGTCGCACGACCGCGCAATTGTGCGTTAAATTCACGCAGTGCCGAATCGCAAAATACCCCCTGGTCGGAATGGGGGTAAAATCTTCCGGGGCTTAAGTGGTTAAAATGTCTGGGAAGATTATGCTTATCAAAGCCCTTTTTAATATTCTTTATATGTTCTCTGATTCTCACATATAGGGGTCTGGTTGTTCTACCGATGTATTGTAAATGACAAGGACACTCGATGACATAGGTGACATGTGTGCTGTTACACGTGATGGTGTCCTTTATTTTGTATTCAATACCGGTAGTTCGAGATTTAAAATTGTTTTTTCTTCTTGGCTGGTTCCTATTATTTCTGCAAGGTAGGCACTTCCCACATCTAAAAAAACCATTAATACTTGTGGGTAAAGAAATGGTTTTTGGTGGGTTTATCACATTATGTACCACCTTATCTTTTAATGTGGGGGCTCTTCTATACACAAAAGATGGTTTATTTGGTAGGATTTTCTTCAACTATGTGCCATAGTACACCGTAAATACAGGCGTAAAACGGTCCGAAAAGGTGAAGTCAGCCTTTAGCCACTTGCCGTCTTACCCACAGTAATTTTAACCCAGGCACAATCGCGTACACGTACGTCGCTGGCTAGTGGGCGTGCACTGTGTCCATGAGACAGTGGACAAAGAAGGTTTGCAGCAGCTGGCGTATCATGTGATCGCTATGTAATCACATGCTCACAAAGTATCATACAATTGTTATGAATGGATTTATTTTTCAAATCATTAGTGAGGTAAAATCCATGTCTGGTTTTTGACCCCAGTGATTAGAAATTTCTAAGGAGCAGGATGGAAAATTTTTCTCAAATGTATGACTTTCTAACAGTATATGTGATTTTCATTTTTGTCTCTTCATTCCAAGATTGAATGTTAAAAGCAAACAAAGTATTGAATTTCTTATAAACAACGACTGAATGTTCAGAAGTTTTTTTGAGGAATTTTCCTAAGAATTTTCGAACAAATTTTTGTATGAAATTCAGCTTGTGTATACCCAGCTTATCTCTCCAGACTGATCAGCCTGCTCTCCCTCCCTCTGCAGACAAGAAAGGTGCCCAAGTCAAAAGTTTATTGAGACAGGCTGACTTACCACAGGGTTCTTGGCAAACATTGGTTTTTCAAAAGCACTTTATGGTTTAAAAAGTGGGTGTCGCCAGTCAGGGAGGCCTCATATAGGTAACTATAGAAGAAACCAGCATTCTAGTGAGGCAAACTATGGTTTAACAAACATTGGAACATCAGAAATGCAACATTTTTGGGGACTCGTAGAACCCCCTTAAAGAGGAGCTCCACTCATTTTTATGTTTATTAAAAGTCAGCTTTTACTGTAGGATCCAAGATCAAACGATGTGCTCGCCCAAGCCATCCCTTCCTTTGCTCTTCTGTCCTCAGCACTGGCATCTCTTAACTGTGAGCACCCAGCTGTCACAGCTTGCGGCTTCACAGCTATGTGCCCACTGCACGAGCCGCACTGCGCATTGTGAATGGTTTACTGGGACCTGTGACGTATCCCAGAAGACTACCAGGAGGGGGGGGGGGGAGAACCAGGTATCTCCCACCCCCCCCCCCCCACTCACCCCCCACTCACCCAAAAAAAAGTGCCATTTGGTGAAGAGGAGGCCTTTAAACGGAACTTCCCCTTATGGTTGGAGCTCCGCTTTAATTACAGTGAACAAAATTAATAATTCAGCACAGTGAGAATTCTTGAAATGCTGGTGCTGAATTCTGATGGACTTTAGCGCAGGACTTGACAAATTTGCTTTGAATCTAGGCGCCAGCTAAAAAAGTTAGAAGCCACTTTTTCCCAGTCATCCTCCAGGACGGTAGGAGATAGGCTCCACCTCCTGCAGAAAACACAAGTGCACACACAAGTTCAAAAGGCCGCCCTAGGCTACCCCTTCAGTTCTTGTATTTCCTGTGTCCTGCAAACACCAGTACTGGAGGGGAGCATACATCCCCAGTTTATTTTCAGACAGCCTTTTTTTTTTTTTTTTCCAGAGCAGGCGTCCCTGGATACCTCCTTTATTCCCCCTTTGCTCAAGCTGACGAGGCAGTCAGTCACAGGTATCCTGGGAGGGAAGGAGGACCTGAGGAGTACAGGATTCCGTGCTAAACTCCCAATGAACCAGAACCCCCCCTGAACACCCCTACACCAGGTATGTGGACAAGAGAGGGGGGTTCTGCCCCCCCCCCCTCATTCTTACTTTAGTTTAAGCTAAGGATGGGGGAAGAGTCCAGAGGAACACTCATTGTCTGGCGACCAGGAGATCGTGGCAGTCTTCATGTTCTGCCGGTTCCCGCTGGCTATTAGGCAGGCTCGTGCAGGAGGAAGGGGCACCAGGGGGTCTCCTCTTTTTTTTTTTTTTTTCCCCCCCGCAGCACACCAACACTGTGCTGGTCTATCTCCCGACACGTCCATTCGGATTATGGCCATCGGGAGCGAATATGAGGTTGCCAAGATGGCCCTGCCATAGGAAGTGGTGAGGCGGCCATCTTTAGGAAGGGCAACACGGCTGCGAATAGCAACGGCCATTCCAGAGACCAGGGGGGAATGACAGAGGAGGGTGGAGACTCTGATATCACTTTAAAGCGCCCTTCTCTTTCCCCTCCAGGTAGTCCATATGGCGGCGGATCAAGGCATCTTACCAGAGGCTGGGTGGCAGGACCCCAGCTTTCATACAGTAAGGAGGAAGGGGGGGACTTATGAGTCGGGATCAGTACCTCTGCGCAGACTTCACAGGTGGGGAGGGGGGGAGGAAGGCACCAGGGGAAGCAGCGGTCCCCGAGCTGATGCTCGCTCTCGCTTTCTCCCTGCTGTTGTCTCCTCTGCAGCCAAAAACTCAGGAGTCGGTAGATGGGGCTGACAAAGCCAAAATGAAAAAGCATTGCCGTATGGGTGGAGTAAAGATTCCATCAGACAGCGATAATTTTTTTTGCCAAATTGTTAATAAGGAGACAAAGCCCCTGGCGAAGGACCTTCTTGATTTAAAAAAAAGAGATGACGTCCATGTTAAAATTGGTATAAATGGCTATTGACGGGATGAAAGGAGAGAAATGACCATCCACCTCATCTCAGAACCCCAAGACCGCACAACACAAAAATAAACCTAGGAAACCCCCCCCCCCCCCCCCCCCAAGCCACAGTTGAATTCTTTGGATTGGGAGGAAGAAGGAGAACTCCTATACCAGGAGAACTCTGAAGACTAGAAGACTAGTCAGGCACGATCGAATCACAGAAAATCTCTGAACATCTTTTTCCGGCAGAAGAAAAGGAGAAGCTTTTAAAAGCAATCTTTATAACGGGAAAAATTCAGCCTGTGGATTCAGTCAGGGACAGACTGTATAGAGGGCTTCAGGAAGAAAATCGAAGGGATGTCACACTGCGAAGACCATATGAACCAGAGGCAACGGGCTTTTAGTCCAGCATAGCTAACATATGCGTGGCCAGAGACGTGACATGTTGGCTGGAGCAACTCCTGGAACACCTTGGCAAGTTCCCTGGGACGAAGGAAGCATTAGATTCCCTTCTACTAATAAAAAAAGGGGTGGCATACATAGCCGATGATTCAGGTAAGAATTTCTGCACGCACGGGCCTAGTCAATGTGGCTAGAAGGGCCCTGTGGTTAAGGACCTTTGGAGGGTGACTACGCCTCTAAGAATAAATTATGTATTATCCCTTTTGACGGCAATTTACTGTTTGGTTCCAAGCTCGAAAATGTTTTAAAGAGGTCGGCAGATAAATACAAGGGATTTTCCTTAAAAAAATAAAATAAAAACGAAACAAAAGGGAAAAAGGGTTTTTTTTTTTTTTTTTTTTCGTCGGCAAAAATGAGAAATTCCGATAAAAAGTAAAAAAGAGAAGTGTAGGCTCAATGGAGATGGGACTTCAATAAGAACAAAGGGAATACCAATGTTTGTTCCTCAGCTTGGCGTCTTCCAACAAACCCCAACAAAGCCAGCAATTTTGTGGGAGGGAGATTACTACGTTTTCTCCCTCAATGGCCAGCGTTCTGCTCAAACTGTTTTATCCTTTTTAGAAAGGTCAGGGATACAAAATAGAATTTACATTGAGACTTCTGACCAAGTTCCGATCTACGACGGTTACAGCCTTCTCACAGAAAAGCATACCCATGAAAGAAGCAAATCAGGGAATTACTGAAGGAAAAAGTGATGACGGAGATATATGTGTATCGTCACACATCGGGATTCTACTCCCACGTTTTTGAGGGGAAAACCCTCCGTTAGACACCGCTTAATCCTGAACCTGAACAGGACAATCCTCTACAGAAAGTTCAAAATGGAGACAATCCTTTCAGTAAAATCCTTACTCCCAGAAGCAGGTTTTCTAGTAACCCTCGACCTAAAGGACGCTTTCCTTCATGTCCTGATTCATCCCAGCCATCAAAAGTTTGAGATTCGCCATCCAGGAGGGGAGGAAAACTTTGCACTTTCAGTATCAAGCTCTCCCATTCGACATTTCATCAGCCCCGCATATATTTATCAAGATTATGGCAGAAGTCATGCAAGAGCTCAGAGTGAGGTGCGTCCTCCACTATCTTGATGCCACTAAACCCTTTTAGGAAATCTCCACACCTTTTAGTCTTGTTTGGGGCATTCACAAAGGAAAACCAGCACCCAGAAATTCCATAGATGGATCAGGAGTGAGATAAAAGCAGCTTACGCCGCTCAAAACCAAGTCGGTCAGCCAGACCTGAAAGCGCTCTCCACGCGCTCAATTGCAACTCCCAGGGCAGAGAAAGCTGGGGCCTCCATCGAGCAAATCTGCTGAGTAGCCATGTGGTCCAGTGATTCCACCTTTTGTGACGCACTACAATATCGATTTGGTCAAAAAGTCCTACAGGCGGTAGTCCCACCCCTAGGTATGAATCTTTGGGGTCTCATGTGACCGTCCTGGAGGATGACTGGGGAAAGCTAGTGTTATTACCTGATAACTTCTTTTCCAGAAATCCTCCAGGATGGTAGACCCCCCCACTCTTACTAATGGCAGATATCAAGTTACATATATCAGAACGTTAGTATTTGGCAGCAAGGCAATCTTTGTACAACTGAAGGGGCAGCCTAGGGTGGCCTTTTTAAACTTGTGTGTGCTTGTGTTTCCTGCAGGAGGGGGAGCCTATCTCTCATGTGACCGTCCTGGAGGATTCCTGGAAAAGGAGTTCTCAGGTAATAACTCTAGCTTTTTAAACTAACAAAGCTGGAACAGGTGGAACATGTAGCATGATCTCGAAGATGAACTTATCCTGTAACCCTTTCACTGCCAGAAGAGGCCTGAATATTACATAAAACCCCCAAAAGATATATTTTCAGAAAGCAGACACTCTAGAGAATAAAATAGTGGTAGTTTCAATTTTTTATGTCACACAATATTACCGCAAAGGTCTAGGGAACACAAATCTTCAGTAAAAAAAAAACACATTAAAGTTAATTTTAGGGGGCACAAAACACTATAAATGACTCAATTGTTTGGTAAAATATTAAAGCCCGGGTTGCCCCGAGTAAATAGATACCCAACATGTCGAACTCGATTCACAACATTGACATCAGCAAACCGCTCACCCACACGACACTATACACGCTGTCTGCCATCTGCCTGTACAGTGAAAACAGCGATTCATCCGTGAAGAGAACACCTCTCCAAAGTGCCAGACGGCATTGAATGTGAGCATTTGCCCACTCAAGTTGGTTATGACGTCGAACTGCAGTCTGGTCGAGCCCCCGATGAGGACGACGAGCATGCAGATGAGTTTCCCTGAGACGGTTTCTGACAGTTTGTGCAGAAATTCTTTGGTTATGCAAACCGATTGTTGTAGCAGCTGTCCAGGTGGCTGGTCTCAGACGATCTTGGAGGTAAAGATGCTGGATGGTCGAGGTCCTGGCCTGGTGTGGTAACGGTTACACGTGGTCTGCGGTTGTGAGGCTGGTTGGATGTACTGCCAAATTTTCTGAAAAGCCTTTGGAGATGGCTTGCTTGTAGTAAAGAAATGAACATTCAATTCACGGGCAACAGCTCTGGCGGACATTCCTGCAGTCAGCATTCCAATTGCACGCTCCCTCAAAACTTGCGACATCTGTGGCATTGTGCTGTGTGATAAAACTGCACATTTTAGAGTGGCCTTTTATTGTGGCCAGCCTACGGCACACCTGTGCAATAATCATGCTGTCTAATCAGCATCTTGATATGCCACACCTGTGAGGTGGATGGATTATCTCGACAAAGGAGAAGTGCTCATTAACACAGATTTAGACAGATTTGTGAACAATATTTGAGAGAAATAGCCCTTTTGTGTACATAGAAAAAGTCTTAGATCTTTGAGTTCCGCTCATGAAAAATGGGGGAAAAACAAAAGTGTTGCATTTATAATTTTGTTCAATGTATTATTTATAAACCCAAATGGATGCATCTGGGGAGCTTCTGCAGAAGGGCAAAAATGGGGGTCAATGTAAATTTGAACATAGGAAGCTGGTCCAGGCAGTCATCTTAAAGAAAATACATTCTACTGCCCTGAATGGAGTGGAGGGACATTAGCACAACAATAATAATTAAGAGACTTCTGTTGTTAGATTCTAAATCAAATCTTTTTTTGTCATCTAGTATTTAAAGTAACAACAGTAAAATCAGTCTGTATATGCAGCAAAGAATGCTTGTTATACTCACTGTGGAACCTAAGGGGTTAGCAGTTTATATTTACTAAAACTATTGCATTTCCATGTTCTGGGTACTGTGGGAGACAAGATATAGTGAATGCAGGCTCCTTGGTTTAGTAACACTTTAATAACTCTATACTATTCACAGATCAAGATCATGTCACAAGGAAGAACTTTGCAGATGTCCAAAGGGAAAGAGAAGAACAAGCCAAACAATCAATTTTAATAAGCTGTCCTCCTAAAATTAATGAGAAGAAATTTTTGAAGCATTTATCACGACATGGAGAAGTTTCCAATCACTTCTTTTTTGACAGTTATGTAAGTATTTTCACAGTAGTGTTTTTCATATTTAAAATGTAAACTTCTACGCCCGGAAGGCGGTTAGCGCTTCAGTGAAAAATGTTTTTTCTGTTTTGGCTAGAAAGGGGCAAAGTTACAGTCTCTGTTTCTCTTCCTGTCTATGTAAGCAAGGAGGTGAGGGACCTTCTCTCCATTGTCTGTCACTAGCAGGTCAGAGTTTGAAAGTCAATTTGAAACTCTTAGCATGTGGCAAGCCACGCCCCTTTGCTCCCACCTCCTAGCTCCTGACAAACAGCTTCAGGAGCCAGTCACTCCTTTACCCTAACCTTTCCACGTCAAGCCAGATGGGGGGGGGGGGGGATGCTGTGAATGTACTGGGGCATTTTTTACCTTAAAATGGTTGTAAAATCAGTGAGTACCATTACTGCTTGCCCCTCTGTTCTAATAAGGTATATTACACAGTGTTGATGTTTTTCTTTATATAATGCTTCTAAATACCTTATTTCAGAGTGCCACGTGACCTACCGACACTCTCCTCCCCCAATCTAAGGACTATATAGCAGGAGGGCCTAAGATTCCCGTCTGACGTCAACCGGAAGGTCACGTGACCCCTGTGCTGTCCGCTCAGCCCCATCCGCTGTAGTCCTTAGATTGGAAGGAGGAGAGCTGCGGGAGGTCAAGTGACCACACAACGGCGCTCTTAAAAAAGGTAGTTAGCAGCATTGTTTCAAAAAAACATTGATACTGTGTATTATGGGCTGGAAATAATGCTATTCACTGGCTTTACTGCCACACAAAACAGCCTCAGGAGGAACGGGACAGGTTTGGAGATCGCTCACACGCTAGAAACTGGCAGGGAGGGAGGGGGGAGAGAGGGAGAGACTTTAATACAGCAGGATGACGGAGTCACGTAAACTGACCACGGTTTAATGGATCAACAGCCATGATTACCATGGTCAGTTCGCATAGGGGACACAGGAACAGGCAGGATTAACCAGATATTTTACAGCTTAGAAAGGGAACAGGATTTTTGTTTTATTTATTTATTTTTTTTTTTTATGGTTACACCCTGTTTAATGCTGTGAATATATTTAGGTAAAACCACTTAGCCTTTAGTACTAGTTTATTTTACATTACCTAGAATGCAGTAGGAGTTGAGGCACCATGCTTGTTTGGCAAGGATGAGATCCCTTGTCAAGTTTTTACTGCTATCCATGTCTCTGTTTAAGTGATTTCCCCTCCCTTCCTGTCTACTGATAACCGGAAGAAATATTTTCTTTTCTTTATCGTATATCATGGGACACAGAGTAGCCATAATAGTTACTATCTGGGTTATGCACCACCTATAGGTGACTGGACACTGGCAACCTAAAAGAAAGGAAGTCCCCCCTCCTATATAACCCCCTACAATACAGGAAGTACCTCCTTCCCAGTTTTTTCGCCAGTGTCCTAGAAGTGATGGTCATGGTTGGAAAAGCCCTGAAAAAGAAAAGATTATGCTACAATCCCAGTTAAGATCTCTGTATCCAAGGGGATTGGCAATCCGATCCATCCAAAAGTGGAGGACTAAAAGGATGGTACCTGAGCCTCTGTAAAGGGAAACGTGGTATTGCCTGTAATGCAATCCTCTTGGGCGCTGGACCCTGGGATCCAGACCCTTGGAAAAACTAATTCCAAAGGCATCCTGGCAGGGTGCCCTACAGGTCCAAGGGAGTGGCCCAAAAAATTAGGGGGACCCAGTCCTTGAAGATCGACAAGTGACAGAACCCGCCGTTATGGGTAAAGATTGGATTCTAGTTATAGAAAGAATCCTGCGGCGGGAATGCTAAGTTTACTTTAATTATGATGCACTGTTACCTTCTAATTTAACAGATACCGGGTGCCATGTTTTATCTCTCCACTAGAAGCAGTATGTGTATTCAGCTGTGGCCTGCGTATCTTGGAGGCTTGGAAGCCTTTTTCTGCTCTCCACCCCCCTGATGCTTGGCGGACAGCAGGACTTTGTACATCTTGCCCATGCATCTGCTTACCCTCTGTGGCTCAGATTCGGGGAGCACCTTCAGTGGCCATCCCTTTGGCGGGATGCAAGTTCAACTTATTTAGATGCACAAGCCCGCACGTGGAGCCAGGAGGGGTCATGTCCGGAACGCGTTGGCGTGTTTACAGGCACTGAAAGGTTCTGTTAAGTTTGGGATAACTGTGCTGTAAGCTGTTACAGCTTGGCACAAACTTTAAGTACACTAAAGTAAGTAACTCAAGTTTTCTTGTCTGGAGCAATGTCCTTCCCGGAAAAGGAGTGGAAGGGGAGGCACAGCGGGAAGGGGCACAAGTGTGCCGTTGTCAGGATTGGAAGATCCTAGTCGTACATCCTCTGTGTTAACCTCCCCTGAGAGGCCAGGGGCGACTGGCTAATCTGAGCCATTACAGTTCTCAGGCATAGTAGCCACATCTAGTGCTTCTGTCCCAGACTATGTCACTAAGGACAATTTGGCATTAGCTTCAGCTGGCCTTGAGGGAAAAATTGCTGGCATGATTGCTTCAGTGTCACAAGGAGGGAGGTAAAGTGATAGATCCTCCCCTGTTTTAGTTCAGGATTGGGCAGAGGATGTGGAAGAAGTAGCTGCAAATGGCTTAGAAGAAGGCCAAGCAGAGGATTCCACTTCTGGGGACTCGGGGTCTGAGGAGCCATTCTCGGCCTCTCAACGCCAGAGATTGGTAACTCAGTCTCTCACTGAAATTGTCCAGTCTGGATTAAAATTCTCTTCTTTAGAGATTTCTGAAGGCTTTCAAAATTCTCAGGCTTTTCCCTTACATTTGCTTTTAGAGCGGATAGTATATGCTGATTGGGGTCATCCTGATAGCACACTTTATTTTATCTCCTGAAACCAAATCCTATCTTCTCTGTGATCAAAAATCACTGCATATATAAAAAGTTCAACAGAGGCCTGAAAGAGCTATGAACATGGACCAATTAATGAATTTGCAAAGGTGTAAAAAGTGATAAAATCATTAAAGTCAATGAAAACTGCTACAAATAACATAGATCGTGTAAAATGACAGTCTCTGGTTTTATGAAACTGTGTAACAGTCTTTAACAGATTCTGCAATAAAGGTGCAATATCAGATAACATCCAAAGTGAGGACGGATGGCTGCTGGTAAGCAGCGTTGAGATACCAGACCTCTCCATGGATGGATGGATGGATATCCCTCTCCGTAGATGGATGGAATTCCCTCTCCATTGCTGTTTGCTGGCCGTTTCGCTTGTGTGTTGTGGCTCGTTTGAACACGGGCTGGTCGGCTCCTCTGTATACTCAATCCTCCTTCACATGATACTCACAGCTGAGATGATCACTGCACCAGCTGGTCAGCTCAGTGAGCAGAAAAAACACGCAGGGAAAGTTAGAGGCTGCATTACCATTAAAACAAAAGTTTTATTAAAAAGTGCACTTACATCAATTCAAAAAATTCAAGCGAAATGGGTAAGGGTCCTTTCACACGGGGCGGTCCGTTTATCATCCCATCCGTTTGCGGATGATAAATGTAGATAATGTATGTCAATGGGATTGCGGATGTCAGTGGATGACACCGCTGACATCCGTTTTTGCATCTGTTCCGTTTTTTAAACAGAAGAAAAATAGGGTTCTCCTCCGTTCCAAAAAACGTAACTGATCGTAAAGGATGCAAATCGGATGTCAGCGGATGGTCTTCCGCTGACATCCGCAATCCCATTGACATGCATTTTGTCCGGTTTTTTTTTGTCCGCAAACGGATGGGATGAAAAACGGACATACGCGGACCGCCTGAGTGAAAGGACCCTTAAAATTAAACAGTCGCCTGCAGTGCGGACCTTGCAAGGGGACAGACACTGGCTACTCCTGTCCATCACGTTTCCCCCTCCTACAGGCTTCAACTGGGAATGGAGTGTTGTTTTTTTCTCACAAAAGGCTTTGTTGTATCCTATGGAGGAAAAATTCACAAGAAAATTGAGTTATGCTGCTATTTCTTCTGTAAACAGAAATTTAACCTGTCCTGTAGATAATGCCCAGGTTTTTAAAAATCCTGCTGATAAGAAATTGGAATCTTTACTAAAAGTTTCCTTTACTATTGCAGGGTCTGCAATACAACCGGCAGTGGTAGCTGTAGAAGTTTGTCAAGCTTTGAAAGACCGTATTAAATGGGTGTCCAGGAGTGTTCCTTCTAAAGGCCCGTACACACAATAAGAAAATCTGAAGGGAAAATTCGTCCGACGACCAATCTGCCGATTTTCGGATTGTTAGTATGGTGCTTTCGACAGCCAACTCCGACTTTTCGGCTGACAAAATCCTGATGTGCAGGCTATAAAATTTTTGTCGTCCGTAATACAACGTCCGATTTTCGTCTCATCTGAAAAAAATCTTAAGAGCAAGACTATGCATGCTCAGAGACGAAAGAACACATACAAAGCAATCCAGCACATGACATCACTTCTGAAGTAGAATTCTGTCATACAGGTAAATTCGTATGAAAATAACCTCTTCACTTTCCACATCAGGCTAGCATGCCACAAAAAACGGACGACAGATCGTTCGATAATCTTATCGTGTGTATGGGGCTTTAGGGAGAGTCTGCTGAAGATTTTAGCAGTTTTTTCTCTGATTGGTGTTTTTGCTCTTAAGGACTCCATACAGCAAATGTCACGGTTTGCTCTTCTATCAGTTCATATGCGCAGAATCCTGTGGCTAAAAAGTTGGTTTGCGGAATTACCTTATAAAAATAATTGCTATCTGGCTTTCCCTTTCATGGGGAGTGCCTATTTGGTGACGATCTGGACAAATATATCCAAAAGAGTTTGGGGGGAAGAGTGCGCTTCTACCAGTTAGGAGAAGTAAACTTCCTTTTAAGGTGTCTAACACTCAGGTTCCCAGTACTTCCAATCCCAGGCAGTTTAGATGGCCTCAGCCATCTGGATCTAGTGCCAAGCCTTCGGGTCAAGGGCAAGAGAAACCCTGGGCCCAGAGGCCTACCAAGCCTAGCACTAAATCTACCTTGTGAAGGAATGCCCCCACTCAATCGGGTGGGGGGAAGGCTGCTACAGTTCTTGTAGGCGTGCGTGGAAATGGTTCAGGACAACTGGGTTATTTCCACAGTCTCGCAGGGGTACAAACTAGAATTTCAGGTATTTTCTCATCTTTGGTTTGTAAGGTCAAACATACCTGCAGATCCTCTAAATAGAAGATTTTCTTTCTGGCTCTGGACCATCTGAGGTCTCAAGCAGTGATTACAGAAGTTCCAGATGATGAGAAATTCAGGGGTTTTTACTCAAACCTTTTTGTAGTCCCCAAGCCAAACGGAGATGTGAGACCTATTCTGGATCTCAAAGCTCTGAACCAATTCTTAAACATTCGCACATCCTGGATAGAGTCAATTCTATCCGTCATGGCCTCTCGGCAAGGAGTAGAATTTCTAGCATCCATAGACATCCAAGGATGTATACCTTCACGTGCCAATTTTTCAGGCCCATCAAAGGTTTTTGCGGTGGAAGACTGTCATTTTCAGTTCATGGCTTTGCCCTTTGGGCTAGCCATGGCTCCACGTGTGTTCACAAAAACCCTAGCTCCAGTATTGGCTATTTTAAGGTCTCAAGGGATAGCAGTGGCAGGATACCTGGACGATCTAATACTTAAATGCCGTTTGGCTTCTACTCTAAGAAAGAATGTGTTCCGGGCAGTTCAGTTCTTAGAACATCTGGGTTGGATTCTGAATTTGGCAAAGTAGGCATTGCAGCCAGTTCAGAGCCTAGAGTATCTGGGTTTCCTTGTGGACACAGTACAGGCAAAGGTGTTTTTTCCGCCAAGAAAGGTGGTAGCCCTGAAGGATCTAGCTCAGATCAGAAGAGGGATAAAGTATCCTTCTGTACGTCTTTGTATGAGGTTGCCAGGGAAGATGGTGTCCTCATTCGAAAGCAGTTCCTTATGCCCAATTCCATTCCAGACCTTTACGGAACCACATTCTGTCAGCCTGGAGCAAAAAGATCCAGGCCCTAGATTGTCGCATGTCTATAGTACCGAGGGTACGTCAGAGTCTTGGTTGGTAGCCAGGAATTTGGAAAGCTGGAAATCCTTTCTTCCAGTAATCTGGAAGGTAGTGACTACAGATGCCAGCCTCTCTGGCTTGGGAGCCGTTCTGGAGGAAGCCACTGTCCAAGGGAAATGGTCCTGGTTGGAAAGGAACTTCCCCATTAATATCCTAGAAATCAGAGCGGTTTGTCGGGCATTAAGGTATTGGACTCCCAGTCTTTGGGGTTTCCCAGTCAGGGTACAATCTGATAATGCCACAGCTGTGGCCTATATCAACTATCGCGGGGGGGGGGGGGGTTTACCAGGGCTCCAAGAGTTGGTTATCCCAGAAGGAGGTGGGTTACAACCTATCCTGGGTGGAGAAATTTGTTCATGCCTGTTGGAGGTTTTCACTCCAGTAATAGAGAACTGGCAGGCAGACTTTCTGAGTCGTCATCAGATGTTACCCAGGTAATGGTCCTTACATCCCGAGATCTTTGCAATAATTTGTCAACGATGGGGGGGTGTCCCGGACATAGATCTGTTGGCATCCAGGTTCAACAACAAGTTGGACAAATTTGTGTCCAGGACCAGGGATCTGCTCACAATTGGAGTGGATGCCTTTGTGACTCCCTAGGAACAGTTCTCCCTGATCTACACCTTTCCCCCGTTCTGCTGCTGCCACGACTTCTGCACAGGATTCAGGAAGAAGGGAAACCAGTAATCCTGGTGGCTTCAGCTTGGCCCAGAAGGATTTGGTATGTGCAAATTCTACGGTTGGCGATGGGAGGGCCATGGGTTCTCCCACTGTGTCTGGATCTGCTCTCTCAGGGTCCAATATTCCACCCTGCTTTACAATCTCTAAATTTGACGGTTTGGCTGTTAAAGCCTGAGTTTTGAGGGAGCGGGGTATATCTGGTCCTGCAGTCTTTACCGGGATAAATGCTAGGAAACCAGTCTCTAGGGGCATTTATTAGAGTCTGGAAGTCTTACATTTCTTGGTGTGAGGCCAGGAAGTGGCATCCCCATAATATATTATCAGCCTTCTTTAAAGTAGGGGTAGATGTGAAGCTAGCCTTGGGCGCAAAGGTCAAATTTCAGCCTTGTCAGTCTTTTTTCAAAGACCGTTTTGCATACCTTAGTCTGAGCCTTTATACAAGGGGAGCTACGTATGCTTCCGCCAGTTAGGCCACCGTTGTGTCCTTTGGGATTTAAATTTGGTCCTGGAGGTTCTACAGAAAAAGCCTTTTGAGCCCATTCGGCATATTCCTCTGGTTCTTTTGACCAGAAAGTTAGTCTTTTTGGTTGCAGTAACATCAGCTAAAAGGGTATCGGAGTTAGCGGCTCTTTCTTGTAAGGAGCCATTTTTGATCTTGCATCAAGATAGGGTGATTTTACTTCCACAGCCAGGGTTTTTGCCCAAGGTGGTGTCCCCTTTTCATCTCAATCAGGACATTATACTGCCTTCCTTCTTTCCAAACCCTCAAACAGCAGAGGAAAAGTTGTTACATTCTCTTAATGTAGTACGGTACATGCATTTAAGGTCTGTTTGAAAGATGTCAGCTCAGATTCGGAAGACCGACCTTTTGTTCGTGCTGCCAGAAGGGCCCAGGTAAGGGCTGGAAACCTCCTAGGTCTACAATTGCTCAGTGGATTCGCCAGGTCATTATCCAGGCGTATGGTTTAAAGGGGAAGGTTGCACCCTTTCCGGTAAAGGCACATTCTACCAGAAGAGTAGCTTCTTGGGCAGTTCGCCATCAAGCTTCTATGGCTCAGATATGCAGGATCGCTACTTGGTCTTTAGTACATACAATCACTAGATTCTATCAGGTGGATGTTAGGAGCTGGGAGGATTTTGCATTCAGCCGCATTGTGCTGCAGGCAGCTATGTAGATCTTTTCGGTCTGATGGCGGTGTTTGTTTTTAGTGTCCCCTCTCCCCTCAAGTGCATTGCTTTGGGACATACCAGATAGTAATTATTATGGCTGTGTCCCGTGATGTACAATAAAGAAAATTGGATTTTTCCTACAGCTTAGCTGTAAAATCTTTTTCTTGGAGTACATCATGGGACACAGAGGTCCCTCTCTTGTCTGGGATGTTTATAGATTGCTACAAAACTAAGGTACTTCCTGTATGGGAGGGGTTATATAGAGAGGGACTTCCTGTCTTTTTTGGTTGCCAATATCCATTCACGTATAGGTGGCCTATAACCCAGATAGTAATTATTATGGCTGCTCTGTGTCCCGTGATGTACTCCAGGAAAAGGGCTTTGCAGGTAAGCTGTAGGACAAATCCAATTTTAGTAGAGTAGGGGAAGGCTAGAACTCCTGTCCGATTTTTATTTCCGTCTTTGTACCTGTTGCAGATGTTCCCTCACTTCTTGTCTGGTAAATCCGTTGTCAGCAGGACGCAGAAAAGATTTCTTTCTCAAACGGAGCGCTGGATAGCAGTACAAAACCCAACAGGGGTTCTAATCCTTTTCCACTCTCTTCAAACCTAGAAAAAACGCTTTTGGCTTGACACTTTTAGATTGAGGTAACATTGTATTCTTTCATGTACAGTAGTCTTTACAGGAAACTGACACTTTGCGCTCTTTATGCCTGTTTATTTTCCAATAAAATTATAATTTGTTTCCATTGTTCCTTTTTTAGGGCACCTATGCACTTGTTGAGTTTGTGAATAGAGAAAGTATTAATTCACTTCTTGCTGCTACCAAAATTCCGGAGGATGAAGATACCTGTGTTGTGCCATTTAAATCTAGATTTATTAAAATCAAGTCACAAGAATTGGATCAGAATTTGGTCAGCTGCTCCCCACAGGCTTCTGTTTCGGTGACCCAGTTATTAAAGAAACTATGTGCAGCTAAAAATGTAAGTTGATAATGTGTTGCATCAAATATTGGCTCTAAAATGATTTTACGTTTTTTTTTTTTTTTTCTTTCTGGCTCCCAGGGAAGCCAGAGTGATCAACTGTGCAGATAGAGATTTAAAAGATTTTTTTTACTTTCTGCTCTAAAACGCATTCAATATAAAAATGTAAAAAATCGAATTTCTTCAATCTTCACAGTATCTGAGCAACACAAACCAAAAACACTATGTAAAGCAGAGCTCCACCCAAAAGGGGGAGCCCCCTTGTTTTCTTCCTTCCTCCTCTTCTGCCACATTTGGCACCATTCGGGGAGGAGCGAATCCTGTCAAAACCAGGTTCCCGCTCCCACTTCAGGGTAATATCGTAGCAATCGTTGTGTGGCTTTATAAACAATGATTGGCTAACAGGGATGTCAATCAATAGGTCCAGCGGCATTTTTATTATAACTGATCACTGTAATAATGTCACTGGTCCCCAAAAAGTGTCAGTTATGCCTCGTTTCCACTGAGCAGATCGGTTCGGGTCGGTTCGGTACGGTACGCTAATTTAAGTGTTTCCATTGTGAAAGTGGCCCATACAACCGAACCAAACCGCACCATTCCTGGTCCTGCTTCAGATGTAGGGCCATAGGAAATGGAACGGTTCGGTTAGGGTGGAGCTACTGGCGTCACACAATAGATTCCACTGATTGGCGGACAGGAAAACTTCAATGCTCACGTCAAATGAAAGAGCAAAACAAATACCTCATTTGGTGTAAACCCCGCATGGTCCCTGGTGGCCCGACTTGCAGTGGAAACGCTCACCTGAATAGACCGGACCATTCTAACTCTTCCAAACTGTACCGACCCGAACCGTTCTGCTCAGTGGAAATAAGGCATTAGATGTGTGATTTGTCCCCTGCAATGTCGCAGTCCCGCTAAAAATAATAAATAAAAATTCCTTAAAAATATCACCTCCTTTGCAGACTTTGTAACGTTTGCGCAAACTAATCAATTTCCGCCTATTGGGATTTTTTTTACCAAAAATATGTAGCAGAATACAAATTGGCCTAAATTGATGAAAACATTTTTTTTTTTTTTTTTTTTTTTTATTGGCTGTGTTTTATACTAGAAAGCAAAAAGTATTTATTTTTCTTTTTTTTTTTAATTGTCCTTTTTTTATTGCGCACAAAATAAAAACCGCAGAGGTTCTCCTCAAATACCACAAAAAGAAAGCTCTATTTGTGGGAAGAAAAGGACATAATTTTTTTTAGGGTACAGCGTCGCACGACCGAGCAATTGTCAGTTAAAGTAACGCACTGTCGTATCGCAAAAAATGGCCTGGTCATTTAGGGGGTAAAGCCTTCGGTCCAGAAGTGGTAAAATAACTTTTTTTTTTGTTTAGAACAGATTACTTCCATCCTTGACTTCTTTACTTGTAGGCACCATGGAGAAATTTCTCCTTTAAAGTGAAAATAAATCCTTTGTTATTTTAAGCACATTCAGCAGCTGATTTAGTTGCTTACCGAGTATACAGCTTCTTCATCCTTTAATCCTTGCCTGTGTTCCTGTTAAAGCTGGTGCCTCCACCGGTACCCCCGTTTTCCTGTTTCAGGGTGGCTCTTTTCTCCTACAACATCCTAGGCAGCCTTGCATGCAGGGACTAGAGATGTCTGTCTCTACACTGAAGCACACTGCCCCATAGCCTAGGATGATAAGGCATCCCCCTACTTCTCCTTTTTGTAATCTGACTGACTGAGACTGCACTGTCCATTGTTAACCCCTTCCTTTAAAGAACAGAAGTTCAGGGAAGCAGCACTGCTAAAGCAAGCATCAGCACTGAAAGTGCTGGCATAAGAATTTTTTTTTTTTAAAGATATGTTTATTCATTTTATAAAACAGATTACACAACACTAGCAGAACGCATTGTGCAATGTACAAACAACACGAAAAAAGAAACAAAAAAAAAAAAAAACGACCCCATCAATAAACAATTTCTCTCTCCACTCCTCTCCCCTGCAAGGTTATCCTATGTGCAGTTTACAGTCATTGATTACATAGAATGTACACAACTTCGCCTACATTTTCACCATAAGCAAGCATGCCATTTGTCAAAGTGTGACGTATAGGTAGTGATGTATAAACAAATTTTTATACTCGTGGCAATTCAGGAGTAAGGGTCAGAGGACAGGCAATCCACTGATCCCATATTTTGTGAAATGTTTTATTTCTTTTCCTATTCTCAAAGGTAAGCTTATATAGTGGAAGTGAGTCATTGACCAGTTTTAACCGGCATAAGAATTTTAACCAATAGTTTACTGGGGAACGTTTGTTTTATTGTGCTCAGTATGTTAAGCTAATAAACACTGAGGGTTTAATGCTATGCCAGGCTGGTGAGGAGGCGGGAGCAGCTGGCTCAGGCTCTCAGCAGGGCATAGAAAGGCTGAGCAAGCTGCCGTTCAAGCAGCTTGGTGGAGCCCGACCTTATTGTCAGGATCCCTACAGAGCCTGGACAGGCTGTGTAATGACAGCAGGCTTTAGTTGGCTAAATCTGGGTCACAGGGTTGCAGACATAAGTGCCCTCCTGTGGCCCAGAAAAGGGGTATGGCCAAAAAAGCTTTGGTCATACTTATTTTCATAGATTTTGTCCATTTGCAACACTGCTTTCAGTAAAAGTCTATTGACAGAACTGTCCTTTGACAACTGGCTGTGAACAAGGCTGTATGTCGAAACGCGTCAGCAGTTTTCAATCTTGCCCTTAAATAATGAAGATTTTCATGGGATTCTGGAGCTGCCAGCTACAGCTTTCTTGGAGCAGAACTGTCTTTATCTTAATGTCATATTTTTTATAGTTGCTGCCTGCTTACACTGATTTCTTGTATGTTTTGCTGTCAATCAGATTGAGGATCAAGCACATATAATCTTAGATGAACTTCAGTTAACAGAAGAAAGTATCAGACTTCGTTACCTTGTCAGCTCTTTAGTCCGTGACGTTGCCACTGCCTACTTCCCTGAAGCCACTGTTCATCTCTATGGCTCCAGTGTCAATTCCTTTGGAAAGATGGGATGTGACTTGGACCTGTTCCTCAATTTGGATAGTATAAAAGATGTGACTGGAAAGGTAAGTGCAGTTTTGGTTTGATATTGACATACTTGTCGTCATTCATAGTTCTGTTTGCTTAAAGCTAAAATCCAGGCAATCCGTTAGATAGTAGTTAAATACATAGGTAATGTAATGGGTTAACGTACCATGGTATTTGTAGTTATGTTCAGCCAGTCTTGTTACCTTGCATCCCTTCAAGACAGCACATCAAGGTTCTGTGCTGACTTCACAACAAGCTAGCAATACAGTCTGGTCCAGGATCCACCCTGATCTTGGTTGGGGAAAAAAGCATAGCATGCTGATAAGGGAATCCCTCTGTTCTCCCATCTAGTAAGCCTGTTCAATCAGTGACTGGTAGCACTGTCCAAAGCAAAGGATCAACAATTGGCTTGCTAAGGGGATCACAGGAAATTAATATCAAGACAGATTCCAGTACTTTTGTTTCCTCTAAAGTACAGTACATTCAGTGATTTACTTATGCAACATTTCTGGATCTTCAGTCTGCCTAGAATTCAGCTTTGATGTTAGTACTGTTGGGTATTTACCCTAGTGACCAACCAAACGATGGTATTGCCAGGATAGCTGCATGCTACTGTACATAACGGATATCTAAACCCAAGAATATATTGCAGCTCACTAGTCCTTTCATGTGGTTGCTGTATTTATTTTTTGGCTATTTACATATTCTACAAGTATATAAAAAAAATGCCTGTTGACCTTGCCAGAAGTATCCTCATTACCTTAAATTGTTACTAAACCCACACCAGTAAAATCAGTGTGTGTGTGTGTGCAGTAAAGCATGCTTGTTATACTCACTGTGGAACCTAAGGATCTAACCCTCCACATTGTGTAAAAAGGCTGTTTGATTCCTTCTTCTATGACCCTCCCCTTTTACTGTCCCCAATCCATCTCCTTATAGTACAGAGACTTGGGGGAACTCTGCACATGCTCATTTTGGTGTGTATTGCTAGAAAGGTGTTTTTTCTTTTTTTTGGGGGGGGGGGGTGCAGGTGATCAGCACAGGGCCAGTTAGCACTGTCCAGGCAGAGGGCCAGGGGTCTTGCAGCCACATTGTATAGTCAGAAGAGAAAGAAAACTCCTCCTACAAACTTGAAAAGGTTTGTAAAGTCTTGTTTTTTTTTTCCCTATAAAAATAACAGATATTATACTTACCTGCTCTGCTGCAGTAGATTTGCACAGAACAGCCCAGATCCTCCTTTTCTTGGGTCCTTCTTCTGTGCTCCTAAGCCCCTCCCTCCTATTCAGTGCCCCAACAGCAAGCAGCCTGCTATGGGGGCACCCGAGCTGAGTCACAGCTCCCTGTGTCCATTCAGACACGGAGCCCTGACTTGGCCATGCCCCCTCTGTCTCCTGATTGGCAGCAGCGGCAGCTAATCAGGGGGGAGAATCTCGGATACACTCGTGTTTATCACTGGACAGAGAGCGACCTCAGGTAAATGTTAGAGGGGCTGAGGGGGGCCTTTGCACAAAGAAGGTTTTTTACCCTAATGCATAGAATGCATTAAGATAAAAAGCCTTCTGACTTTACAAGGCTTTTAAACTAGACATTGATAGAAGTCACAAGACTGCTATATACAGTGCTTTGCGAAAGTATTCGGCCCCCTTGAACTTTACGACCTTTTGCCACATTTCAGGCTTCAAAAATAAAGATATAAAACTGTAATTTTTTGTGAAGAATCAACAAGTGGGACACAATCATGAAGTGGAACAAAATTTATTAGATATTTCAAACTTTTTTAACAAAAAACTGAAAAATTGGGCGTGCAAAATTATTCAGCCCCCCTTAAGTTAATACTTTGTAGCGCCACCTTTTGCTGCGATTACAGCTGTAAGTCGCTTGGGGTATGTCTCTATCAGTTTTGCACATCGAGAGACTGAAAATTTTGCCCATTCCTCCTTGCAAAACAGCTCGAGCTCAGTGAGGTTGGATGGAGAGCTTTGTGAACAGCAGTTTTTAGTTTTCTTTTCCACAGATTCTCTATTGGATCCAGGTCTGGACTTTGACTTGGCCATTGTAAAATAAAGTATGTGATTTTATGATACCCAGTGCCTGCAAAGTGCATGTTTCTTTTTTCACAATTTTTAACACCTGGATATGTTTATTTGTGAACCATTCCATTGTAGATTTTGCTTTATGTTTTGGATCATTGTCTTGTTGGAAGACAAATCTCCGTCCCAGTCTCAGGTCTTTTGCAGACTCCATCAGGTTTTCTTCCAGAATGGTCCTGTATTTGGCTCCATCCACCTTCCCATCAATTTTAACCATCTTCCCTGTCCCTGCTTAAGAAAAGCAGGCCCAAACCATGATGCTGCCACCACCATGTTTGACAGTGGGGATGGTGTGTTCAGGGTGATGAGCTGTGCTGCTTTTACGCCAAACATAACGTTTTGCATTGTTGCCAAAAAGTTTGATTTTGGTTTCATCTGACCAGAGCACCTTCTTCCACATGTGTGGTGTGTCTCCCAGGTGGCTTGTGGCAAACTTTAAACGACACTTTTTATGGATATCTTTAAGAAATGGCTTTCTTCTTGCCACTCTTCCATAAAGACCAGATTTATGCAGTATACAACTGATTGTTGTCCTATGGACAGAGTCTCCCACCTCAGCTGTAGATCTCTGCAGTTCATCCAGAGTGATCATGGGCCTCTTTGCTGCATCTCTGATCAGTCTTCTCCTTGTATGAGCTGAAAGTTTAGAGGGACGGCCAGGTCTTCGTAGATTTGCAGTGGTCTGATACTCCTTCAATTTCAATATTATCCCTTGCACAGTGCTCCTTGGGATGTTTAAAGCTTGGGAAATCTTTTTGTATCCAAATCCAGCTTTAAACTTCTCCACAACAGTATCTCGGACCTGCCTGGGGTGTTCCTTGTTCTTCATGATGCTCTCTGCACTTTAAACGGACCTCTGAGCCTATCACAGTGCAGGTGCATTTATACGGAGACTTGATTACACACAGGTGGATTCTATTTATCATCATTCGTCATTTAGGTCAACATTGGATCATTCAGAGATCCTCACTGAACTTCTGGAGAGAGTTTGCTGCACTGAAAGTAAAGGTGCTGAATAATTTTGTACGCCCAATTTTTCAGTTTTTTATTTGTTAACAAAGTTTGAAATATCCAATAAATTTTGTTCCACTTCATGATTGTGTCCCACTTGTTGTCGATTCTTCACAAAAAATTACAGTTTTATATCTTTATGTTTGAAGCCTGAAATGTGGCAAAAAGTCGCAAAGTTCAAGGGGGGCGAATACTTTTGCAAGGCACTGTAACTGCTGATGAGAAAAGGCATTTAGCAGTTTATATTTACTAAAATAATTGCGTTTCCATGTTCTGTGTACTGTGGGAGACCAAATATAATGAATGCAGGGACCTGGATTTAGTAACACTTTAACTGATGTTAGCTTTCCCAGCTATCCTCTGTGAACTACAAATCAACTTATTCCTATGTAATGAGGATGAAAACAGATGTTTGTAGTCCAAACCAGGAGAGCAGCCTAGGGTGGCAACACTGCTTCCTCATAGATACAGATCAGACTGTTCAACAGAAGATACCGTAAAACTCTGGAGATGCCATTTTAACCACCTAAACTCTGAAAGGTTTTTCACTCTTCATGATCAGACCATGTTTTGCAATTTGGCACTGTGCTACTTTAACTGGCGATTGCGCGGTCATGTAACACAGTACCTTAATACCTTGGTTTGCGAGCATAATTTGTTCCGGAAGCACTCGTGTATCAAAGCAAATTTCCCCATAAGAAAGAATGTAAACTCAGATGATTCGTTCCACAACCATTCACATAAAAACGATTACGGCAATACAAAATACAGTATAAGGTGTACTGTAAAAATAAAACAAATTAACCTGCACTTCAAAATACAGTACTATACGGTATAAAATTAACCGTACTGTAAAAATAAAACCCCTTAACCTGCACTTTGCGGGACCCCTCCATATAGTAGTATGACCAGGCTCCCAATCCACAGTTCCTTTAAAAATAAAAAACAGTACACTCGCAATGTTAAGGATTCTGGTGCAATTCCAAAGCCGCTGGTATATATGTACTGTACATTAAAGCCGCTGGTGTACAGTTTACAGTTCTTTTATAGCGCTTCTTGCTAGGGATGCACCGAAATGAAAATTCTGGACCGAAACCGAAACCGAAAATGCAGGAAGCCCTTGGCCGAAAACCGAAACCGAAACTGACTTTTTCCCCCCAAATTATTTTAAAATAGATAGAACAGGGGCATACGACAGAAACAGGCAGCGATGTACACCTGTAGCTAGTATGCAGTATATGTACTGTGATGGGTTGGCAAGTGGTTAATTTAATTACCAATGATATTTGTATTATGCAGCATGAGGGGGTTAATGTATTGCCACTGCTGATCACTGATGCATTAGTGACCGACCAGTGGCAGTTAATTAACCCCTTTGTGCTGCATTAGTACAACCAGTATCAGTGTTAATTAACACTGGTTGCACTGATACTGGTTGCACTAATGCAGCACAAAGGGGTTAATTAAGTGCCACTGGTCGGTCACTAATGCATCAGTGACCAGCAGTGACAATACATTAGCCCCCTCATGCTTCATAATACAAATACCATTGGTAACCTCACCTCAGCCCCCCCACCTCAATGATGCAATGTCCTTACTTGTCAGCACCTCTCTGCTCCTCCCGTCCCCTTCCTTTCAAAAATGCCGCCTCCCGGTGATGTCACTACTACGGCTCTGTGTATGTCACCAGGACAGAAAGTCAGGGAAATTTCCCCAACAGTAATAAGGTTTTAAAACAAGGTGTGAATATAGCTCTGAGGTGCATCCTAATCACACTAGCAGCGCTCCAATGAATTCTTAAGGAGAATCGTATACAACCACTACAATACATATATAAAATACATTCAGTATTTTATATATGTATTGTAGTGGTCGTATACGATTCTCCTTAAGAATTCATTGGAGCGCTGTTAGTGTGATTAGGATGCACCTCAGAGCTATATTCACACCTTGTTTTAAATTTATTCTATTTATAGCAGCTGCTATCTTATTTGTCAGCTTTAAGCTAGCGCTGGGTGAGTGGGCAGTTTTTTAATTACTTACTCTTTTTTGTACAAGTAATAAGGTTTTGTTGGAGTAAGGCTTTAACATACAGTGCCTTTTTCACAGATTTGATGTATGTTACAAAGTGTATACAATGTGTATCTGCAGTCAAATCTTAACAAGAGAGAGAGACTGTTACAAAGTGTTTCTGAGAGAGAGAGAATGTTACGTTTTGACTGCAGAAACACTTTGTAACATTCCATTTCAGAGAGAGAGAGAGAGAGACTGACTCTAGGCTGTGATTTATAATCCGTTCTAACTAGACGCTACAGCAGCAGACATCCACATTACCTTCTTCTACAGCGAACGGCACATGGAAGGGAGGAGGTGGGTGCAACAATTCAGCATTAGGCGCGGAGGAGGATAAGATCCTTTGCATTATAAGTCCCTCTCCCCCGAGCCGTCTAGCGACCACTGTAGCTCACAATGAAGCCCCAGTGTAACCAGCATAGGATCGCAGCAGTCAGCAGCACACATACCCGCAAATGACAGGGAAGTGAAGGACTCGCTTTTAACTGATATCAGCATACATTTTCGGCATCCTTAACCCCCTATCGGCCGAAATTGGATACTCACATTTTCGGCCGAAATTATCGGTGGCCGAAATTTCGGTGCACCTCTACTTCTTGCATAACTCAGATACTCGGAAACTGTTCACTTCCGGGTGCTCCGAACGCACGTTACGTCCGCCCACCCAGCTGGGAGTGTCCCCGAGTGTCTCCGAGTTCTGCAGGAAGTGCTGGGAGCCACCAGCGCTCCTGGACTTCTGGCCACATACAGAACTGTATACTGTACACCAGCGGCTTTGGAATTGAACCATACTCCTTAACATTGTGAGTGTAATTCTATTTTTTTAAAGCGGTAGTATACTCAGCACTTCGATATCTCTAAATCCAATGTAAGCCAGTAACATGTCATTTGCAATAATATAGCCTGTAAATAAGGTATTACAAATGTTCCTTACATTAGTTATTTTTTTCCGTTCGGGTCTGTATTTTCTCCTGTTCGGCACCGCCATCCTTGCTTTGGTTTCTGTCTCCTGAGCACTGCAGTATTTCCGCCCACATTAGGAGTAGTGTTCGAAAATCCCGCGCATGCGCAGTGGCCATCTTCTTCTCTCTCCACTAGAACTCCCCTGTGACGTAGCAAGTCACATGGGGTAGTGGAGAATTTTCTGCATAGGGACGGTGTGAGTCTCGCGTGAGCTCGGGGCTGACGTCCAGCACAGGAAATGACGCAGCCCCCCGCATAGACCCTGCATTATTCCGGCAGCATCATTAGCTTGCCGGAAAATCAGGGTAAACTGAGCATGTGCGGGTAACGTCATTGACAAGAACGAGCAAAATATAAACAGAACGGCAGAAGTGACAGGCAAAAGAAAAGGTTAGAGATGTCATACGGGCAGATATGATTTATATTGTGAAAAGTACCTAAAATGAGTATACTACCGCTTTAACATTAAAACTACTGCTTGTATATCAAGACAGCGCTCGCAAATCAAGGCAACATCTAAAAAAAGAACTTTTCTCTTCTTTCAAAAATCTCATAAACGCGTTACTCGTAAACCAAGGTTTTACTATATGTTTTGCTTGATAAACTCTTCCTTGTAACCTTTTATTTGTAAATCTTATCCAGAAAATAATAAAAAATGTGGAAGAAAAGGGCTTTTATTTGGTGGTATTTGATCACCACTGGGTTTTTTTTCCTGTGTATAAACAAAGAATAAAATTTTCGAGGAAAAAAAAAGTTTTATACTTTTATAAAAAAAAAAATATCCATTAAAATCTAATTTTGTCATGAATTTAGGCCAAAATGTATTCTGCTATATGTCTTTGGAAAAGGAATACCAATAAGTGTATATTAATTGGTTTGTGTGAAAGTTATAGAGCCTACAACTATGGTGATGGTATGTGTATGCATATATATTTATATTTGAAAATTAATCAATTCTGGTGTACAGACGGCCTATAATTTCTTGAGGCCTTTAAAATTCCAGGAAACTACAAATGACCCCTTCTTGTAAAGTAGACAGCCTGGTGCATTTAGTAAGAGGCATGGCAAGTTTTTTTGAAGTTGTAATTTTTTTTCTCAAGTTTTTGGAAAATAAAGAAATTCATTTTCTCTTTCGTTTCTTTGACAGACACAGCGCCTGGTCTTCTTAGCCATTGGTTTATACTGCCCCCTACAGGAGTAGGACACTAGGCAGAAAAAAAGCTGGGATCTCTGGTCCTGGAAATTTTTTCTTTTTAGATCAAATTTATTTATTTTTTTCCTGTGAGATCTACAATCAACTATTTGACTCGGCGACGGGCTGGATAATCTAGATCCAGTGGTCACCCCAGTCTGGCCAGCGAGCGCGCGCAGGCCTCAGCTGTGCTCTAGATTGGTCGTGACATAGCCCCACTGGACAGGGGCTCGTTTGCAAGTTAAATGCCTCGCGAGGTCTCATACGACCGGGTCCCGGCCTGAGTCGCAGCGTTCCTCCTGGCCGACAGCCCCCCATTTCGATGGAGAGGAGGTTCTGTCTGGAGCATAACAAAGGAAAAATGGATGGTACAACGTAGGTTGTCCAAACATATATTGTGGCGGACATTCAAGGCACACGCTGAGTAAGCACACTTATATTATTTAAAATAATTGTGTTTATTAAGAAAGTTTAAAAAAACATACAACGAAAATTATTTAAATGAACATTAACATGAATATGCTTTTCTATACATTCAAGAAGTAGTATACAAACATTGTTGACATGGTGAGGGTTACAGTTGTTTATACAAATCTGATAAGGTCAACGCGTTTCGCATTTACGCTTCCTCAGGACCTCAGATAGTTGAGTAACCTCTTGATAGAAAGACAGAAAATATGTCATATATTACTTTTTCATATATATATATGTATAGATGTATCCATTTACAGTATTTCATATAGATTAGTTACATATGCATGTATATTACTGTATGATCACGCGGACATAAAAAGAGTGAATAGACCCACCTCCTCACACAACAGTGTATCATACTGGTCGACCGGGGGCTAGACTCGATGGAAGGGGCCACCTCGGACCATAACCACCTAAATTGGTAAGTTTATCAGATGACATTATATGAAATTATTTTTTAGAGTTAATTTTAACATATACTGTGTATGATATTCTATGATAATTCATAATTACCTTTTGAAGAGTATTGATGAATATAGGGAGAGATAGGACGGCTGGGTGGAGGATAGTATGTAGATCAATTGGGCTTGTTCCACCTGAATGTGAACAATATATTTATATTCACATTCTAGTGAATTTTTGATATTTGTGGTATAATATATTTTTTTCTTTCATTTCGCCACAATGAAGTACATGAATATATATATCTAATCCCATTCTGCAGAGTAGACATATCACACCAAGATAAAGAATAAAAGAAGAAATGAGAAAAGAAAGCGGAATTAGGAAGAAAGGGGAAAGGGGTGGGAAAAGAATACAGAAGAAAGGGGGGGAGGCAAAAGGAGGGGGGGGAAGACTAGGGAAATGGGGTGAACTTAAGAGAAAAGAGGACATGAAAGGTGTGACAGGGAAGGATGCAGAGATAAACAAAGAAAACTGTGAGGATAGGGTAATTAGGAGAACAAGATGAAAAAAGGTGTGTATATGTATAGTTACAGATATATGATACAACATATATTTTATATTCTTTGTCTCCATGTACTTCAGGGCAAAAGAAATACAAGGGATATCTGGTATTTAGTGAGTACTTACATTTTAAATTGTATTCTTATGTTTAGGGATGTCTTAGTAATGGATTATCTCGATGGCTTGTTGTTAAGGGAGACCCAGATAGGTCAGCGTCCAGCTGGCAAGCAGCGACACGATCCCCTCACACTGAAGACAGGAGATAGAGATAAGGTGTATAGGTATTGCCTATGTTACCACATAATACAGACTGTGCTCGAGTATGCAGCATATTACAGCTTTCTTTGTGCGGAAACAACAATGTACTTACATCCAGCTACGTCCTCAGCTCATATCCCAGCCGCCATACCTTTTTCCCTGGTGGTTTCATGGTCTATATAGGTCCCTCACACCGGCTGCTAATCAGCACAGGTGTTTGACGTCGGCCGCGGCGCACCGGAAGTGCGTCATCGGTCTCCGCCGGAAATGATGTTAAACCGGAACACATCTCCTATCGGAAGTGGGAGGAGCCCCAGAGAGGCGTTGTTGGTGAGCACTCAGTTGTTTCCGCACAAAGAAAGCTGTAATATGCTGCATACTCGAGCACAGTCTGTATTATGTGGTAACATAGGCAATACCTATACACCTTATCTCTATCTCCTGTCTTCAGTGTGAGGGGATCGTGTCGCTGCTTGCCAGCTGGACGCTGACCTATCTGGGTCTCCCTTAACAACAAGCCATCGAGATAATCCATTACTAAGACATCCCTAAACATAAGAATACAAGTCAAAATGTAAGTACTCACTAAATACCAGATATCCCTTGTATTTCTTTTGCCCTGAAGTACATGGAGACAAAGAATATAAAATATATGTTGTATCATATATCTGTAACTATACATATACACACCTTTTTTCATCTTGTTCTCCTAATTACCCTATCCTCACAGTTTTCTTTGTCTATCTCTGCATCCTTCCCTGTCACACCTTTCATGTCCTCTTTTCTCTTAAGTTCACCCCATTTCCCTAGTCTCCCCCCTTTCTTCTGTATTCTTTTCCCACCCCTTTCCCCTTTCTTCCTAATTCCGCTTTCTTTTCTCATTTCGTCTTTTATTCTTTATCTTGGTGTGATATGTCTACTCTGCAGAATGGGATTAGATATATATATTCATGTACTTCATTGTGGCGAAATGAAAGAAAAAATATATTATACCACAAATATCAAAAATTCACTAGAATGTGAATATAAATATATTGTTCACATTCAGGTGGAACAAGCCCAATTGATCTACATACTATCCTCCACCCAGCCGTCCTATCTCTCCCTATATTCATCAATACTCTTCAAAAGGTAATTATGAATTATCATAGAATATCATACACAGTATATGTTAAAATTAACTCTAAAAAAGAATTTCATATAATGTCATCTGATAAACTTACCAATTTAGGTGGTTATGGTCCGAGGTGGCCCCTTCCATCGAGTTTAGCCCCCGGTCGACCAGTATGATACACTGTTGTGTGAGGAGGTGGGTCTATTCACTCTTTTTATGTCCGCGTGATCATACAGTAATATACATGCATATGTAACTAATCTATATGAAATACTGTAAATGGATACATCTATACATATATATATGAAAAAGTAATATATGACATATTTTCTGTCTTTCTATCAAGAGGTTACTCAACTATCTGAGGTCCTGAGGAAGCGTAAATGCGAAACGCGTTGACCTTATCAGATTTGTATAAACAACTGTAACCCTCACCATGTCAACAATGTTTGTATACTACTTCTTGAATGTATAGAAAAGCATATTCATGTTAATGTTCATTTAAATAATTTTCGTTGTATGTTTTTTTAAACTTTCTTAATAAACACAATTATTTTAAATAATATAAGTGTGCTTACTCAGCGTGTGCCTTGAAAGTCCGCCACAATATATGTTTGGACAACCTACGTTGTACCATCCATTTTTCCTTTGTTATGTAATATTAGGATTATGGCACCTAAGGGGCAGCTCCCAATCTGTATCTTCTGTCTGGAGCAGTGCCCGCTTGGTTCCTTGTATGGAAAGTAACTGTCCCATCTCTCTCCCTGAAGGGTTTTGGGGTGGACATGGGCCCCTCCATAGGACGGTCAGACACCTGGGTTCCCCTCCTTCCTGTTAGGCACACCCCTCGTCAGTCTGGTGGCCCCTGTGGGCCATCTCGCCCCCCCCTCCTCCTCCTTCATGGACGCTGGGGTTGTGAGGTGGCCTGGTTCACTGCCGAGGGTAGAGGCAGGGTGCTGTGCTGGCAATGGAGCGGTAGGGTGCATTTTCTGAGGCCTAGGAATCCCTCCTGGGTCCCTAGGAGCATTTGTGAGGCCGCCATTTTCTTGTAGCCTGTGTGCTTTATGCACGGTGGCCATGTTTGTGTAGTCCGGTGGCCATTTTCTGGTAGTTTGTCATTGAAAATAGTGGTGGCCATGACAATGGAGCCTTCTGGGCGGCGATTTTGCCTTTCCTTAGCTAGAGTGCTCCTTCCTCTGGACAAACTCCAGAAACTGCAGGCTGTAATTTGTCTCCTCCTGTCCAGCAGATGGTAATACCTCCGGACTTGCATGCAGGTTCTGGGCCTGAGGGTGTCTACCTTTGAGGCGGTTTTGGTTTCACAGTTCCATACGAGGTCCCTGCAAGGGAGATTCTGGCCAAATGGGACAAGAATCCGCAGTCTCTTGACAATCCGATCCGGGTGAGCCGTGATATGAAAGAGTTCCTAATATCGTGGCTTCGTTCTCCTACACTTCAGCTGGGCAAATCCTTCCTCCCCTCATATTGGACAGTGGTCGCCACCAATGCCAGCCTGTCCGGCTGTAGAGGCGTCCTCGGCAAAACTTCTGCTCAGGTGATCTGGACACTGGAAGAGTCCAGACAACCAATCAATGTCTTGTTACTCAGAGCGATCATACTGCCTGGAACATTGAAGGAATCATCTTCAGGGATGTCCGTTGCGCATTCAATCAGACAGTGCCACGGCCGTGGCTTATGTCAATCGCCAAGGCGGCACAAGAACTGTCCTGGCGGCTCTGGGGGTAGCCGGCATTCTAAGGTGGGCAGAACGGTTCATTCCAGCCCTCTCCGCCATACACATTCCTGGGGTTGAAAACTGACAGGCGGATTACCTCAGTCGGCAAGCACTGGACCATGGGGAGTGGTCCCTTCATCCAGAGATTTTTTCACCAGTTGTGTCTCTGGTGGGGCATAGCTAAAGTGGATCTGTTGGCGTCCGGGCTCAAAAGAAATGTACAGAGGTTTGTGGCTCGGTTACGGGATTTTCTTGCGGATGCCCGCTCTCAAGGCCCCGTGGGGTCATTATCGTCTGATTTACGCCTTTCCTCCTCTCAAGCTTCTGCCAAGACGGCTACGCAGGATTGAGGCAGAAGGGTTTACGGTCATCTCAGTGGCCCCGGACTGGCCTCGCCGGGCTTGGTACACCGATCTGGTGCGGCTGGTCGACGGCGTTCCTTGGAAGCTTCCTCTCAGGGAGGATCTTCTGTCCCAAGGACCAATATTCCATCTTGCTTTACAGTCGCTGGCTTTGACGGCTTGGCTGTTGAATGTCAGGTGCTGATGGATGGAGGTTTGTCTGAGTTGGTGATTCCAACACTGTTGAAAGCTAGGAAATCTACTTCTAGTAAGATCTACCATCGTACATGGAAGACGTATATTGCGTGGTGTGAGTATCTTGGGATTCTTCCCCCCTATTTTTTCGGTGGCTCAATTCTTGACCTTCCTTCAAAGGGGGGTTGAGCAGAAACTGGCCTTGAGTACTATCAGGTGTCGGCCTTAGCGGTCTTCTTTCATTGGCCCTTGGCCACATACTCCTTGGTGCATACTTTTCTTCAGGGAGTTAGGCACTTGACCCCTCCAGTGGGGTCTCTGTTGCCGCCTTGGGACTTCAATTTCGTGCTGTCAGTCCTCCAGAAGCCTCCTTTTGAGAATCTTCGGGAGAATGCCCTGCTTACGCTGTCTTAGAAGGTGACCTTTTTTGGTGGCTTTCACCTCTGCACCCAGGGTGTTGGAATTGGCGGCATTACCCTGTCGTTCACCTTACTTGGTGGTTCACAGAGATAGGGTGGTCCTTCGCCCCTGTCTGTCGTTCCTTCCTCAGGTTGTCTCTGACTTTCATTTGAATGAAGGTATTGTGTTGCCTTCCCTGTGTCCCAGGCATAGACATCTGAAGGAAATTGCTTTGCATGCCTTGGATGTGGTCCGGGCAATTGGGGTGTACCTGGCAGCTACGGAGTCTTTTAGGAAGTCAGACTCACTATTTGTGCTTACGGATGGGCCTCGGAAAGGGTTGTCCGCTTCCTCTGAGGCCATTTCCAGATGGATCAAGCAGACAGCAATTCAAGGGTCAGGTTCCCCCTTTCCCTGTCAAGGCCCACTCTACTCGGCCATTCTGTGCCACCTGGGCCTTATGTCATCAGGCTTTATTGATGCAGGTTTGCAAGGCAGCCACCTGGTCGTCTTGTGTACAAAGTTCTGTAAAGTGGATGCTACCTTTTGGCCGCAAGGTTTTGTAGGCTCCTGTTTAGAGGACCTGGTCCTCTTTGAGGGTGTATTGTTTTTTTCAGGTGTGCTCCAGTTGTTTTGGTTGAGCTCTCCTGTTTACCTGGTTGGCTATAGTTTAGCCTTGGGATTTTCTTTTCACTTTTCCGACCCCTCATGTTTAACACTGCTTTGGGACGTCCCGATGCTTAAGAAGATCAGAAGCTGTGTCCGTCAATGAACGAAAGAAAATGGGTTTTTTGACTAACTGTAAAATCCATTTCTCTGATGTTCATTGATGGACACAGCACCCTCCCCTATTTGGAGTTGTAATTCTTCTGACACAGCTTGTAACAAAACTGAGTACCTATAGCAGAGAGAGGGAGTATACCCCCTGGGACTGCCCATAGGTTTAGTCAGACCTTTTTTCTGCCTAATGTCCTAATGTCTCCTGTAGGGGCAGTATAAACCAATGGTTAAGAAGATCAGGGGCTGTGTTTGTCAATTAACACCAGAAAAATGTATGTTACGGTAAGTCAAAAATCCCTTTTTTTTTTTTTTGTGTTTTTTCTTTCACAATTTATTTTATTATAATAACTGTCACCAGCGCAGAACAGTGTCATAATGTGACTGGTGTGGCGGCGATCAGGGACACTGACTGGTGACAGTCATGTATGTCTTGTATGTGTTGTCAATTGCACTTGTACACATTGCGCTTTGCATGTGAACAGTGCATGGAGAAAATACTAGATAGGATCTTGAATGGTGCTGCTTCGAACCATTTACTTTATTAGTTTTATACAACTTATAGTTGTGGGAACACTATAAGGTGTTTGCAGCAGCTCATTTAATTGATTCACACAATAAGAGTGATAGCAGGGGAGTATAATTTATTATTTAGATAGGATTTTGCTGCCAACAATGTGGTTAAATGCATTAACCCTAATGGTATAGAAACCTGTGCTGCCTAAAATACTTGGTCGTTACTGACTTTCTTTTTTGAAAATGCTAGTCCTCTTGCAGATTCAAATGCTTTATTGCCTCCGTCAGTGGCTCACAAAAAAGTATGCAGATAAAAAAATTCTTAACTTGAGGCCATTGACCTCCAGACAACGCCTTCGGCAAGGACAGCAACTGCATTTCTATCACAACAAGTTCTCTTCAGCACGTGTGAACTTTACAACATTTTTTTATGTTTTCCTCATGGATTATCGTTATGTTTCTGTCAGGCTGCTGGTTCAATCGTCACAGAGTACTGGATGAGACGGGTTTCCTCTGGCAGAGTAGTCCAGCAGAAGGTTCTTTCTGTCATTGGTGAATGTATAGAAAGCTTTGGCCCTGGCTGCACAGAAATGCAAAAAATTCTGAGTGCGCGCTGTCCTCTGGTACGCTTTTACCACCAGCCCACGGGTCTTCACTGTGACCTCACTGCAGACAACAGGTAAGCTTGTTGTATTGTTTATTTCTTTGATTAATCTTTTGATTTACAGTCTTGGTAGGACAAAATCCTGGAGCTGGGTAGACACTTGACGAAGAGAAGTCCACTTCAGACACCATGGCGAAGTGCTGTGATTAGACACAGTGAGATGATGTGCCCATGACTGACGCAGCTTCGTCTTGTAGTGTTTCCTATTATATGGAGACAGCTGGCAAGAGTTGGGCAATGTGCGTGTAAAACTGGCATCTCCACCTGAAATGACAAATTTTTCTGATCTGCCTATTCTGAGTTTGTTTGTCAGGGACAGCTGGGTAGCCTAATCAGTTTCATAAGGAGGTCAGCAATTACAACCTCCCAGCCAAGCACATGAGCAGTGGGGAAGCAGTAGGTAGCAGCTCATAAAAATTAGTGCAGAACTGCCTGCCAGAGGGGCCAGCTGATCTGAGGTCTTTAGAATTGGCAGTATAGAAACGATTAGAAGGGTATGAGGGGAAGGGTTCAACGCTTTTTTGGCTTTACTTCTATGGATCACGACACTGTGCACATCATTCTGCACTCCAGTGACAGGTTTTCAGCCTTCTAAAGCCTACTGTTGGGTGACATCACTCAGCTACTCCAGGCTCTAGAAAGATTGCAGACTTTAGTCAGGATACACCCAGATGCCTGGGACAGCAGCTGGCTCAGCCTCTCAGTGAGCTGCTGTGAGACTGCGCTAGCCTCTCTCATCCCCTCCACAGCCATGTGCTCCAGTGAGTGTTGGAGGGGCAGAGCAGTCACCAGCTCTCTATTCACTTAGAAATTGAGAGCAAAGTGATCAGCAGTCTTTGATCGCTCAGTTCTCTGTCTTAGAAGCAGCGAGGGACAGATTTGGCATTCACCTAGGTGAGCATAATTTTTTTTGTCTTCTTTTTAGAACCCCATACTTCTCTTTTATCAAACTGGATTGTGTAGTGTGTGTGTGTGTGTGTGTGTGTGTGTGTGTGTGTGTGTGTGTGTGTGTATATATATATATATATATATATATATATATATATATATATATATATATATATATATATACACACACACACACACACACACAGTATCTCACAAGTGAGTACACCCCTCACATTTTTGTAAATATATCTTTTCATGTGACAACAGTGAAGAAATTACACTTTGCTACAATGTAAAGTAGTGAGTGTACAGCTTGTATAACAGTGTAAATTTGCTGTCCCCTCAAAATAACTCAACACACAGCCATTAATGTCTAAATCGCTGGCAACAAAAGTGAGTACACCCCTAAGTGAAAATGTCCAAATTGGAGCCGTTTTCCCTTCCTGGTGTCATGTGACTTGTTAGGGTTACAAGGTCTCAGGTGTGAATGGGGTGCAGGTGTGTTAAATTTGGTGTTATCGCTCTCTCTCATACTGGTCACTGGAAGTTGAACATGGCACCTCATGGCAAAGAACTCTCTGGGGATCTGAAAAACAGAAGTGTTTCTCTTCATAAAGATGGCCTAGGTTATAAGACGATTGTCAAGACCCTTAAACTGAGCTGCAGCACAGTGGCCAAGACCATACAGCACTTTAACATGACAGGTTCCAACAGTCCTCGCCATGGTCGACTAAAGAGATCGAGTGCAAGTGCTCAGCATCATATCCAGAGGTTGTCTTTGGGAAATAGACGTGTGAGTGCTGCTAGCATTGCTGCAGAGGTTGAAGGGGTGGGGGGTCAGTCTGTCAGTGCTCGGACCATACGCCGCACACTGCATCAAATTGGTCTGCATGGCTGTTGTCCCAGAAGGAAGTCTCTTCTAAAGATGATGCACAAGAAAGCCTGCAAACAGTTTGCTGAAGACAAGCAGACTAAGGACACCCCTCCTGAGTACACCCCTCACATTTATGTAAATATTTTATATCTTTTCATGTGACAACACTGAAGAAATGACACTTTGCTACAATGTAAAGTAGTGAGTGTACAGCTTGTATAACAGCGTGATATTGCTGTCCCCTCAAAATAACTCAACACACAGCCATTAATGTCTAAACCGCTGGCAACAAAAGTGAGTACACCCCTAAGGGAAAATGTCCAAATTGGACCCAAAATGTCAATATTTTGTGTGGCCACTATTATTTTCCAGCACTGCCTTAACCCTCTTGGGCATGGAGTTCACCAGAGCTTAACAAGTTGCCACTGGAGTCCTCTTCCACTCCTCCATTACAACATCATGGAGCTGGTGGATGTTAAGAGACCTTGCGCTCCTCCACCTTCCATTTGAGGATGCCCCACAGATGCTCAATAGGGCTTAGGCTTGGAGACATGCTTGGCCAGTCCAGTGCCTTTACCCTCAGCTTCTTTAGTAAGGCAGTGGTCGTCTTGGAGCTGTGTTTGGGGTTTTTATCATGTTGGAATACTGCCCTGCGGCCAAGTCCCTGAAGGGAGGGGATCATGCTCTGCTTCAGTATGTCACAGTACATGTTGGCATTCATGGTTCCCTCAAAGAACTGTAGCTCCCCAGTTCCAGCAGCACTCATGCATCCCCAGACCATGACACTCCCACCACCATGCTTGACTGTAGGCAACACACGCTTGTCTTTGTACTCCTCACCTGGTTGCCGCCACACATGCTTGACACCATCTGAACCAAATAAGTTTATCTTGGTCTCATCAGACCACAGGACATGGTTCCAGTAATCTATGTCCTTAGTCTGCTTATCTTCAGCAAACTGTTTGCGGGCTTTCTTGTGCATCACCTTTAGAAGAACTTCCTTCTGGGATGACAGCCATGCAAACCAATTTGATGCAGTGTGCAGAGTATGGTTTAAGCACTGACAGGCTGACCCCCCACCCCTTCAACCTCTGCGGCAATGCTGGCAGCACTCATACGTCTATTTCCCAAAGACAACCTCCGGATTTGACGCTGAGTTTGTGCACTCAACTTCTTTGTTCGACCATGGTGAGGTCTGTTCTGAGTGGAACCTGTCCTGTTAAACCGCTGTATGGTCTTGGCCACTGTGCTGCAGCTCAATTTCAAGGTCTTTTCAATCTTCTTCTATCCTATGCTATCTTTATGTAGAGCAACAATAATTTTTTTCAGATCCTCAGAGAGCTCTTTGCCATGAGGTGCCATGTTGAACTTCCAGTGACCAGTATGAGAGAGTGAGAGCGATAACACCAAATTTAACACACCTGCTCCCCATTCACACCTGAGACCTTCTAACGAGTCACATGACACCAGGGAGGGAAAATGGCTAAATGGGGCCCAATTTGGACTTTTTTACTTAGGGGTGTAATCAAGTTTGTTGCCAGTGGTTTAGACATTAATGGCTGTGTGTTATTTTGTGGGAACAGCAAATTTACACTGTTATACAAGCTGTACACTTACTACTTTACATTGTAACAAAGTGTAATTTCTTCAGTGTTGTCACATGAAAAGATATCATAAAATATTTTACAAAAATGTGAGGGGTGTACTCACTTTTGTGAGATACTGTATATGTATAGTAGAATTTTACCTAAATCTTTGATTATCTGTCTAGCAGTAATAGACCAGTCATTTTTTCCTGGTATGTAAAATTTTTTAGACTGCCACCTCTAAATGCGGTATCTTTCAATGAACTAAAATATATACAGATAATCCTTGATGTCACCAGATTAATGGTTTGACAGTATTTTTGGAAGTGTTGTGCATCATGCAGTTTTGACCGTTTCCTTTTCAAATCGAGTGATCAGAGACTTTCAAAAATCTGAAAACACATGGCGGTGCATGTCAAATGACACACAATATGCCATGCATTTTAATTTGTTTATGGTGTGAACAAATCCTAAAACCATCAGCTGACTGCTAGGACTGGACTGAGGTAATCCAGGAAATGTATGTAGGTGGTAATATCTTGTATTGAGTAACTGTCTTTAATCCTGATTTTTCTTCTGTGATGTAGAATTGCGCTAAGAAGCTCAGAGCTTTTGTACATATTTGGGAACATTGATAGTCGAGTGCGACCTCTTGTCTTCACTTTGCGATGTTGGGCTCGTGTGCATGGGATCACAAGCTCTGTGTCTGGACACTGGATCACTAACTTCTCCCTCACCACGATGATCTTATTCTTCTTACAGAAGAGAAATCCACCTGTTATCCCAACTCTAGATCAGCTGAAGAATCTTGCAGGTAAAAAGAAAATATAATTATTGAAGAATGCCTTTACCACCAAGTTCTAGAACCTCAGTACTACTCTCAAATTTGACCAGTGTGATAGTTCTTTAAAGGCTAAGTTCACCTTTCTTAACCTGTTAACATTTTACACCCGTATTTGGGGCGTAACATGTTTAGCATGCACCCCGATCCCCCACTCTTTGGGGCAGGGGATACTCTCCCGGCACCCACTGTCACAATTTCAAACCAGTGTGGCCATGCAGGGCTCTGCTGTGTCATTCAGTCACAGTTTCCTGTGAATTAAAGAGTACAGGTACCGTCAGCCATTGCGTCTGACGGCTTGTTGTTCTCGGTGAACTGTGCAGGTGCTGGTGAGCTCTCTTGTAGTTAATTGATTTTCCTGCTTTCTCGTAACTGCCTGCTGGTATCAGAGGTACCAGCAGACCGCTATGAAAGTCTGCTGGAGCCTGACATTGCACCTGTGATCTATCGGTCACGGTCGCAATGTTCTGTAGGGCTCCTTTGAAAATAAATAATGCATTTTTTTTTTTTACCTGCAAAAAAAGCGCATTTATTATTTTATTTTTTTCTTCAAAAGGTAAACTTGTCCTTTAAAGAGACCCTGCTGCCAGAACATTTATTTCAACAAATCCTTGCTATTAAATTATACGTGCATTTGATGTAATTCATACATATAAAAGCCTCCTTTTGTATAGACTTCCTGAAAAAGATTATTTTAAGAGGGAAGGGGTGGAGGAGTTAGACTAGCACTGAGAATAATTAGGAGAGTAAGCAACCTTATAGAGGTGGAGATCTACCTTACCAACATGGAAGAAGTCAAAGATCACTGAGCACAGTGTCGCCTCCTCACACCCGATTTAAACCTCTAACTGCCGTACTACCGTGTCGCAATCATTTGCATTGCAACGGCAATCATGGGTTTAAATCAGGTGATGAGGAGGCAACATATCACCTCCTGTCAAACACACTCTGATCTGTTTTCAGAGGAGCAGCAGTGCCTGCTGCACTTGTAAATAAGCCCTTAGCTGCATTTGGCAGCTGCACCCTTAGGGCTCATTCACGCAAAGTTGGAGGGGGCTCAAACCTGTGTTTGAATCAGGGTTTTACCACCCCTTGTGGCAGCAGTCAAAGGAGAGTACACATGCCACAGCAGGAATTAAATCCCCTGTTGCTTTTGGTGGGTGCTACTACCTACCAATCACGACCCATTCAAGTAAATAGGGCTATTCTGCAAGTGCCCAAGGGGTTCAAATAGGTGGTAGGAAAGCAACACAATGCTGCCTGCTTTAACTCCTTGTTTGCTGTACTGCTCAAGGTTGCAGGGCATTTGTGAAGTGGCCTCATTCACTTGAATGGGTCATGCTTGGCAGGTGCAATACCCACCAAACGTGACAGGGTGTATAGATCTTGCTGCAACTGAGACACCCCTGGCCACTGCAGCAAAAGGGGGTGCTGTTGGGGTTTTACCACTCCCCAAACTACAAATGTAAATGAACCCTTACTGTTTTGAGCCCCCTATGAGGGTACTTTCACACTGATGTGCTGCAGTTTACCTGTAACGCGGGTGCAGTGCATCTGCAACTTTCCTGGGTTAGCTGCATTTGTGCCATAGACTTCTATAATATCCTGCAGGTGTGGTGCACTTTCTGAAAGCGCACCAAAATTCCTGCATTCAGAAAGTGCACCAAACCTGCAGGATATAATTGAAGTCAATGGCTAAGCGCAGCTAACCCGCAGGAAAGCTGCAGGTACACTGCACTGCACCCACAGTGCAACTGAGTGAAAGAAGTCCTATACTGCAGTGCCCAGTGTAATGCTTGACACTGACCTGAAGATCTCTTCTTTACTGCTGCTGGCACCACTCTGGGGACCACTAGCCCGGGATAACAGATAGAGTGCAGTTGGTATCACTCCGCATGGGACAGGAGCCAGCACTACAGAGAAGGCATCGGCTTGTGCACTCTTGCTCCCTACTACAGCACAAAGTTTTCAAGTAGTTCTCTGCGTTGCACTCTGATATTCTGGGATGGTGGGTCAGCAAGCCCAGACCGTGATCTACTAGTCACCTGCCCACTATTTTCTGGTTGCTGACCCCTGAAATAGACTATTCCAGAAGAGGAAATGGCTGTGACATGGTAGAGGGGAGAGGACTGTGCTAGGAATGGACTCACCTGGAGTCATCAGGTTTTCTACCAAGTTCAAAGGCACAGTGTAAGAGAATAGAAAAAAATGCTAAGGAAAAGAAATGCACTGTAAGTCAGAGTTTAAAAACATTTTTCTGTGAATTTTACCTGCCTTTAAGGTTTGAGACAGGGTCTCTTTAATGTAACCCCAATTTAAAGTGACTATCACTGATTTAATGTTTCTTATCTGCCTTTGTGTCACTTCCTAGATATTCTGGTTGAGCAAAAGCTCTGGCCATTCTGGTAATGTTGAAGATTGACCACTCCAGTCTGCACCCATTCCCATTGGCAGATGCGACAATCCACCATCGTGATTTGCCATTTAGACTCCTCGGGAAGTGCCTGAGCTTTGCAGATAAGAACTGTCCAAAATTCATCCATAGTAGCAGGAATGTTTTTGGCATAGTACATTTTGTGCGTTCATGTATTATGATCGGGAATAAAAAGAATGCTATTTACATTTCTTTTTCCAGAAGATCTAAATTTTTGCATATCCATTTCCAGCCCGGCTTATTGACGGCTGGGCAGTGCACTCCTCCAGGTCACGCCGCTCATCTGCCCTTCCGCCCTTTGGGATGTGCAGCGTGAAGATTGGTGATGATTCGTGTCCCTCTGACACAGCGCATCACCGATCAGGGTAAAGAGCCAATGACATTGGTTCTTTACCATGTGATCAGCTGTGTCCAATCACAGCTGATCCCCTGTAAACAGATACTGGTTCTCTGCATTTCCTTCCCTCAGCGGTGTCAGTGTCTGAGGAAAGGAAAGCCAATAACTGGCTTTCCTGTGATGGGATGTTTACACTAATACATGGCTTGACAAATTTGCTTTAAATCTAGGAGCCATCTAAAAAAGTTACGAGCCAGTATTTTTTAACGAACAAATCTTGCATGTAACATGTTCCTGAAGGTGAACTTCTCCTTTTGCTACCAGAGCTGTTTTTGTGATTTTTTTTATTTTTATTATGCACACGTTAAAAAAAATCATTTTGGGCTGAAAATTACATAAACTCCCAAACAGTATATCTTTTCTGAAAGCAGACACCCTAGAGAATAAATAGATACCCAACATGTGAAAGTTACACTTGTCAGTACCCATTATTTTCCATATGCAACACTTTAAAAGCCCCCTACAAGTCAAAAGTTAAGCTTTATGAAGGAGGTTTGGTGCTTTAATTATTGCTCTCATTCCTGCATGCGTGTTGGTATGTAATGTGTATCGCGATCAAAGTTTTCAGGCGTAGGTGCCCTGCCGCGTGCATTTATGTTTGTACATGCGTATATGTTGGGGGGGGGGGGGGATTTTATGAGCTTGGGTGTACCTTAAATTTTTAACAATTAAAAAACATTTTTTTATCACGTAATGGAGAAAAAGTCCCCATGTGGTGATTTATTTATTTATTTTTTGGTAACCGGTTCTCTTTAATGAGATATTCTAGGTCTAAAAGAGCGTTACATTCTTTCCCCGCCTTGATGGCTGGGGAAACTGTCAACTGGGACTCAGAAATTGTTACAGATCACTTCCGGGTCAAGTAGGGGGGGGGGGGGGGGGGATGTGTGTTCGCTCTGCTCCCAAAGCCCCCCGCCCCCTGGTTGCCCTCTCTACCCCGCACCAGCTTTGTCAGGGATACATAGTGGGGAGTGGTTATACATATTTTGTATGATTATCTTTCGTTCATTGATGGACACAGCTCCTTATCTTCTTGACAGTTGGGTTATACTGCCCTACAGGAGTAGGACACTAGGCAGGAAAAAAACTTGACTACGCCTATGGGGCAGTCCCAGGGGGTATACTCCCACTCAGCTATAGAGATTCAGTTTTCTCTTTCGTTTATTGATGGACACAGCTCTTCATCTTTATGACCGTAGGGTTATGCTGCCCCCTACAGTAGGACACTAGGCAGAGAAAAGCACAGCTTCCCCCTGCCTTTGCGAAATTGGCGTATCAATTGGTCCAGGGGCTACAGTTTGTCTGTGATGCCTCTTTGGATGCGGCTCCCTTGATTTCCAGACTGTCTGTACTGGTCCTGTCGCAGTGGTCCTTCGGAGTATTATCTGGCTGAAATGCTTGTCTGCGGATCAGACTTCTAAAAAGGCCTTATCTGATCTCCCATTTGTGGGGGATCGCCTGTTTGGAGCCTCCTTAGATGACATCATTAAGGGCCTCACAGGGGGGAAGAGTACTCTTCTTCTGCAGGCTTCCAAGGGCAAGGAGCCCCGTCATAGATGGGGGCCAGTCTTCTCGGCTCATAAGAGGCCTTTTCGTCCCTCAGGGTTTCAGGACAAGGGATCTAAACCCTTCAGAGCCTCCACCGGGGGGTTCCAGAAACACCTGGTCTGGCAAGTCACGAGCAGGCTCCTTCAGACCTGCGGACAAGGCTTCCTCTTCATGAAGGGGTGCCCTCACCTGTATCTGGGGTGGGGGAACTTCTTCGCTGGTTTACAGATCCGTGGACCTCCCTGGTAAAAATAAGTGGGTCCACAAAGTAATTCGGTCCGGCTTTTAGTTTCAGTCTTATTCTGTGGAAACATTCTTCCCTTCCAACCTGCGCTTGTCCCCACATCGCTTACGGGGTCTCTTTGGGGCGATGCAAGACTTGTTCAAGGGGTGATTGTCCCAGTTCCGACTTTGGAACATTTTCAGGGGTTTTACTCTAACCTGTTTACAGTTCCCAGGAAGGAAGGCAAGGTACGTCCAATTCTGGACTTCAAGGCGCTAAACTGCTTTGTGCAGATACAGAAGTTCTGAATGGAGTTCGTTTGCACAGTAGTGGAGTCCCTACAACACAGGGATTTTCTCACTTTTATCGACATCAAGGACGCCTACCTTCACATTGCAATATGTGTCGGTCACCAGCGCTTCCTCCTCTTTGCTGTGGGCTAGGTGCATTATCAGTTTGTGGGGTTACCCTTTGGACTCGCTTCCACTCCTTGGGTCTTTACAAAAGTGTTGGTCGCAGTACTAGCATTGTTGCATCAGCGGGGGATCCCGGTTCTTGGGTATCTTGCTGATCTTCTACGAGCAAAGTCCCTGACTGCTCTGATGGACAACTTGGAGATTACTCTGCGAGGGAGTTTGGTTGGATTCTGAACCTTCAGAAGTCTGCTCTGGTTCCGTCCACAAGACTGGACTATCTGGGTCTGACTCTGGACTCCGCCTCAGCCAGAGTGTTTCTTTCTCTGGAAAAACTCCAGAAATTGCAGGAGGCAATCCAGCTTCTGTTGTCCAGCAGACGGTCATCCCTCTGGGCTTGCATGTGGGTGCTGGGCCTGATGGTGTCTACCTTCGAGGCGGCTCCGTTTGCACAGTTCCACACGAGATCTCTTCAAAGAGAGATCCTGGCGAAATGGGACAAGAATCCTCAGTCTCTAGACAATCTGATCCTGTTGAGATCATGATCTGGTGGCTTCGTTCTCCAGTACTTTGACAGAGAAAATCCTTTCTCCCCCTGTACTGGACAGTTGTCACCACGGATGCCAGCTTATCTGGGTGGGGAGGTGTCCTCAGCACAGATTCTGTTCAGGGGGTTTGGACTCTTCCAGAGTCCAGACTGCCGATCAATGTACTGGAACTCTGGACTTTGTCTGGATCATTGTACAGTTTGCCTTAAGGGGTGTTCGGTACGCAATTAAATTGGACAATGCCACGGCCGGGGCCTATGTCAATCACCGAGGCAACACAAGAAGTGTCCTGGCAGCTCGGGAAGTAGCCGGTATTCTAAGGTGGACAGAACAATTTGTTTCAGCCCTCTCTGCTGTACACATTCCAGTGGTGGAAAATTGGCAAGCAAATGAACTCAGTCGACAGGAGTTGGACCAGGGGGAATGGTCACTTAATCCGGAGGTGTTTCATCAGTTGTGCCTCCGGTGGGGTACTCCTAAGGTGAAACTTTTAGCCTCTCGTCTCAACAGGAAGGTCCGGAGGTTTGTGGCACGGTCTCGGGATCCTCTAGCCGACGCCATGGATGTCTTAGTGGCTCCTTGGAGCCATTATCATCTGATTTACGTCTTTCCGCCCCTCTCAAACTTCTGACAAGACTCCTGCGCATGATCGAGACAGAAGGGATTATGGTCATTTTAGTGGCTCCAGATTGGCCTCGCCTGTCTTGGTACGCCGATCTGGTATGGGTGGTAGCAGATGCTCCTTGGAGACTTCCTCTCAGGGTAGATCTGCTGTCCCAAGGGCCAATCTTCCATCCTCCTTTACGGTCGCTGGCTTTAACGGCTTGGTTGTTGAAAGCCAGGTGCTGAAGGATGGAGATTTGTCTGAATCTGTTATTCTTACGCTGGTAATGGCTAGACAATCTACCTCTAGGAAGATCTACCTTGGGCCTTCTGTCATCAGACGTCAGTGCTGCAGGTTTACAAGGTGGCCATCTGGTCATCTGTGCACACTTTCACAAAGTTTTATAAGGTGGATGTGTTGGCATCTGTGGATGCTTTCTTTGTTCACAAGGTTTTGCAGGACCTGGTCCTCTTTGAGGGTGTATTGTTTTTTTCAGGTGAGCTCCAGTTGTTTATGGTTGAGCTCCATGTTACCTGGTTTGCTATGGTTTAGCTTTGGGAAATTTTTTCTTGTCCTCATGTTTGACACTGCTTTGGGGCGTCCAATCTGTCAAGAAGATGAGGAGCTGTGTCCGTCAATGAACGAAAGAGAAAATGGGATTTTTGACTTACCGTAAAGTCCATTTCTCTGATGTTCATTGAGGGGCACAGCACCCACCCCACTGTGGAGTTGGTTTTCTTCTGACACTGCTTGTAACAAAGCTGAATTCCTGTAGCTGAGAATGGGAGTATACTCCCTGGGACTGCCCCATAGGCGTAGTAATGTGTTTTCCTGCCCAGTGTCCTACTCCTGTAGGGGGCAGTATAACACAACTGTCAAGATGATATTGAACTGTGTCCATTGGTCAGTAGGGGGAGCTCTCAGCTCCTTTTTACACATTTTTCTTTATCACTTTATAGGCTGATGAAAAACCCTTCTTTTTCTTTTTTTTTTTTTACTAATACCAACAGCTCAGGGTTACATTTACACACAGAGCTAAATGATTAATTACAGTGAAACCTCACTTATCGAACGGCTCAGCCCAAACTTCCATTGAAATAAAGCCTCTAAGCAGGGCAGTGTCTGCTGTGCCATTGCTTAATCTAACTCACAATGCTCTGGAATCCTTTGTCATGATTTGAATTTATTTGTGAAACAAAGAATGAATAAAAGTTAAATAAATGAAATAAAACAGTTAAAGGAAATAATAAAACAAAAATAACATCAAGCCCAAACCATTATGGTTTCTCTTTAAGGATAGGGGATAGTATTTATATTAAAAAAGAATAGCGCAACCATGCAAAAGAAATGACTATTAAATATGGAGACAATCCATAAATAAAAATGGGGGTTTAGTCCCACCATATGGCCATATCGTGCTCAAGCCCACCACTGCGTCAAAGTACCCCATTATCAGTGGGTCCTACACTATCCATAGAAAAGGGGTGAATCCAGCCTCTCCAACCCTTGGAGACAACACTTCTTGCTGGGATGGATGTGCTAATGCACTACAAAGGACTCCTCCTGTATCTACTTGATGGTGGACTCTGATAGAGTACAGGTGTGTGTGGGGGGTGGGATGCTCAACCACAGAAGTCTGGTCAGACTGAATACATAAACAAGCAAAAAATTGGGGGAGCAAACCCTGAACATGTATATCTAAAGCCGGTGCAGCTATGGACCAAGCAACATGTATATTAAAAAAGAATAGCGCAACCATGCAAAAGAAATGACTATTAAATATGGAGACAATCCATAAATAAAAATGGGGGTTTAGTCCCACCATATGGCCATATCGTGCTCAAGCCCACCACTGCGTCAAAGTACCCCATTATCAGTGGGTCCTACACTATCCATAGAAAAGGGGCGAATCCAGCCTCTCCAACCCTTGGAGACAAGACTCCTTGCTGGGATGGATGTGCTAATGCACTACAAAGGACTCCTTCTGTATCTACTTGATGGTGGACTCTGATTATGGTGGGACTAAACCCCCATTTTTATTTATGGATTGTCTCCATATTTAATAGTCATTTCTTTTGCATGGTTGCGCTATTCTTTTTTAATATACATGTTGCTTGGTCCATAGCTGCACCGGCTTTAGATATACATGTTCAGGGTTTGCTCCCCCAATTTTTTGCTTGTTTATTATGTATTCAGTCTGACCAGACTTCTGTGGTTGAGCATCCCACCCCCCACACACACCTGTACTCTATCAGAGTCCACCATCAAGTAGATACAGGAGGAGTCCTTTGTAGTGCATTAGCACATCCATCCCAGCAAGGAGTGTTGTCTCCAAGGGTTGGAGAGGCTGGATTCACCCCTTTTCTATGGATAGTGTAGGACCCACTTATAATGGGGTACTTTGATGCAGTGGTGGGCTTGAGCACGATATGGCTATATGGTGGGACTAAACCCCCATTTTTATTTATGGATTGTCTGGGGGGGAGGGGGAGCCTCACAGCGCCGGGGACACAGGAGAATGTAATCAGGGCACTGATCACCAGTGCCCTGATTACTAAAGGTAAAAACACACACACAGTGCCCCCCCATCAGTGTCCACAGTGCCCGCCATCAGTGCCCCCCATCAATGCCCACAATCAGTGCCCATAGTGCTGCTAGTCAGTGCCCATCAGTGCCTGCTCATCTAAGCACTGATGAGCACTGACTGGCAGCACTATGGGCACTGAGTGTGGGCACTGATGGTGCTGCCCATCAGTGCCACCCGTCAGTGTCCAGTGCCATCCGCCAGTGCCCATCAGTGCCGCCTCTCAGTGCCGCCTCTCAGTGCCCAGCAGTGCCACCTCTCAGTGCCCAGCAGTGCCGCCTATCAGTGCTCATCAGTGCCGCCTATCAGTGCTCATCAGTGCGGCATATTAGTACCTCCTCATCAGTGCCCATAAGTGCCACCTCATCAGTGCCCATAAGTGCCACCTCATCAGTGCCCATAAGTGCCACCTCATCAGTGCCCATAAGTGCCACCTTATCAGTGCCCATAAGTGCCACCTCATCAGCCTATCAGTGCCCATCAGTGCCGCCTCATCAGCGCACATCAGTGAAGGAGAAAAATTTATTTTCAAAATTTACTCGCAGAAAATAAGAAAAACTTTTTTTTTTTTTTCAAAATTTTCTGTCTTTTTTCTTTTTTTTTGTAAAAAATAAAAAACCCAGAGGTGATTAAATACCACCAAAAGAAAGCTCTATTTGTGTGAAAAAAATTATAAAAATTTCATATGGGTACAGTGTAGTATGACCGCGCAATTGTCATTCAAAGTGTGACAGCGCTGAAAGCTGAAAATTGGCCTGAATGGGAAGGGCGTTTAAGTGCACAGAAGGCAAGTGGTTAATATACATGTTGCTTGGTCCATAGCTGCACCGGCTTTAGATATACATGTTCAGGGTTTGCTCCCCCAATTTTTTGCTTGTTTATTAGGGGATAGTATTTGCCATTCTGTTTATCGTCTTGAACAGGAGTAAGGATCTTAAAAATGACTAGTGCTCTTTAGCATTTGAACGGAAATATACATTTCTTCTGGACTACTGCTATTTATAGGTTTTTCACCCTATTTCCCTAAGAAATGGACACTGAGAATCACAGACATATCTCAAGCCAGTTCTATTTAGAATGTGTGCATTCAGTGAGTCATTTGTCAGTGTATGTTTCCAAAGAAAGTGACAGTTTGCCAAGCACTATGTGCAAGGGCCATTCATGTGGAACCCCCCAGAGATATGAGTCACTTGCCCTTCTCACACGGTGTAATAATACAGCCAGTGCACAGGCACAACACGCTCTGCCATTTGGGTCTAAGGGGCTTTCATGTCGCTAATATGTTTTAAATTTGTGTCTGAATATTTTGAAGGTGAACTCTGTACAAATATAAGAAAAGTAGTTTGAGATGTATTTAAAGAATAACATATTTTAACATAAAACAAATCTAAACTGCTCAGTCTGTCTTGATAGCAATTTAAAAAAAATGCAGTAAAGCAGCGCTCAGGGGAGGGGAAGGGGCAGCATTCTAACCAGTTAGTGCTCTATTGCATTGCGCAACTCACCAAGTTAATAGGTTGAACTGGATGGACTGATCTTTTTTCAACCTCACTATGTAATAGTATGTCTTTTTTTTTTTTATATATATACTTTTTCAAACTTTTTTATTTTTATATTTTTTATTGGTATAAATCCTTCTTGTATTGGGTGCTCCCATATACTGGTATATATTAAATAAGAAAGCCCAGCACTAGCTCTTCACTTGTTGACTTCTTATGTAGACTGAGAATTTAGATGACATTGTATCTGCTAGAAAAGCAGGAGGAAGATGTGTCCTGTACCAGGCTCACATTTGTCGCCTGCCATTTGCAAATAGGAAAGATATGTATTTATTTGCAGTATTTCATATTTACCTTTTAAAAAAAATTAAAAGTTTGTAAATGTATTTTCTCTTACGTCCTCCGACAGTCGCCGCCACCTCTAAGTCATCACTGTTGGTTATTGACTTCCCATCTGCAGGAATAGCTAGGCGTATAGACTTAGTTCAAAGACAAAATGCATTAGCATATACACACCCATGGGGGCTTTCCCATCTGGTCAATACCCCCCCTGCATCACCACTCCCAACTCAGTTTTAATCTGCCTAGCGTCAGGCATAGTCAGGCTTACCTTGTGCTGGGGCTTCAGTCTCAGCCTTCCTAATCTTTTCTTTGATTTTCTTTGAAAATGTCAGTTTTCTTCTCTTACTTTAGCTGTTTATTTTGTCAGCTTCTAGTGTTAGTCTTCTCTTCGGATGAAGATGGATCATGCGGTGCTGGGATTCGGACTGACCGCCCTGGTTCTCCAGAGCAAAAGGGTCAGATGGACCCCCAGCCCGCCATCGAGCGTTCAGCTATGTTTCGCCCTGGCATTACGAACGACCCATCCCTGTTCGCTACAGGGATGCAGCCGTGAGGTGGCTACCTCACAGGACTCGTCTGCGGTGCTGCAGCGTCATGTTCCTGGCTCACGGCACTCCCTGTCAGATGAGGACAGAGGTTTTCCGTGCATAGAGGCTCCCCACGCCATCTGGTACAGGTAAGTACTTCTGTGTGGGGCCTCTGTCTGGGGTGGCAGTCTGTGTTGCTGTGTGTTCCCCATGTCTGTGCCTGTGTGACTCCCTGTGCGATCCCTGTGCAGATACTGTATGTTGCCCAGGGGTCCCTGTCCCTGTGTCACTTTGGTGCATTGTTGGGGGTGCAGACTTTTTCTGGTTATGCGGCGACCGCAGCGGTGCATTTTCGCGCGGTCCGCCATCTTAACTATGGGCAAACATGTGTAGCTCCTCTGGGGCGATCCTGCATGTTATTTTGGCGCCATCCGCCGCCATTTTGTGGGCGGTGGAACGATCGGTCCGGCCGCATGTCGGCAGCCATTTTGGCGTAGCCTCCTATGCATCCCTATGGGGCAGCCATTTTCACAGGGTCTGGCATATAGTCCAGCCTACTCCAGCAGCACTTCCTTTCCATCAGCAGCAGGACATCGGTAGCAACGCTCTGCGAGCTCTGCAGGTTATCGCTCAATTTCCCTCTGTGCTATCGCTTCTGGCTCAGTTTCTTTTCTCCTTTGGGGGTCTTTTATCACTGTAGCAGTAGCAGTAGCGGTGGGCTGCGCACACCGCAGCGTTCTTAAAGGGGACAGTACGCCGTTTTTGCACTGTAGTTTGTTCTGATAACTTGAGCAATGGATTCTCAGGAAAGCAAGTTTCCTCCAGCTTTAGTGGGGGGCCCCAGTTCTCCTGTGGCTCCGCTGCGACCCGACCTGGCTGCTGTGGTGGCGACTTTGGTGGCAAATATGGAAATGCTGATGTCTGAACGGGCTGCGAGAAAGAGGCCCAGGCTGTCTCTCTCTTCTTATTCAGATGGGGATATGGCTGATGCTGCTGCGAGCGTGCCCTTTTCAGGGTCCCGCTCATCCTTGGACCCCCCGGGGTCTGAGGGGGAGGCTGAAATGGAGGGGGTTGACACCTCCTCCCCGGGGTCGCCTGAAGAACGGGCGACCATGGATCAGTTGATTGTGTCTGTAAAGGACACCTTACATTTAGAGGATGAGCCCTGTCCTCCGGGCATTGTGTCCTCGTTTGGGACACACAGGACTCGCAAGTCTGCACAGGTTTTCCCTTGCCCAGCTGAGTTTCATTACACTGTTAATGAAATGTGGCGCACGTTGAAACGTCCATTCCTGGTACCTAGTCGGTTCAAATTGCTTTATCCTTTTGCGCCGGCTACGGAATCACGATGGTGTGTGCCTCCACAGGTAGATCACACTGTGGCCGTGTTGAACAAGGCTACCTTGGTTCCTACTGAGGATACCCCATCTTTCCGGGATCCCACAGGCCGGCGGTTGGAGTCTCTTGCTTGCCATTCCTACACGGTGGCAGGTTCGTTGCTCAAACCCGTTTTCTTCGCGTCCGTTCTGGTGGTTCAGGCGGTGGCTGATTGGACTAAGATGCTTAGGAGCAATCTCGTGTCTGATGATGTGCCACCTGCCCGGCTGGAAATGGTGGATCAGATCCACCAAGGAGTCATGTACTTGTGTGATGCAGCCTTGAATGAGGCCCCCTTGGTGGCTCGCCTCTCTATTGTCGCGGTGCTTAACCGGCTGAAGAGCTGGTCGGTCGACCGGTCCTCGAGGAAAACTGTTGCTGATTTTCCCTATGCTGGCTCTTGCCTTTTTGGCGAGGCGTTGGACACCCTGGTGAAAGGCGTCACGGGGGGGCAAGAGCACTATGCTGCCCCAGAACCCGAAGAACAAGTCTTTTCGAGGCAAGCGGGGTTCTGCGCCTAGATCCAATCAGGGGTCCTTTCGTGCCTTTCGGAACCAATCCAAGGGCAAGCCCTTCAAGGCCCAGGGCAACCAGAAGAAGCCCTGGGTGGGTAAGCAGAAGGCCGGCAATGACAGCTCGGCGGGTCAATCAGCCTCTGCCTGAAGGGGCGCCCTCACCCGTTTCAGGGGTGGGGGGACATTTGCGCGGTTTCCTCCAACCTTGGCTGCTCCAGATATCGGACAGGTGGGTTCAGGAAATCATTTGATCAGGTTACAAGATCGAATTCCTTTCCCGGCCGGCGGACAGATTCTTTCCCTCCAATCTTCATCTGCTTCCGGGGCGTCTGCAGGACTTGCATCAAGCGGTGCAGGACCTGCTTGCTCAGGGAGTGATTGTCCCAGTGCCTCATCGGGACAGGTTTCGGGGGTTTTATTCAAATCTGTTCACTGTGCCCAGGAAGGAGGGCAAAGTGCGTCCTATTCTGGACCTGAAAGCGCTTAACCGCTTCGTGCTCGTGTTCGGAAGTTTCAAATGGAGTTTCTCCGTTCGGTTGTGGCCCCCTCGAGTCCAGGAGAATTCCTGGCTTCGATGGATCTGAAGGATGCGTACCTGCACATCCCCATTTTCGAGGGTCATCAGTGGTACCTTTGGTTTGCTATCGCAGAGGACCGCTACCAGTTTGTGGCGTTACCTTTCGGTCTCGCTTCAGCACCAAGGGTGTTTACCAAAGTGTTGGCGCCGGTTCTGGGCCTGCTGCGGGCCCAGGGCATTGCGGTCCTGGGTTACCTGGATGATCTGCTTCTGAGATCACGTGCCAGCCAGGACCTTGTGCGCGATCTGTCCATCACGGTACAGACGCTCCAGGAGTTCGGATGGACCATCAACGTTCAGAAATCGGCGTTGTCTCCATCGCTTCGCCTTCCCTACCTGGGAATGGTTCTGGACTCTGCTCAGGCAAAGGTGTTCTTGCCGGAGGACAAGCTCCGGACTTTGCGGGACGAGCTCAGGTCCCTCAGGGACAACCCGTCCTCGTCACTCAGGACCTGTATGCGGGGCCTGGGGTTGATGGTGTTGGCCTTCGAGGCGATTCCCTTTGCCCAGTTCCACACGTGGGCTCTCCAGAAGGAGATCCTGGCCAGGTGGGACAGACTACCTCAGTCCTTGGATCTGGATGTGTCCTTGAGTCATCAGACCAGATTGGCTCTTCTGTGGTGGATCCAGTCCCCGTCGGTGGCGGAAGGCAAGTCCTTCCGTCCATTGGTGTGGATGGTGGTTACCACGGACACCAGCCTGTCGGGCTGGGGTGGAGTCCTGGGCAACCTGTCTGCCCAGGGCACTGGGTCCGAGGAGGCTCCCTCCCGATTAAATGTGCTGGAATTGCGAGCGATCAAACTCTGTCTCTTCCAGTGGTCGAACAGTCTCCGGGGCCTGCCTGTCCGCGTACAGACGGACAATGCTACCGCGGTGGCTTACATCAACCACCAGGGGGGCACCAGGAGTGCTCGAGCGGCCCGGGAGGTGACCAACATTCTGTCTTGGGCCGAGACTCATGTCCCGGCGATCTCAGCTGTTCACATTCCGGGTGTGGAGAATTGGCAGGCCTACTATCTGAGCCGCCAGACCCTGGACCAGGGAAAATGGTCCCTACACCCGGAGGTCTTTCAGATGCTGTGTGCGAGGTGGGGATCCCCGGACGTGGATCTGTTCGCATCCCGGCTAAATCAAAAGGTGGAAAGGTTCGTGGCAAGAACGCGCGATCCGTTGCCGGACGCGTTGGTGGCCCCTTGGCATCAGTATCGTCTGCGGTACGCCTTTCCTCCGAATCAGTTACTATCCCGGTTCCTCCGCAGATTGGTCTCGGAACCACACATGGTGATTCTGGTGGCTCCGGACTGGCCTCGCCGGTCCTGGTACGCCGACGTTGTTCATCTGACAGTGGCGCCTCCGTGGCGTCTGCCTGTGCGGGAAGATCTCCTGTCTCAAGGTCCGATCTTCCATCCTGCTTTACAGTCACTGGCTTTAACGGCCTGGCTGTTGAGACCCAGGTCTTGAAGGACAAGTGTCTCTCCCCTGAGGTTATCCCTACCCTAATCAAGGCTAGGAAATCCTCCTCTGGTAAGATCTATTACCGTACCTGGAAAGCTTATTTTGCCTGGTGTGAGTCCAGGGGGTTCTCCCCTCGTTCTTACTCGGTGTCGAGAGTGTTGGCTTTCCTCCAGTCTGGAGTGGATCAGCGCCTGGCGCTGGCCACGATAAAGGGCCAGGTGTCTGCACTGGCTGTCCTTTTCCAACGCCCTGTGGCGTCTCATTCCTTGGTTCGCACCTTCATTCAAGGTGTGCGACATTTGGCTCCTCCCAGGAAGGAGCCTTTACCTCCATGGGACTTGAACTTGGTTCTGTCCGCGTTACAGCGTGCTCCCTTTGAAAACATCAGGGAGATATCGTTGCCTCTGCTGTTGAAAAAGGTTGCTTTTTTAGTGGCGATCACTTCGGCTTGCAGAGTGTCGGAGCTGGCGGCGTTGTCTTGCCGCTTCCCGTACTTGATAATTCACAAGGACAAGGTGGTTTTGCGACCACCCCCATCCTTCCTTCCCAAGGTGATCTCGGAGTTCCACCTTAATGAGGACATTGTCCTACCTTTGCTTTGTATGAAGCCTAAGCATCCTAAGGAGATTGCCTTGCATTCCTTGGATGTTGTTAGGGCGATCAGGGTTTACCTGTCGTCTACGGAATCCTTTCGGAAGACGGATTCCCGATTTGTCCTTCCTGAGGGGTCTCGGAAGGGCATGGCTGCGTCTGCAGCAACTATTGCCAAATGGATCAGACAGACCATTGAGCAGGCTTATGCCTTGAAGGAACGGGTTCCGCCCTTCCCTGTTAGAGCGCACTCCACCAGGTCTTTGAGTGCGTCCTGGGCCTATTGGCATCGGGCCTCGGTGACCCAGGTGTGCAAGGCTGCGACTTGGTCGTCGGTGCACACCTTTTCCAAATTCTACAAAGTAGATGTTCTGGCATCAGCTGATGCTTCTTTTGGCCGCAAAGTTCTCAGTGCGGCAGTGCCATGATGGACCCTTGAATTTTTTCTGGGTCCCTGGCTGTTGGCATTTGCTTTCCTGGGCTGTTGCTCCTGTTGAGCATTGTTTTTTCTGTTGCCCGGTTGGTTCTCTTACGGTGCATGTAAGATTCCTTTCTCTGATGTGGGTGCTGCGTTGCCTTTTCTGCAGTTGCGTCTCCCACCCCTCATGTCTATACTGCTTTGGGACATCCCAACAGTGATGACTTAGAGGTGGCGGCGACTGTCGGAGGACGTAAGAGAAAACTGAATTTTTGTAAAATCTTACCTGTAAAATTCCTTTCTCTGAGTCCTCCGACAGTTGCCGCCCCCGCCCCTCTTTTGGGGTTCTTATTACCTACTGCTATGCTACCAAACTGAGTTGGGAGTGGTGATGTAGGGGGTTATTGACCAGATGGGACAGCCCCCATGGGTTTGTATATGCTAATGCTTTTTGTCTTTGGACTAAGTCTATATGCCTAGCTATTCCTGCAGATGGGAAGTCAATACCCAACAGTGATGACTTAGAGGTGGCGGCGACTGTCGGAGGACTCCGAGAAAGGAATTTTACAGGTAAGATTTTACAAAAATTCCGTTTTTTTTTCTCCTGAACTTAATACATTTGTATTTGTGTTGAAACATTTATAGACTTGCTTTCAAAGATGATTTCCCACAAAAAAACATTTAAGAAGTTAGCCTTTTGTTACTCAGCACCCATGCTTTTTTGGACCAAGTTAGCTATTTATAGTGCTCAATAAGTTTGGCATGCAGCACATTTGACTGACCACACTCCAATCATCCAGGACTGGTGGTACAAGGGCTATGCTGCTGTTAAAATGAATAGTCTGGTGACGGACGGGCTCCTTTCAAGCACAATTGCAGTGTTTGTTGGACAGTATCAGTAGTTCACCGATTGATTTTGTTGTGGCCTGGGGTCTCGCTTTTACTTAATGTGGATTTGAACTATCACATATACCCAGTGAACTGACTGGCCTCAGGTGATCCACAGATGAAACCTATCCTCATACATAACTTGTACCTGTTTATCTGTAGTCTTCTCTTCTATACATTCGTTCAAAGTCCTGAATTTATACAGCTTGTCTGAGCTGTCAGACTAAAGGGGGCGGTGAGCTAAAGTCACACTGCAGAGCTCAGTGAGGAGAGGTCTGAGAGCTGATTGGAGGGGGGAAGTGTAAAACCCCCCCATCACACAGGAACAGAGCTCAGGCTGTCAATCAGCTGAAGATCCCTCCCCTGCCACCATTTTTCTCTTGGTGTCAGGAAAACTTGTCAGAAGATTCATGCTGATAGCAGATGAATTCTGTTTCAACACTTAGTGCTCTTAATTGAGACGAGTGCTTTACTATAGGGGAATATGCTTTGTTCATATTTCATGTCTGAGGTTTACAACCAATTTAAAGTGACTTTAAGCAATATCCTCATTTTCCAAATATCCATACACATGTACTACTTAATGGCTCTATTATCTATTAATCTTCCAAACCTCTCCTTTTCTCTTGCTTACATTTTTTTGGGACGAGCAATGCACTTTATTGGAAGTCGTGGGCACACTGCGCTATGAACACTACAATGCCATAGAATTTCGGGAATAAGATGTTGGCTGCATTCCTACATATCGTGGGACTATGGAGAATGAACATAGTCGCCCCTTAACTCACAATCTTATCAAAGCAGCAACAATAAAAAGGCTGTGAGCAATAGAAGGTGCTATTGTTGTTAGGAATACATACTTAACTAGAGTAAAATGTGTATACATCCAAAAGCCCTGAGACTGCTACTGGGTGCCGCCATCTGGGTTGTGATGTCAGCAACCCCCAGCAGACTTAGAGCTCATGTGACAGTCTCTAGTAATCTTTTTTTCTCTTCTATAGTACTCTTCTCTCTTCCCTGACAGCTAATAAAAGGTTGTGTAGAGAGGTGATTGGAGGGGCAGAGGCGCTTGGCCAGTACAGACAGTAATTAGACAATCCCAGAGGAGAAGGGGGAACTGTAGCTGAGTTAAGGAATTGACTCTTCCTGGATTAGTAGCACATTGCAAGTGAATAAAAAAATAATTTATGGAAAGGGAGAACACTTAAAACATTTAAAATACTGTGCTTCTTGCAAATATTTAAGTTGGTGACAGGGTCTCTAAAACAATCCCAATCTTTAGGTATTGTTCAACCATCAAAAATGCGTAATTTGTTTTGTATTAACACTGTGTATATGGCTGGATTAACAATACTGTATATAGATTTTTATTTTTCACTAATTGTGCCATCAGTTTAGTTAAATATATTTACCGATTTCCTTTTTTTTTTTTTTTAGGTAAAAAGGACAAATGCATCATTGAAGACAATGACTGCACATTTGTCAGTGACCTGAGCAAAATTAAGCCATCGGCAAACACAGAACCGCTAGGTGAGTCATTATCAATGGGCAAGCAAACCTGAACTAAAAGTGAGGTCAGTAGGAAGAGTTTAAAGACATGAACATAGCCTATTGCCATTCGGTGCAGGACGTGGGCGGGGCAATTGGTTATATAATATGCTGTTAGCAGTGAGTTGGTTAATAGGTTAGAATTGTTTAGTGGCAAAGTTTTAGGCATAAATTTGCTGATTCTTATTATATATCCTGCTATTAGCAGTAAGAATACTCCTTTCTATATATACAGGTGCATCTTCTAACATTAGAATATCATCAAAAAGTTAATTTATTTCAGTAATCTAATTTAAAAAGTGAAACCCATATATTTTATATTGATGCGATACACTCAGAGTGATATACAGTATTTCGAGCATTTCTTTATTTTAAATTTGATGTCTATGGCTTACAGCTAGTAAAGAACAAAAATTCAGTATCTCAGAAAATTAGAATATTACATAAGTCCAATAGAAAAAAAAAGGATATATAATACAGGAATGTTGGCATACTGAAAAGTATGTCCATGTACAAGATAGTATGCACTCAATACTTGGTCGGGGCTCCTTTTGGATGAATTACTGCATCAATGTGGAGTGACATGGAGGCGATCAGCCTGTGGCACTGCTTAAGTGTTATGGAAGCCCAGGTTGCTTTGATAGCGGCCTTCAGCTCATCTGCATTGTTGGGTCTGGTGTCTCATCTTCCTCTTGACAATACCCCACAGATTCTCTATGGAGTTTAGGTCAGGCGAGTTAGCTGGCCAATCAAGCACAGCGATACCATGATTAAACCAGGTGATTGTACTTTTGGCAGTGTGGGCAGGGGACAAGTCTTGCTGGAAAATTAAGTCAGCATCTCCATAAAGCTGGTCAGCAGAGGGAAGTGCTCTAGAATTTTCTGGTAGAGGGCTGAGCTAACTTTGAACTTGAAAAAACACAGTGGACCAACACCAGCAGACAACATGGCTCCCCATATTGATCTTATGTAATATTCTTATTTTCTGAGATACTGAATTTTGGGATTTAACCATCTGTAAGCCATAATCATCAAAATTAAAAGAAAGAAATGCTTGTCTCTGTGTGTAACGCAGCCATTTAAAATGAGTTTCATTTTTTTAATTGAATTGCTGAAAAAAATGTACATTTTGATGATATTCTAATTTGATAAGATGCACCTGTATTTTGAGAATGCCATTCAAGCCCAAAGTGTCTTTTTAGCTATTTCGTCATGTTTTATTGATATTTTCTTATTGAACCAGTCATTTATATAGTCGCTCCATGCACTTTGTGAGAACAGGTTTACTGCTTTTGGGATTTATGCCCTTTGCTTCGGTATGCCAATTGTCTTGTTTGGTTGTTTGAATGTATGTAAAAACCTAAAACCTCTTAATAAAAATTATTTAAAAGAAAAAATACATGAAGATGCCTATTTACTAAGACAAAGAGCACTGTACTCCATAGAACTCAGTGTAAATGTCTTTTTTTCCCCCTGTTGCCTGACTTCAGATTGTTGCTGTTGGTAAGTTGTACTTTGCCGGTAAATGTGAGTCTGCCAGAGCTATTGTTTGGCAGCTATATGCTAGTAACTATAAAGCTGGCTATAGAGTCAGAAAATAAATGCCAGTTCCATCTGATTTTACCTGCATTAGGCAGAATTCCCAAGATGGTGAACACCAGTGAAGCCCTGTGTCTAGCTGATTGACAGACAGGAATGACCCAGAAGACGAGTTAGAAAAGTTAGGTTAGTGAACCTAATATGCAGTATGAGACTCCTGCCAGTAGACAAACCTGTGGGTTGTTAGACTCTGCCTACAATTCTCTTTTGGATCTATGGTAAAATTTATGTATGTGCATTTAGTGGCTACATGCTGTGTTTTTATTTAGATATAATAATGTAACTAAGGATATGGAAGGGATGTATAGAAGCTTGTCAAGACAGTCATAGACCAAGCTCCATTGACCCAACAACCAATATTTAAATTGATCATCCCTTTTCACTGTCTTGTTGCCCAAGTCAATTTAATGTAAATTTGGTAAGTTAACTTTTTAAGCCATAATGTTAGATTTACACTTGTATATATTTTTTTTATATAGATAAGCTCCTTGCTGAGTTTCTGGAGTTTTATGGAAATTTTGACTTCAGCAAGAATTGTATAGATATTCGCAAGGTAAATGTCTTTTGTGTTCTGTTTGTGTACCGCGCATAATGTACATACTTTGCTCGATAAACATTGCAAAGCAGCACCCTCAAGTTTGCAGCATTCAGCATTTATATGCAGTATGAATATATTTACAGTTTGGGTGATGAAAAGTAGCAGTAAGGAATGTGAATATGCCAACTATAGCAATCATATCTAAACGCTTATTTGTCAACTTGAAGCCCATCTCTAGGCAAAATACAACTTTCCTGCCAACCCCTTTTAACCTTTCAGCAGTCAGGTCAAAACCTAACTAAGCTTAAACCTGCTCCCATCCTCATTCTAAGCCCTATACTAACTAAACTGTAAAGGAAAGATATGTATACTTACTAATCTCAGGGCACTCCTGTCCGGTCAAAAGATCTCCCCAGCAGCCGGCTTCAGGGGAGAGGAGAGAGCATCAACAACAGCTGCAGTGCCTGAGAGTTGACCTCCCCCTATAGACTTACTATGGGGCATGTATTGTCCTCGATTCTCTCCTCTCCCCTGAAGCCAACGCTGGGAGCCGATCGTGTGACCAGACTGGAGCACCTTTAGATTAGGCATTTATACACATCTTTCTTTTACAGAGTAGTTGGCATAAAAAAAAGTAGGTGAATATACCCAAGGGTGTCTTCTTTAACTTCTGGTGCGGTTAACTAGTCATACACCATGACAACCTATCATTTAATAAGACCTACACAATGCAAAATATTACTTTAAACCTTTGTGTAGTTTTGTTTGGGTAGAAACATATGCATTATCTTTATGGACACCATCCCTAATGTTATTTTACAGTAGACCATGTTAAATATCAGTTGCTGCAAACATGAGAAGACCTACAGTAAAACTCAACAGGTGACGACCTTTATTGCACAAATTCTGCACCCCCAACCTCCACGTTGCCCTGTGCTCCCATCAATGTGTTTAAGGGCTTATGCACATGGGCAGTTTGACCCATATAGTGTAATATCTTAACAGGTTTGGGTTCAACAAGCACAGTTCGGCTGTATACTGTCCTCAGCAGTACTTGCATTTGAGTTTGTATGTGTTCGGGAATGTATGCCACGAATGCAAAATTTCTGCATTTGGGACATGCAACCCCAAAAGTGAGTACCCCACATAATAGTGTCCAACTGCCTAAAGCCACAATGTAATTCAGCCTGTCATTGATTTTGACAGGCTGCTAGCAGTGGGCCCTTGCTTGCAGAAAAAAAAAAAAAAAAACGGATTTTGCGCTGTATGGGCCAAACCACACATGAACATTAGCCCTGAATGTGAATTGTTTGAAGAACTGTTTTCCTTTGTTCTGAGATGCTTACCAATGCCATTCTGTCACATCATTCTGCTTACAAAACACTAGAACTCTCAGATGTAATAGATTACATGTGGAAGATATAGCAAATTAGAATGGCATTCTCAGAGTGGACTTTACTGGCACAACATCATGACACAAAGTCGTAAAAAACTGTAATTTTTATTCAAAAAAATATTAAAAGTGTTTTAAAAACACACATATATAAAAGGCATTGTTATAAAAAAATGTAGTGCAGCAATAATGACTCAAAATTATGGATGGCCAAAGGTGAGCCCCACCATACCACACCATACAACATAATAAGCAAAATCGGAAACCATATGTTCTAATATTAGAACCATGAGGTGAAAGGTTTGATGGTAGGTTTCCAACGGTGGCAGTGGATTCACTTGTAAACGACAATGTTCTCTACATGTTTCTCGCTTCTTCTGGAGAATATCGTTCGATATATTAGTCAGAGTCTAAGAGGAAAAGGGGACATGCATGAGAAATCATACAACATGGCCCATTTTCAATAAAAACAATGCTCGAACGGCACACACAGGTATACGGTAAAGGCCATATACCTGTTGTGTATGTACACAGCTCTATATAACACCTTACCAATAATGAATCAAGCGTTGCAAAATACACTGGACAATCCAAAAACCTCAGATAATTAGCTACAGCGGCGGATCAGCAAATGTCAAAGCTCAAACCAGATGGAGGTGGGGGGATATTAAAGGTGGAAACAATCTTCAGACCTATTTGTATAAAATATACGTGTAAATGGATAATCCACTGACTTCTAAATGGATTTCTGCATATATAATGGTAATATGATAACAGATGATAAGCCAGTGGTCCATAGAGCAGTATCTATCCTTACCAGGGTCCAATATGGAAAACGGAAGCAGTGTGTATGTTGCAAAATAGTAACATCAGGAAGTTCAAACGGGGCAACAAAGGACAACCCTGTGTCCCTCCACATTTAAGGTTAACCCTCGATATCTCCAGGGGTAAGTATGGTGGCTTCAATCTAGATTCAAGAAATCATGACCATATGAGTAATGAAGCAGTATAAGTAGACACTACATATAACTGGTAGTTAGCTATATTCCTATGGACTATGAGGGTACCCTCTTACATACCTAACAGTATATAGGATTTAGATAATCCTCCCCTAGGAAGCAGAAGTTCTGGTCCTCACACTGGGGTGGAGAAATCCCCGCTCTGGGAGCCAGACCGACAGCTATGTCAGTCTGGTTTAAATAACCCCCAACTGAGTGACTGGGGGCTGTGTTTGCTAGCGCATGCGTGGCTTACGTGAGAAAAGGAGGGGCGTTACCATGCCGGGCTGAGTGACGTCAGACGCCTTTTTGGCACCAGCAGTCACTCATGTTTTTGGATTGTCGAGCGTATTTTGCAACGCTCGATTTATTATTGGTAAGGTGTTATATAGAGCTGTGTACATACACAACAGGTATACGGCCTTTTCCGTATACCTGTGTGTACTGTTAGAGCATTGTTTTTATTGAAAATGGGCCAGGTTGTATGATTTCTCATGCATGTCCCCTTTTCCTCTTAGACTCTTTGACTAATATATCTTAACGATATTCTCCAGAAGAAGCGCAATAGTGTGAAACATGTAGAGAACATTATCGTTTACAAGTGAATCCACCGCCACTGTTGGAAACATACAATCAAACCTTTCACCTCACGGTTCTAATATTAGAACATATGGTTTCTGGTTTTGCTATAAATTATTTTGTAATATTTGCTATATAGTATAATCTAAGGATTTTCTTTTTGTTTTTTTCTAGGGCGTAGAGAAAAATAAGCAAGATTCCTCTCCACTGTGCATCCAGAATCCATTTGAACAGTCATTGAACATAAGTAAAAATGTTAACAAGTCTCAGCTGGAGCGATTTGTCCATTTGGTTCAAGAGAGCTCCTGGACTCTGCAAGAGCAGGCTGGTCAGTCATCGGAAAGTGGGAAAGAGACCTGGGGACTTGCCTCAATACTGCTTACTGCTGGTTCTGAGAAAGCATCCAACTCAAAGAAAAGACTGGCCAGTGATAGAATCAGTAGCCTCCTAGATTCCCTGAGAGCCAGTAATAACAACAGGAGAACGACAACCGAGAAGCATAAGGCAGAACACTGACCTCTGGTATTGCCCTGTTTGTGCATATTGCACTCAGATTTTAACCATCTTCTGAATCCTGAAGAATGTCAGTGTTTCGTGCACAAGTGATTGATAAAGTAGTTTATTGACATCAACCCACTACAGACTGTTTTGGATTTGTAAACTTTAAATATCTATTTTATATTTGAATCAGATTGGATTATAGGAGCCCAATAAATTTTGTTGGGAATAGATTAGTATGTTTAATTGTATGGCATCTTTTGTGCTGTCGTGGAGATGATCTATTGTGTCTATAATGGCTGCTTAATCTGTTCTCTGCACAGTAGCTATTGAAGCTGATGTACCTACTGCATATAATTTAAATGCTGAACCCAAACTCCAAAGGGCTGAAAATTGCAGGGTTAACCTTCGGGAACAGGGCTCTGCATTGTAGTGCTTTCCAGACTGCTGTGCTCTGCAATAGCTGGCTACAAAGCGCTCTCCAGATCTAGAGCTATGGCATGACCCAGTCTCTGAAGACGTGCATAGTGAGTAAAGCCTAGTACACACGCTGTTCCCCACCTAGAACAGTGGGAGTATTGCACGTGAATGTCTCTTTGTCCTTTTATTAGTCCTGTACCTTCTTGTAAGGTCAGCAGACAGGACACTGTTACCCAGCTACAGACCTTACCTTGGTGGCATACTTTCAAGGGACCCAATCACTAAAAGATTATCTTCCTACTCTCTAAAAAAAAAAAAAAAAAGGCCCAGCTGCTAGCACATTGAATCCTCCTATCTCCTGTTGGGAAAGTTATTTTTTGCCCATTACAGGTCTCCATTTTATGATCAGATAATTGATAAAAGGCTAGACAGCTTTTAAACTGTGGCCACCAGTTTCCTGACACACCCTTGGGTGCAAGTTGAAAGGTCTCCATACCTTTCTAGTCCTGATGTCCATTTAAAACAGCCATTCTCAACCAGGGTTCCTCCAGAAGTTGCTAGGGATTCCATGAATTGTGGTTTATTAGCTTTCCATTTGATAGTGCCTGTGTAGTTCCAGAGTCAGCCACCAGTTATCTTATTGGCTGTAAAAGTGGCATTTTGACCACCACTGTAAGGGCATTTCTCCTAATGACTACCAATGTAAGGGCATTTCTCCTACTGACCACCTCTGTAAGGCATGGCCAGATCTAAGGGGATGCTGGGGTGCGCCCCCCAGATGACAGTTGTGTGCCCTCCAACAGCCAACCTCCATCCCTCCTTCCTCCACCCTGGCTGCTGTGTCCAGCCACTGAAATCCTTTTCTCGGGGCCAGGACGCAGCTGATGTAATTTGGAGGATGGGGGAGTGCCAGTAGCAGCGCTAGAGACGGGCATCCAGTTACTGCCTGCGATAGCCGGCACCTGCATCATCTCTTCTAGCCTGTCACACTGCTCAAACCAAGTCGGGGAAGCCTCCTCTAGGCTCCTCCTTGGCTCTTATGAGAGAACATGAGGAGGAGCCTGCGTGAAAGAACATCTCCCATCCCTGTATTGAGCCATGTTGTATACAGTCAGATGCCTGTGTATGGAGATAAGACAGTGGACTGGGAGATCAGTGGAGATTGACAGGAGAAGAAAAAGCATAGAGATAGAATAAGCATGGATAGAAAAGAATTACGACCAGTGAGGAACATGGCAGAAGAAAAGTGCATTTATAGAGAAGGATCACAGAAGGAAGAATTACAGAGAGAATGAGTGTGTTGTGCGGGGGGCGGGGGGGGGGGGTGTTGGGGGGGGAGTATAGAAGGATTTATGGTGGCATTTGTACAGGGAGATGGGGGTGGAGAGAATTTTGTGCGGAAGATAGGATCCATGTTTTGGGGGGGAGTGTAAGATTTTGTGCTAGGAGAGGTTGGGCAAAATCTGTCCTCTGCATCACTTGCAGCTGACCCCTAAACCCTGCGTCACTTACTACTGACCCCTGAACTCTGCCACATCTACTACTGACTCATGAACTCATCAAGTGCAGATCTCTGAACTCTGCCTCACCTGCGACTGAGACTTTGCATCACTAATGAACCCCTGCGCTTTTTGTCCCATTAAGCAACAGCCAGATTTAGTGTAATGAAAGCCGCACCCAACATTTGCCGCAACACATTTCACAGGCAGAAGAGCCCAACTTTTAAACCTTGCACACAGACCCACTGTGCTCAGAAAACAGCCTAATAGCCAACCTTACTAAGCAAGTACAGAGGACACCATGTGTGTCACTGTACAATTTGAGAGAGCTGAACTCCCCCCCCAGGAAAAAAAATATCTACGGCCCTGAGTGTGTAGGTGGCGGCTTAGTTGCAGTTCTGACCTGTGAATCTCCCTGATTAAAATGGCAGCACAGCTGCAATAACCAGCTACATGCTCTGCTGTGGTTGTATGTAAGGGAAAGCGATCTCAGCTATGTGCTGTTTGGGTTGGAGGAGATCTGCTAACTGTGCTTAGGCTGTGTGCACTGCAGGGGTAGGAGAAGGAGCTCATAGTGCCCTGCCAGCAGTGTCCCCTGTCCTCCACCCTGCTGTCCCCTGTCCTCCTCTCTGCTGACACCTGTACACTGCACTGCTGTCACCTGTGCTGTACTCTGCTGACCCCATACACTGCCCTTGCTGACTCCTGTCCTTCAACTTGCTGACCCCTGTACACTGCCCAACAAATGACAGTGCCTAAGTATACAGCCCTACAAATTGCTGACCCTATTCTCTTCCCTGCTGACCTCCCATCCTCTGCCCCCTGATATTTTTTACTGCACCCCCACATCAGACAGGCTGGATCTGATCCTGATGAAAAGGGGATTTTTTCACTAACCTCCAATGAATTGATTTTTTCAGGAGTTCCCTAAGACCTGACGATTATTTCAAGGATTCTTCAGGGGTAAAAAGTTTGCGAGAGGCTGGCTTAAAAAAGTTTTGTTTTCCTAGCTTACCCTTTTTATATGGATGCTGCAGATTTCCTTATCTTATCTTTTGGAAGGATTTGGAATTATTACACTTTTTTTTTCAGTTCTGATTCTTTCTTTCCCTCCATTTAGATTTCTCATTGAAATAGTGATTTCTTATCTATTTTGGTAAACCCTACATAATATGGATTTCCCTGAACTTAAGGGCTAGGGATGTTAAAATAGAAGTATGGGTTTGTAAAAAAAAAAAAAAAAAACTTCCATACTCGCCTCTGTGCTGCAGAAATGGTGTGATGCTTTAGCTGTCCTATGTTGGCTCTAAGTCAAAGAACTGAGTGATCACAAGATCGCTGATCACTCAGTTCTTGGTCTGATCGTAGAGGAGAGCTGTGACTCAGTCAGCACTCATTGGAGTGCCAACTGAGGAGGTGGCAGCTGCAGCTGGCCCCCAGCTCTCAGACACTCTCTGAAAGGCGGAGCAAGATATCATCCAGACAGCTGGGTGGATTCCAACAATATTGTCGGGATCCTTCCAGAGCCTGTGGATGCTCTGCCAGGTCAGCTGATAGCAGGCAATAGACTCTGGGTCACAGGAGAGCAAATGTAAGTGTACTCCTGTAGCCCATAAAAGATGTTAGACCAAAAACACTTTGACTCACTTCTCTTTTAAGGCTGGTAACTACTAGTTGTTTTATTTCAACATACTCCTTCCCTTTTCCACGTATGCCCTTGGATGTTTAACCACTTGCCCACTGGGCACTTAAACCCCCTTCCTAACCAGACCAATTTTCAGCTTTCAGTGCTCTCACATTTTGAATGACAATTACTCAGTCATGCAACACTGTCCCCATATGAAATTTCCTTCCTTTTTTTCCACACAAACAGAGCTTTCTTTTGGTGGTATTTAATCATAATTGGGTTATTTTTTGCGCTATAAATCAAAAAAGACTGAAAATTTTGTAAAAAAATGCATTTTTCTTCGTTTCAATTTTAAATTTTGCAAATTTTTTCTTCATAAGTTTTGGCCAAAATTTATACTGCTACATATCTTTAGTAAAAATAACCCAAATAAGTATACATTTTTTGGTCTTTGTGAAGGCTATAGAGTCTACAAGCTATGGTACCAATCATTGAAAATTGATCACACCTGATGTACTGACAGCCTATCTCATTTCTTGAGACCCTAACAAGTCAGGACAGTACAAATACCCCCCAAATGACCCCTTTTTGGAAAGTAGACATTCCAGGGTATTTAGTAAGAGGCATGGTGAGTTTTTTGAAGTTGTAATTTTTTCCCACAATTCTTTGCAAAATGAAGATTTTTAAAAAAAATATATATATATTTTTCACAAAATGGTCGTATTACGAAGTTATTTCTCATACACAGTATATGTATACTTGCAACTACACCCCAAAATACATTCTGTTCCTCCTGAGTATGGCGATACCACATGTGTGAGACTTTTCCACAGCCTGACCACATACAGAGGCCCAACATCCAAGGAGCACCGTCAGGCGTTCTAGAAGCAAAAATTACACATATAATTTTCTGACGACCTATCACACTTTTGAAGGCCCTGGAGCACCTGGACAATGGAAACCCCCATAAAATGACCCCATTTTGGAAAGAAAACACCCCAACACATGATCTAGGAGGCATAATGAGTCTTTTGAACATGTCATTTTTTTCCACAAATTTTTGGAAAATGTGGAAAGAAAACCAAAACCCTTTTTTTTTTTTACACAAAGGTGTCCATTTATAAGACATTTCTAACACATAGCATGTACATAGCAAGAAATGACACTCCAAAATACATTCTACTACTCCTCCTGAGTATAGCGATACCACATGTGTGACACTTTTCCACAGCCTGACCACATACAGAGGCCCAACAAGCAGGGAGCACCGTCATTTCCTGACTTCCCATTACAATTTTGTGAGGCACTGTAGGGCACTGATGAGCATTGTAGTGGCACTGATGTGGCCCGGATGAGCACTGACGTGGCATGGATGTGGCACTGATGAGCACTGATGTGGCATGGATTAGCCCTGACGTGGCATGGATGAGCACTGACATGGCATGGATGAGGCACAGATGAGCGCCCTGACATGGCATAGATGTGGCACAGATGAGCACTGACATTGCACAGATGTGGCATGGATGAGCACTGACGTGGCATGGATGTGGCACGGATGAGCACTGACGTGGCATGGATGTGGCACGGATGAGCACTGACGTGGCATGGATGTGGCACGGATGAGCACTGATGTGGCACTGATGTGGCACGGATGAGGCATTGATGAGCACTGACGTGGGATGGATGTGGCACTGATGAGCACTGATGTGGCATGGATTAGCCCTGACGTGGCATGGATGAGGCACCGATGAGCACCCTGACTTGGCACGGATGAGCACTGATGTGGCACAGATGACCACTGATGTGGCATGGGTGTGGCACGGATGAGCACTGACGCGGCATGGATGAGCATTGATGTGGCACGGATGACCACTGATGTGGCATGGGTGTGGCACGGATGAGCACTGACGTGGCATTGATGTGGCATGGGTGTGGCACAGATGAGCACTGACGTGGCATGGATGTTACATGGATGAGCACTGACGTGGGATGGATGTGGCATGGATGAGCACTGAGGTGGCATGGATGAGGCACTGATGGGGCACGGATGAGGCACTGATAGGGCACAGAGGAGGCACTGATAGGGCACAGAGGAGGCACTGAAGGCACTGATCCAGGGCACAGATAAGGCAGAGGAGGCACTGATAGGGCACAGATGAGGCAGAGGAGGCACTGATCCAGGGCACAGAGGAGGCACTGATCCAGGGCACAGATGTGGCAGAGGAGGCGTGCAGCTGCAGTTTCTCTCCTCGCACGCTGTACCGATTGCTGTGTACAGCGTGCGAGGAGAGAAGAGAAATGAACCGGACATGCGCTGGTTTGTTGTGAAGTGATCGCTCCGTCATTGGACGGAGCGATCACGTGGTAAAGGACCGCTCTCATTGGCCCTTTACCGCGATCCGTGATGCGTCGGGTCCCCGGGACCCGGCGAGCATGGACACTCCCGTGTGCGCGTCCTTCTGGGAGGACGTCCATGTACGCTCTCCCAGAACTAGACAACCGCGCTGTAGCCGTCTTTCAGCTATGGCCCGGTTGGAAAGTGGTTAAATATTCTCATTAAAAAGATTATATTTAGGTATGTAATTTAAACTTAAAAAATGCACTCAGTTGCTTTCAGCCTCCCCTAAATTACTGGGTCATTTGGTAATGGATGTGTATTGAATTTTTTTTGGAGAATAGTGATATTGTCTACGGTAGAACCACTATAAGGATTTTCACACAAGCCTCTTGCTGTTTCCTGTTTTTTTCTTTTTTGCCTGCAAGGGTTAGATATCCTAGACTTTGGCCTGTTCCCCAGTAAACTTATATTTCTCTTTCATTCACTGACGGACACAGCTCCATGTCTTCTTAGACCCTTGGGCTTATGCTGCTCTCACTTCAGGAGTAGGCGGAAACAATTTTGGACAACGCCCCTGAGGCAGTCACAAGGGGTATCACAGGGGGTACCATCACTTCCTGCTATAGGACTCAAGTATTTTCTGCCTAGTCAGGAGTAAGGACCTGGCTCCCTGCTGGGATCTGCGGTCCTGGCATTTTTTTCTTTTTTAAATGGAATTTTTTTTCCTTTTGTTACTTTCGGTTCCTGTGTGAACAACAATCAATTCTGCCATTACCATTAGCTCCGTGCTAGGTTGGCCGTGACATAGCCCCACTGGACCGGCCAGCCAGTGAAACACCTCGCTAGGTCGCATAGCCCTGGTCACGACCAGAGTCGCAGTGTGCCTCTGGCCGCAGCACTCCCATTCCAAGATGGCGCAGTAGACTGCCGGGAGTGGTGCCCGCTTAACTCCAAGGTGTGGTGAGTAGTGTCCCAGTGTCCCTCCTCTTTTCTCTGGGGAAAATCTGGGGTGGACGCGGGCCCTTCCTGGGGATGGTAGCCCCCCCCCCCCGTGTCCTTTCTCCCCTCATGGTTCCCCCCTCCCTAGCGGGGTTTTTCCCAGTAATGGTCGCCCTCACCTGCCCCATCCCTCTCCCTTAGTCCCCCTTTGGGGTGCATGGGTGTTTCTGGGTGGGGGTGTTAGGTGCTGGGTTGGAGGATGGTGGGAGTGCACTACTGGTGGCTCCTTTTAGGGATGCCTGCGTTCATTGCTAATCGGGGCTCCCCCCTAGTGAACTACAAATTCAAATTATTGTATCAAACCATTTCACCTCTGTTTTGTCCAGTGCCCTGCCTGCACTTTTACTATTTTATTCCTTTTATTTTTATGAATAATTTTTATTAACAATTTATTAATTTAATTTATTATTCACTTTTACTGCTTTATTCCCAAGAATTATAGTCCTACAATATAAAACAGATTTCCATGCAAATGTACCGCTTTGACATTCAAAAATACTTACATAATCAGACCGCCAGAGAGGTTAAGAATTGCTATCTTCATTTGTCACTAATGAACTTTACTAAAATAAAGCTTTACACTAAGTGCAAAAAACTTATTTTAACTTCTAATGGAGAATGTGTTTGTATCACAAAATTATAAACAAAAGGTACCACATCCCTAATCTGTATATAATCTATACTGGGAAAGATATCCCAAAGGATAAAACCCACAGCTGAAACCTGAGGTGTACAGGTGGGTGCTGGGGTAGGAAACAAGGAGAGGAGGAAAACAAATGAAAAAGGAAGGGGGGAAAGGAGAAGAAGGGGGGGAGGGAGGGGAGGGGCGGAGAGAAGGGAACGAGAAGAAAGAGGGAAGGGCTAAGGGGAAGGAAAAGGGGGGGGGGGAAGGGAAGAAAGGGGGGGGGGAAGAAACGGAGGGGGACAGGGACAAATAGAAGAAAAAACCGGAAAGAAAGAAAAATGAGACCCGAGGGTCAGAAAAAGGAATGGGAGGGCTGGTGGGACTTTTAAGGTACCGGATAATTCAAAATAATAAAGACATAGTTAAAAACTTATAATATTTATTATCATAACATTTTTAAAATCAAAGACTGACAATACAACATTGGTACATGTATTTTGACATATACAAAAGAAAAATATGTAAGACACAAGGCAATAAATGGATGATGAGGATGAATAGGTCCAATGATGAAAATCAGGGATTGGTCTGATTTTCATCATTGGACCTATTCATCCTAATCATCCATTTATTGCCTTCTGTCTTACATATTCTTCTTTTGTATATGTCAAAATACATGTACCAATGTTGTATTGTCGGTCTTTGATTTTAAAAATGTTATGATAATAAATATTCTAAGTTTTTAACTATGTCTTTATTATTTTGAATTATCCGGTACCTTAAAAGTCCCACCAGCCCTCCCATTCCTTTTTCTGACCCTCGGGTCTCATTTTCCTTGCTTTCCGGATTTTTCTTCTATTTGTCCCTGTCCCCCTCCGTTTCTTTCCCCCCCTTTCTTCTCTTCCCCCCCCCCCCCCGTTTTCCTTCCCCTTAGCCCTTCCCTCTTTCTTCTCGTTCCCTTCTCTCCGCCCCTCCCCTCCCTCCCCCCTTCTTCTCCTTTCCCCCCCTTCTTCTCCTTTCCCCCCCTTCTTCTCCTTTCCCCCCCTTCTTCTCCTTTCCCCCCCTTCTTCTCCTTTCCCCCCCTTCTCCTTTCCCCCCCTTCCTTTTTCATTTGTTTTCCTCCTCTCCTTGTTTCCTACCCCAGCACCCACCTGTACACCTCAGGTTTCAGCTGTGGGTTTTATCCTTTGGGATATCTTTCCCAGTATAGATTATTTTAACTTCTGTAGAACACACAGCGGCACTGAAAGAAAGGGGAAGTATAAGCCAGTCAAGCTGTAATGCATTTCACAGCATTGCCAGTTTAAAGCTATGGATCAAAATTCATCCAGTTCAACCGGGACCAGCTGAATTTTGATCTATATGGCCACTCTGCCTGAATAGAAGTTGATTTTCTGATCAACTTCTGTTCAACCACCCTGTTGGTATATTCTTGCTCGATCAGCACTGTAGTCTATAGTCTGATCCGTGTATTCTGACAGCGGAAGAGTCTCCCCAATGTCAAAATACAATAGCACAGTGGAGAGCATTCCTCAATCTAAATTGAGTGTGTCAATGGGGGAATAGCGTCCGTTTTTTTTTTTTTTTTTTTTCAGCCTGCCGGTTCAATGAAAAAAAAACTTATCTGTGTATGGCCAGCTTTTTACTGTGAGCTTGCTTACTATAAGGGCAGATTCACACAGGAATGGAAAGCTGCCAGAGCACTTTACCTCCCCAGCAGCTGTCCGTTCCCAACTGCGCTAGGGGGTATTGTGTCAGAGTTTTGATCCTCCCTTTCCCATTGGCCTATTTAAAGCCCCATCTTTTCTTTTGTGGTGTACCATTCAGTGCATCACACGCAGCCTCCTTTCTGTACAACTACCTAAACTACACTTCATTCGTGTAGCTGTATAGCTTTATGATACACTGCACTGCTGTACAGCACCATGCAATTCTGTACAGTGTGCTGCAAAAAAGAGCAGCTTGTCTGTATTTTATTACAGCATCCTGCAGCACCGCTGTGTATTGCATTGCAGTGTGAATGGAATGGGACACACAGAAACCAATTGTTTTCTGTGTCTCCTTGCTGATACGGGCATTTTACAATGCAGTAGTGTGTGAAATCACCTTGTTAGAGAGCACAGGTAAGAGTGGCTGCTCTTTAATAGTCCCGTCATCGGCTGAGGTTGCTTTCTAAACCAAGATATACAGTACTTTTTCAATGGAGAGAAGAAAGTTTGGTGATATAGTTGTGCTGCTTACAATGATCAGCTTTTATGTAAAACTTTGATCTCAAAAGCTGTTGCTGTACAGTGCATCTGGAAAGTATTTACAGCGCTTTACTTTTTCCACATTTTGTTGTTACAGCCCTATTCCTAAATGGATTAAATTTAATTATTTCTCTTTTGTTCATTGACGGACACAGCTCCATATCTTCCTTAATCGATGGGTTATGCTGCCCCCTACAGGAGTAGGACACTAAGTGGGAATAAATTGTATTACTCCTATAGGGCAGTCCTAGGGGGTATTCTACCACTTCCTGCTATAGGCTCTCAGTTTTTTTTCTGCCTAGTCAGGAGTAAGGACCTAGTTCCTTGCTGGGTTCTTTGGTCCTAGCATTTTTCCTTTTTAAACTGAACCTTTTACCTTTAGTTGTTTTCTTTCTACAGAAGATTTTCTATTGAGTTTGGAAGGTGTACATAACTTGGTGTGAGTCTCGGGTGTTTCCCCCCTGTTCCTTTTTGGTGTCACGCTTGCTGGAATTTCTACAAAGAGGCGTTGATCAGCGTTTGGCCCTGGGCACCATCAAGGGCCAGATTTCAGCGAGCGTTGGCCACAAATTCTTTGGGTCACATCTTCGTGCAGGGGGTTCGCCACTTGGCTCCTCCGCGAAGGTGATGAGAAGGGATAACACCGCTCAGCCCCGTCAGTGTCCACGATCCAAAATGGGTGCTGAACCTCGGCTCGCCACCGGGAGAAAGGTATGAGAAGAAAATGGTTGCACACCACTACGGGATCCAATGAAGAAAATTTCTATATTCACATGGATGGTACAAGGTACAGCAGGGTGCTGTACCTTGTACCATTCATGTGAATAAAGAAATTTTCTTCATTGGATCCTGTGGTGGTGTGTGACCATTTTCTTCTCGTACGTTCTTCCGTTAAGGTCCCCGGTGCCTCCGTGGGCTCTTAATCTGGTACTGTTGATTCTTCAAAAACCGCCTTTTGAAAATATTCGTGAACTTCCTCTGCTTACTCTGTCACAGAAGGTGTCCTAGGTCTTAGGTAGCTATTACTTCTACACGCAGGGTGTCAGAACTAGCTGCGTTTTTCTGTCGGTCACCTTACCTGGTGGTTCACAGGGACAAAGTGGTGCTACGTCCCTGTCAGTCGTTCCTCCCTAAGGTCATCTCGGGGTTCCACCTAAATGAAGACCTTGTGTTGCCTTCCTTGTGTCCTAAGCCAAAACATCCTAAATAAATTGCCTTACATTCCCTGGATGTGGTTTAGGCAATCACGGTGTACCTGGCGGCGACTGAGTTGATCTGTAAATCTGATTCCTTGTTGACCTTACAGATAGATCTCATAAGGAGCAGGCTGCATCTACTGTGACCATTTCCAGATGGATCAGGCAGACGGTGGTGCAGGCCTATTCCATCAAGGGTCAGGTTCCTCCTTTCCCTGTTAAGGCGCATTCTACGAGGGGGCTTATTGCCTCCTGGGCTTTCCGCCATCAGGCGTCAGTAATTCAGGTTTGCAAGGCGGCCACCTGGTCGTCTGTGCACACATTCACAAGGTTTTACAAGGTAGATGTATTCGCATCTGTGGATGCTGCTTTTGGCTGCAAAGTTTTGCAGACTGCTGTTGCAGAGGCTCCTGCCTCTTATGCGTGTGTTTTTTTCCTGGTAGGTGAGCTCCAGTTGTTCCTGGTTGAGCGCTTTGGTTACCTGGTTGCCTATGTTTAGCTTTTTTGGGAGTTCTGTTTTTTTGTTGTATTTTTTCCCACCCCTCATGCTGACACTGCTTTGGGACATCCCATCGGTCAAGGAAGATATGAAGCTGTGTCCGTCAAATGAAAGCGAAAACTGGATTTTTGTCCTTTTCTCTGATGTTTATCGAGGGACACTGCACCCACCCCTCTGTGGAGTTGGATTATGTATTCTTCTGACACTGCTTGTTACAAAACTGAGATCCTATAGCAGGAAGGGGGAGTATACCCCCTAGGACTGACCTGTAGGTAAATTTATTCCTGCCTAGTGTCCTACTCCTGTAGGGGGCAGCATAACCCATCGGTCAAGGAAGATATGGAGCTGAGTCTGTCAATGAACATCAGAGAAAAGGGTTTTACGGTAAGACAAAAATCCAGTTTTTCCTCAAAATTCTACAAACAATACCCCATAACAACAACGTGAAAAAAGTTTGTTTGAAATCTTTGCAAATTTATTAAAAAAAAAAAAAAAAAAAAATCACACGTACATAAATATTCACAGCCTTTACCATGACACTCAACATTGAGCTCCTGTTTCCACTGATCATACTCAAGATGTTTCTACAACTTGATTGGAGTCCACCTGTGGTAAATTCAGTTTATTGTACATGATTTGGAAAGGCACACACATGTCTATATAATGTCCTACAATTAACAGTACATGTCAGAGCACAAACCAAACTATGAATTCCAAGGAATTGTTTGTAGACCTCTGAGACATGATTGTACCAAGGCACAGAGCTGAGGAAGAGTACAGAAAAAATTCTGCAGCATTGGTGGTCTCATTGGAGGCACAGTGGCCTCCATAATCTGTAAATGAAAGAAGTTTGGAACCACCAGTACTCTTCCTAGAGTGGGCTGCCCGTCCAAACTGAGTGATGGGGGGAGAACGGCCTTAGTCAGGAAGGTGACAAAAAACCCAATGGTCGCTTTGACAGAGTTCCAGTGTTTCTCTGTGGAGAGAGGAGAACCTTTCAGAAGAACAACCATATCTGCAGCACTCTACCAATCTGGCCTGTATGGTAAAGTGGCCAGACGGAAGCCACTCCTGAGTAAAAGGCACATGACAGCCTGCCTGGAGTTTGCCAAAAGGCACCTGAAGGACTCTGACCATGAGAAAAAAATGTTCTGGTCTGATGAAACAAAGATTGAACTTTTTGGTCTGGAGGAAACCAGGCAATGCTTATCGCCTTGCCAATAGCATCCCTACAGTGAAGCATGGTGGTGGCAGCATCATGCTATGGGGATGTTTTTCACTGGCAGGAACTGGGAGACTAGTCAGGATCAAGGGAAAGATGAATGCAGTAATCAAAGAGACATCCTTGATGAAAACCAGCTCCAGAGCGCTCTGGACCTCAGACTAGGGTGAAGGTTCATCTTCCAACAGGACAATGACCCTAAGCACACAACCAATATAACAAAGGAGTGGCTACGGGAAAACTCTGTGAATGTCTTTGAGTGGCCCAGCCAGAGCCCAGACTTGAACCCGATTGAACATCTCTGGAAAGATATGAAAATGGCTGTGCACGAACACTCCCCATTCAACCTAATGGAGTTTGAGAGGTCCTGCAAAGAAGAATGGGAGAAACTGCCCAAAAATAAGGGTGCCAAGCTTGTAGCATCATACTCAAAAAGACTTGAGGCTGTAATTGGTGCCAAAGGTGCTTCACCAAAGTATTGAGCAAAGGCTGTGTACAAGTGAGTTTTTTATTTTAAATAAATTTGCAAAAATTTCAAACAAACTTCTTTCACATTGACATTATAGGATATTTTTTTTGTAGAATTTTGAGAAAAATTGTGAATTCAATCCATTTTGGAATAAGGCTGTAACATAAAAAAATGTGGAAAAAGTGAAGTGCTGTGAATACTTTCCAGATGCACTGTAACTGCAGTGTGAGCTGGAGTTTGGCTTCAATTTGTTAGTGTATCTAAATCTGCCAGTACATCTAACACTCCCCTCCCCCAAGGCTGATAATGCTGCTTTCCAAAGTTGCCCTCTGTGTTACTTTTTCCAGAGTTGTGTCTCATTAATACAGGAGGTGTGCTACTGGCCAGATCACCAGGTAAAATTGGGGGAAAAGCCAAAAAGGAAAACGAATGCAGCCACCACATATATTGCAGCTTGCGAATCAGATTAAATGTTTGGTTCTGGGTTTAATACCACTTTAAAAATACTTTGGAAATTGTAACGATTCCTTAAACAGTATGGTCTACTCAATCAAATAGAACATACTTTTTTGTTCTTTAGTATAATTCCTGCTGGCAGGTTTGACAGATGTAAAGATTATGGAACGGAGAACGACGATGGCACATTTGAAAGTGATTTTAACAGGAAAGTTACAGATAACAGATGGCCTATTTGAATTTTTACACACTTCTATACCGAATGATAAAAGGAACAGATTTATATAGAGTGCAGTTGTATTTAGTTATTTTGTGAAGTTAGGTACTTCTCCTGCAGGTTAATGGTTGACAATGAAGCAAAGACAGAGTGGAGGTCCCATTTGCATCATGAAATGTTGCTGTTTTCAGCATTGCTTAGTTATAACAAGGCAAGCTAGAACGGCCATACTTGTTTGTTTTTCAATGGTGTGGTGCCCACTAAAAACAGTTTGCTGCATGAAAAGGATTGATGTTTACTAACATTAAGTGGGACTCCAGACAAATGGATCCACAGTTCAAATACATACAGTCAGGTCCATAGATATTGGGACATCGACACAATTCTAATCTTTTTGGCTCTATACGCCACCACAATGGATTTGAAATGAAACAAAAATGTGCTTTAACTGCAGACTTTCAGCTTTAATTTGAGGGTATTTACATCCAAATCAGGTGAACGGTGTAGGAATTACAACCGTTTGTATATGTGCCTCCCACTTTTTAAGGGACCAAACGTAATGGGACAGATTAACAATCATAAATCAAACTTTCACGTTTTAATACTTGGTTGCAAATCCTTTGCAGTCAATTACAGCCTGAAGTCTGGAACGCATAGCCATCACCAGACGCTGGGTTTCATCCCTGGTGATCTCTGCCAGACCTCTACTGCAACTGTCTTCAGTTCCTGCTTGTTCTTGGGGCATTTTCCCTTCAGTTTTGTCTTCAGCAAGTGAAATGCATGCTCAATCGGATTCAAGTCAGGTAATTGACTTGGCCATTGCATAACATTCCACTTCTTTCCCTTAAAAAACTCTTTGGTTGCTTTCGCAGTATGCTTCGGGTCATTGTCCATTTGCACTGTGAAGCGATGTCCAATGACTTCTGAAGCAATTGGCTGAATGTGAGTAGATAATATTGCCCGAACCACTTCAGAATTCATCCTGCTGCTTTTGTCAGCAGTCATATCATCAATAAATACAAGAGAACCAGTTCCATTGGCAGCCATACATGCCCACGCCATGACACTACCACCACCATGCTTCACTGATGAGGTGGTATGCTTTGGATCATGAGCAGTTCCTTTCCTTCTCCATACTCTTCTCTTCCCATCACTCTGGTACAAGTTGATCTTGGTCTCATCTGTCCATAGGATGTTGTTCCAGAACTGTGAAGGCTTTTTTAGATGTTGTTTGGCAAACTCTAATCTGGCCTTCCTGTTTTTGAGGCTCACCAATGGTTTACATCTTGTGGTGAACCCTCTGTATTCACTCTGGTGAACTCTTCTCTTGGTTGTTGACTTTAACACACATACACCTACCTCCAGGAGAGTGTTCTTTATCTGTCCAACTGTTGTGAAGGGTGTTTTCTTCACCAGGGAAAGAATTATTTGGTCATCCACCACAGTTGTTTTCCGTGGTCTTCCGGGTCTTTTGGTGGTGTTCTTTCTTTTTAAAGATGTTCCAAACATTTGATTTGGCTACACCTAATGTTTTTGTTATCTCTCTGATGGGTTTGTTTTGTTTTTTCAGCCTAATGATGGCTTGCTTCACTGTTAGTGACAGCTCTTTGGATCTCATATTGAGAGTTGACAGCAACAGATTCCAAATACAAATAGCACACTTGAAATTAACTCTGGACCTTTTATATGCTCCTTGTAAATGGGATAATGAGGGAATAACACACACCTGGCCATGGAACAGCTCAGCAGCCAATTGTCCCATTACTTTTGGTCCCTTAAAAAGTGGGAGGCACATATACAAACTGTTGTAATTCCTACACTGTTCACCTGATTTGGATGTAAATACCCTCAAATTAAAGCTGAAAGTCTGCAGTTAAAGCACATCGTGTTTGTTTAATTTCAAATCCATTGTGGTGGTGTATAGAGCCAAAAAGAAGATAATTGTGTCGATGTCCCAATATTTATGGACCTGACTGTATATTATTATACAGGATTTATATAAAGTCAACAGTTTGTGCAGCGCTTTACAATATAAAGGAAGGCAGTACAGTTCAGTGCCGGGACAAGGCCATCCAACGCCCAGGGCAAATATGCCAAACTGCGCCCCCCCTTCCCTTAGGGTTAGGTTCAGAGTGCCCCCCTCCCTGCAATAAACAATTGCGCCCAGGGCAGCAGCCCCTCCTGCACCTGCACACCCCTTGTCTCGGCCCTGGATGCCCCCAAACGTCACGATACCACAGTGCCCAGGGAAGCTTACCCTTCTGCCCACCCCTTGTCCCTGCCCTGGTACAGTTACAATACAATAAAATACAAGAGTGTTGAGAAGGCCCTTCCCATAAAAGCTTACAATCTAACAGGATAGGACAAGTGGTATAAAAAGGTTATTACTGGGGGGGGGGGGACGGTGAGCTGATGGAAGTAATAAAAGTTCAATTAGTTGGAAATGTTATAGTCTTCCCTGAAGAGATGAGTTTTCAGGGATCGCCTAAAGGCAGCCAGAGTAGGAGATAACTGGACAGATTTAGGTAGAGAGTTCCAAAGGAGGGGAGAGGCTCTGGAGAAGTCCTGGAGATGAGCCTGGCAGGAAGAGACAAGAGCTTTAGAGTAGGAGGTCTTGGGAGGAGCAGGATGGACGATTTTGGTGATATTTGGAGACAAGATTGGTGATGTAATATAACAAAAACTATCAGCGCAAACCAAATAGTGATGTAAACTCAACACAAATTCACTGTGCGTAAATAAAGTGCATAAAAGTGAAACATCAAATGTGTAAATAAATATATACTGTCCGGCAGCATACACCAATCGTGTTCACAAATCACAATAATCAAATAATCATACAAAAACGTGATGCGCCAAACATACACAATTCAAAAAAGTGACAAATGAATAAATGGATAATAATAATAAACACATCCAGTTCATAAAGCACACGATAGTGCTCGTGCTCAAATCCAATAATAATCAAAGTGTCCCAGTGTACAACTAAATGTGATCCAGTGATGCTACATATATTGTGGACACCAATATGTGAATCCCTCCACCAAATGGATTAGCCTCTCACCTTCCTGCCAGACCCAAATGGGCCAGCAATCGCATATATCACGGATATAAGACTCCAGGAAAGGGCCTCCCTGTTATTCAGCTCCGGGGATTCCGGGACATGTGTGGGGATAAAAATATGGCAAAATCTAGTGCTCTCTGCTTGGCAGTTCAAATCAGCTTTATTAGAGAAAAATATTACACTCACATTTGCAGGGCACTCAGCCGTGCCTGCTCTGCTGACAGATTCGTAGATAATGCACCGGAGAGAAGATCTGCGTCGGCCACGCACGCTCCGCCCCCCCCCCCCCCCCTATACAACGTATACGCGAGGATTTCAAATAGTCAATGTTGATTGAGAGAGTGAAGTTCCGCTTTAAGTTCTCCTGTAGACTCCTCAATTTGGGTGATCCCTGCTTTTATCGACAGGCCCCTCTTTGCGGCGATTTCCATTTGACATTACTGATGAATCCCCAGTATGGGCTAAGGATCTGTGTTGAGCACCTAACTCCCAGCTATTTTATGACTCAAATGGTGACAAGTTGTCTAGCTGAGTCCCCATTGATATTCATTTGTATAATGAGGACTTGGGCGGGTGGGCAGGCAGGCACAGACTATCATGTCAAACAAACAGATATTGTGTTTTGGCTGAGTTTTTCTTTAAATTGACACTAAACAATATCCTTATTCTCCAAAAATAATCTGTATGTACACTACAAATTCCATGATCCACATTCTTAGTCCCTAGTCCTTACTAAGAACAAGCAAGAGCGGGTGGCTATATTTCTAAATACAATGGGACCATGGAGAACAAATATAGCCACTCTCTAACAGGAAGTTCGAATCTTAGCAGCAAAAAAAAAAGAAGCAATTTAGAAGAGGCTGAGAGCAACAGAACAACTTTTGATGGATGCACCTTTGATTCACCTTTGACACAACTTTGGATGGATGCAATTTGGATACGACTTTGGCTTTGACCAGTGATAACGGACAACTGTTGTACACAAGTTGCATTGTATACCATTCAGGTATGACTTTCATGCAACATTTGAGGGTTAAGGCCCCTTTCACACTTGTACGACTCCAAAGTTGCACCGGCTTTGGAGTGCAACTTTGATGCAACTTTGGATGGGTGCAACTTGGATACGACTTTGGCTTTGACCAGTTTTAATGGACAACTGTTGCACACAAGTTACATGGTAGTTGAGGTTGAATAAAGTCTATAGTCCATCCAGTTCAGCCTGTGTAGGTGTGTGTGGACGCAATCATCTAATATACCCCTGAATGTTATGATCCTTGAGATGTACGTCCAAGAGTCTTTTAAAAGTAGCCATACTCCCACAGTTACTACCATTTGTGGTAGAGAATTCCACAATCTTGTAGCCCTTACTGTAAAAAAAACCCTGCGCAGCCTAAAGTTAAATCTCTTCTCCTCTAATCGCATTGTATGGCCTCGTGTCCTCATGCATTCGTTTCGCCTGAACGTTTTTTTTTTCCTATGCTGAGATCACCGTTGAGGTATTTGTAAATCGCTATCATGTCCCCTCTCAGGCGTCTCCTTTCCAGGGAGAATAAATCAAGCGCTTGTAAGCACTCATCATAATTAAGATCCTCCAATCACCTAATTAGTCTAGTTGCTCTTCTTTGGACTCTCTCCAGCTCCAACACATCCCTTCTGAGGACTGGCCATCAGAACTGGACAGAATACTCCAGATGCGGTCGGACCAGAGTTTTATAAAGTGGTAGGATTATAGTTTTATCTCTGGAATACATCCCCTTCCTTATGCATGCTAATATTCTGCCAGCTTTGGCAGCTGCAGCTTGACATTGGATGCTATTGCCAAGTCTATCTTCCACGAAGACTCCCAGATCTTTCTCCATTTTTGATTCCCCCAGAGGTCCCCCCCCCCCAAAGCGTATTGGGCATGTATGTTTTTAGTCCCCAAGTGCAATACCTTACACTTATCCACATTAAACCTCATTTGCCATGTAGTTGTCCACTCTGTTATTTTGTTCAGGTCATTCTGTAAGATTTCTGCCTCACTATGTGAAGTTGCATTGTATAACATTCATCTATGACTTCCATGCAACTTCTTAGGGTTAACATTGAAGTCTATGGCCCTCAAGTTGCATTAAAGTCTTACCAAAGTACTGCATGAACTACTTTGAAGTTGCTGCAACTTTAAGTTGCGCATATATGAATGGGTATCACTGGAAAACATGGGGAATGGCATGTCGTGCAACTCTGATGTCCAAAGTTGCACGACAAGTTGCACAAGTGTGAAAGGGGCCCTAAGAATACGTATTTGAAAAATGTTTTTCTTTTTAAACCAGGGTATGGTGTCACTTTAAATATTGATATATTGTGAATATATTGTGGTATTTCAGACCCCATTCACATTTGTGTAACGTGTGAACATGCGCAAAATCAAGTGATAAAAAAAGAAAAGTATAAAAATGTGTTGCACTTGTGGTGCCATTCATTTTATGGCACCCCATATGTAGCAAGCAAGATGCCTGGTTTTGGGCGTTAAAATCCACATGCCAAAACCTGTGACTAAAAAACAAGTAAAGCTTTAAAACATACTTGAACTTCTTTGCCGCGTTTGTGACATGTAGGGCAGCCCATGAAAATGAATGGGCTGCCCTATGCGTGAAGTTCAACAACTCAGAAAAAACATACATGCACCCTACACACACACTCTGTGAATGGGGGCTTCATTTTTTAAAAAAAATGTCTGTTCTATTTGCACTGCAGTCAGAAATGATTTTTGCAGTTGGCATTATTGGTTTAGTGCGCTACAAAACCAAAAGTGGTTTTAGGTGCATTTTGCTGACACTTTGAAAACGAGTATAATGTGTTGCTCACAGTATCTTGTCAGATGTAAACTTTTATTTTCTTAATGTCAAAGAAAAAATTACCGGCAAAATCCAGCTGCAAGGTTGAATTGTATTTCTGCATTTTTCCACCAGAGGGCACTCTTTTTACATTATTTACTACCTTTGCTGTACTGCAAGACATAGTGGGGAGAGACTTTTTGAAATTAAGACCGGTTGAATGGTTCTGTTATGAACTTTACAGGTGTAATATAAGCTTCTTATAACCATCACTGATATTTATGCAAAAGTTCCCATATTTGGACACAACTTTATCTGTTTGGTTCTCTGGGCCTAATGTATTATAGTGTGAAGTGAATCTGCTTACACATTAAACATCCCATCAAGAAGTTTTATACAGAATGTTGAAGGATTTAAACTTAATGAGGTCCCAATGTTTTTTTTATAGCTCATTATGATGATGCCAACTTCCATCATTTTACAATTTGGTAACCTAAAGCGGAACTAAAGTCTGCCAATACTTCTACCCTGGCAATGCAACATCCGTGAGCTCCCTTGCTGCTGGCAACATCTTGTCCCTAGCTTCTTCGGGCGTTGTGCGGAGCCTTGGCTGGCATGGGATGATGTAATTTATGCACATGCACACGGGAGCTAATTCACTCCAGCACCTGGAAGATGCTGGAATTGTACATTGTATATAAGATTGTAGGGTGAAGGTACAACGCTTTTATTATAAAACAAACCATGTCTATTCTGTAATTAAAAAAACATTCCTGACTGCAGTTTTAAGACCACAGTTCTGCTTTAACATAGCACTGAGTATCATAAACAGTTGCCAAGATTTTTTAAATAAAATACTTGTTTTCATCCTTTGTGCTTGAGGTGGGATTTCACATTAGAAAGAATATTGTGTGTGCTAGAGGTGGGATTTCACTGCAGAAAGGATATTGTGTGTGTTGGAGGTGGCATTTCATTGCGGAAACAATATTGTGTACTAGAGGTGGGATTTCACTCCAGAAAATATATTTTGTGAGTGCTGGAGGTGAGATTTCACTGCTGAAAGGGTATTGTGTGTGCTGGAGTTGGGATTTCACTGCAGAAAGGATATTTTGTATGCTAGAGGTGGAATTTCACTTCAGAAAATAGATTGTGTGTGCTGGAGGTGGGATTTCACTGCAGAAAGGATAATACATGTGCTGAAGATGGAATTTTACTGTGGAAAGGATAATGTGTGTACTAGAGGTGGGAGTTCACTGCGTAGAGAAGATTGCATGTGCTGGAGGTGGGATTTCACATTAGAAAGTATATTGTGTGTGCTGGAGGTGGGATTTCACTGCAGAAAGGATATTTTGTGTTCTGGAGGCGGGATTTCCCTGCAGAAAGGATATTTTGTGAGCTGGAGGTGGGATTTCACTGCGGAAATTATATTTTGTGTGCTGGAGGTGGAATTTTACTGCAGAAAGGATATCTTGTGTGCTGGAGGTAGGATTTCACTGCGAAAAGGATATTGCGTGTGCTGGAGGTGGGATTTCACTGCAGAAGTGAGATTTTGTTTGCTGGAGGTGGGATTTCACTCCCGAAAGGATATATTGTGTGCTGCAGGTGGGATTTTACTGTGTAAAGTATACTGCTTGTGCTGGAGGAGGGATTTCACTGCAGAAAGGATAATGTGTGTGCTGGAGATAATTCGGAAAAGGATAATGAGTGTGCTGAAGGTGGGATTTCACTGCAGGAAAGGATATTGCATATGCTGGAAGTAAGATTTCAATGCATAAAGGATATTTTGTGTGCTGGGTGTGGAATCTCATAGCAGAAAGGATATTGCATGTGCTGGAGGAGGAATTTCTCTGCAGAAAGGATATTGTGTGTGCTGGAGGTGGAATTTCACTTTGGAAAGGATATTGTGTATGCTGGAGGTGGGATCACATAGCAAAAAGGATACTGCATGTGCTGGAGGTGGAATTTCACTGCAGAAAGGATATTGCTTGTGCTGGAGGTGGGATCTTATAGTAGAAAGAATATTGTGTCTGCTAGAGCACAAAATTAGCAAAAAGCCTAACTCCATGCTTTAAATAGTTTCTTTAGGCCAAGCTGGCCCCAAACTAAACATTTCCTTTACTTAATATTTCCTTTACTAATCGATGCGCCCACTGCCAGTGTATAAATTGTATATAGCATCAACTACATACAATATACAGCTCTGCGTTCGGCAGTGATGCGGGGACTTTTTGGGTTCTCCTATATAGATGGTGAACACTTCACATGAACCTTACTGGTCCGTGTGAAATGTGGATTTAATGAGATGTCCACTTTAAAATTGTAAATTCTTTCTAATTGAAAGGCAGATAAACGGAATTGTAGCTTAGGGTAACAATCAGCCTTTGAGCTGAATATAATTTTATCATTGGACAGATCAAAGCAGCCACACCAACAAAACATTTGGGGGAGTTTTAGTTTTTAAAACAAGCACATTCTTTGTATGATTTCATGTTATTGTAAGAGTCAGTGGCTAAACCCTGCACAGGACTGAAAGTTTGGAAACAATGGAGTAGCAGGACTTTATTTTATGGAGGGAAATGATGATCTGCACACACATTTCTAAAAAGTACAATATGTACTGTTCATCTTTGGGAATGGGACCCGGCTTCCTCACTACCATGTGTTTGAGGGGAATCCTGTGGGTTTGAGATTCACAGTCCTGGCAAATTTTTTGTGCTAATTGGCCAGGAGAATTTTTTAAAGCCATAAATGCACTGCATGGGTTATGAGCCATGAAGGGGGGCACAGAGCAAACATTATAGGTTTGAGTTACTACAACTAGAGAGTGCAGTCTAGTGCAGCTCTGCATAGAGACCAATCAGCTTTCAGATTTTTTGTCAACACCTAATTGAACATGTTAAAGTTAGAAGTTATTTGGCTACCATGCACAGCTGCACTAGATTTTGCTCTCTCCAGTTTTATTAACCACTTAATGACCGCCCGCCACAGATATACTGCGGCAGGCTGGCCCTCCTGCGCGAACCAGCATAGCCCTACATCGGCAGGGTCGTCTTTATTATTCATTGGACCCTGGGCAAATATTTTCTTGGGCCCCTCCCACATCCACTTATCAACTATTTGCGGGCAGTGAGGGCTCAAGGGGGAGCTGCTTTGGACCCCACAACAATGACTGGGCCCGGGGCGACTTCCCCTTTTGCCCTGTGTTAAAGACGGCCCTGTACATCGGTCGCATGCCTGCAGCTAAGGGGCAAGCGAGCGCCCGCCGCCGCCAGTGCGCTCCTGCCCCCACGGGGGCTCCGATTGCTGCCGGGCACCCGCAATCACTCCCCGCTGAGAGAGAAGGACGGTCAGCTGCTGTAAACACAGCTGACCGTTCTTCTCTCTGGAATGATCACTGAGCGGCTGTGATCCTTCTATATAGAATCACAGATCTCTGTGATCATTTCAAAAGCCCAACCCCCATACAGTTAGAAACACTCCCTTAGGCTTACATTTAACCCCTTGATCACCCCTGGGTTAACCCCTTCCCTGCCAGTGTCATTATTACAGTAACATTGCATATTTTTAGCACTGATTACTGGTACCCCCAAAAGTGTCAAAAATGTCAGTTAGGGGTCCGATCTGTCCACCGCAATGTTGCAGTTCCGCTAAAAATCGCAGATCACCGCCATTACTAGTAAAAAAAAAAACAATAAAAATGACATAAATCTTTCCCGTAGTTAGTAGACGTAATAACTTTTGTGCATACCAATCAAAATACACTTATTGCGATTTTTTTTTTTACCAAAAATATGTAGCAGAAAAAAAATTGGCCTAAAATGTTAAAAAAATTAGATTTTTACATTTTTTTTGGGAATGATATATAACAGAATGTGAAAAATATAGTTTTTTTTTCAGAATTGTCGCTCTTTTTTTGTTTATAGAGCAGAAAATAAGAATCGCAGAGGTGATCAAATACCACCAAAAGAAAGCTCTGTTTGTGGGGAAAAATTGTATTTAGGTACAGCGTCTCACGACCGCGCAATTGTCCATTAAAGTAATGCAGTGCCAAATCGCAAAAAATGGCCTGGTCATTAAGGGGGCAAATACTTCGGGTCCAGAAGTGGTTAAATCATCCCCACTGTTTCAGTGAATTGGAAGCTGCTGTAAGAAAGGACAGAGAAAGCTGATAAACTGCATAAAGAGAGATTAGGGTCCTTTAGAAAACTGTACTTGTCTTTAAGCAAAAGCTTTTATGGTCAAACTTCTCTTCTGGGTAACAGGAGTGCACTTATTTCTGCACTCCAGGGACCCAGATTCAGCTGACAGAGCCTGTCCAGACTCTGAAAAGATCTCCACAATAATCCACCCCGATAAGAGTGTGCAGCAGCAGCACACCTTCGGAATTCTGGAAGACTGTTGCCACCACTTTGCCCGCTGATGGAACATTGAGCAGCCTTCTTCCACGTGAAACCCAACTACTAGGGGTGCCAACGGGTTGCAAGGAGGAAACAAAAACCATATAGCGCACATGCACCGTTTATAGCACTGAACATCTGGATGAGTGGCTTGGTGCAGTGACACAGTTTCCTGTCTGCGTGGTCACTCTTCTTGTGTCATGAACTTTTTGAATGCCCTTTGTACTTCTTCCATCTGAAGTACCTGGGTAATCCTTCCAGTCACCTTACTTCCTTTTTCTAAACTGACCACACAAGGCACAGAAGCTGATCCACGTGGCCGCTGTTCAGATGTACAGGACACTGTGCACATACACAGCTGGCCTGTATTGGGTAGTTTTTTTCAGCTACTACCATGCTGCTCCAAATCACAGCCTGCTACTGGCAACACCCTCTCCCAATCACAGCCTGCGTATTGAACATGCCACTACACAAGCACAGCCTTCATCTTGCCTCATGCTAAACAAACTTTGGAATAAGGGCACATGATGTTTATGCACAGTGTCCTGTAACCCCACCCTCCACTAAGAAGAGATGAATAGTCACATGATCAAACTTTTTAACCTGCTAAAAAAAGGAAAGATCATTTTTGAAATTAATCAAAAGCAGTTATAGTGCCCACATAGTTGTTGCTGTATTAGAAATTGTCTATAACATTGTATGTTCAAAACTACTTTAACCACTTCTGGACCAGAAGGATTTGACCCCTTAATGACCAGGCCATTTTTTGTGATTCGGTAACTGAGTTACTTCAACTGACAATTGCGTGGTCGTGCGACGCTGTACCCTAATAAAATCAGTCCTTTTTTCCCCACAAATAGAGCTTTCTTTTGGTGATATTTGATCACCTGTGCGATTTTTTTTTTTGCGCTATGAACAAAAAAATAGCGACAATTCAGAAAAAAAAAATACAATATTTTTCACTTTCTACTATAAAACATCCCCGCAAAAAAATTAAAAACGCAAATGTTTTCACCCTTTTAGGCCAATTTGTATTCTGCTACATATTTTTGGTAAAAAAAATAAGTGTATTTTGATTGGTTTGCACAAAAATTATCACGTCTACAAACTAGGGGAAAGATTTATGTCATTATTATTTATTTTTCTTTTACTAGTAATGGCTGCCATCTGCGATTTTTAGCTGGACTGCGGCATTGCGGCAGACAGATTGGACACCTATCTGACATTTTTGACACTTTTGGGGGGACCGGTGACATTACTACAGTAATCAGTGCTAAAAATATGCACTGTTACTGTAATAATGACACTGGCAGGGAGGGGTTAACCCAGGGGGTGGGGGATCAAAGGGTTAAGTGTGAGCCTAGGGGGTGTTTTCTAACTGTACGGGGGAGGGACTTGTGGAATCAATACAGAGACCTGTGATCCTAAATAGAAGGATCACAGGCGCTCTGTGTTCATTCCAGAGAGAACAACGTATTCAACAGCCGGCCGTCATTCTCTCTCCCTGGGGAGCGATCGCGGGTGCCGCCGGCCCTATGGATCAGCTTCTCCGCTTCCTAATGGGGCGGGCGCATGTCTCCGGCAGTAAGTGCGTGCCCCCAGGAGCGCTCCCCTGAACATCTATACAAGCCGAGCCAGCCTGCCGCAGTATATCTGCGGCGGGCGGTCGGCAAGTGGTTAAGCCAAATGAATATAAAATTAACATTGTAACTTATCAGGGTTACCAGGGTTACATAATGTGTCCGTTTACATCCCCCGCTCCATAGAGGATAATGGAGGGTCCGCTCGGGTCCGTATGAAAAACTGATGTAGCACCCTACAGGTAACTGCTAGGTAAAAGTATAGTGGGCCTTGGCTGCCTAACAGCAGGGCCATGATTTCAGCTGGCTGTCATGTCTCCCAGGTGTGTCTGCTGAGAGGGGAGTCTCCCCACTGGCTCCATGGGAGGGTTCCCATTGGGCAGTGGAGGAAACCCAATCAGAGACAGCCTCAGGCCTTTATCTATCCCAGAAGGCAGATTCTGCCGCAGAGGATTCTGGGACTGGGTATAAGTTCTGAAGGAATGCATGATGCAGCGTCTTTGGCGGGAAGCAGTGTCCCAGGAGGAGGAGTACGGCTGTCTCTCCTCCTGTCAGAAGAAGCGGGTGTCTCGGGTGGCGGCCTTGGAATCCAAGGAGTGCTGAGCTGAGCTGCAGAGGGGATCTGGTGTGCTGAGAACCAGCGGAGAGAGAGAGGGGTCCAGTTCCAAGAAAGCCTACAAAGGTCGTGAGTACTGTGGATTGCCCCTGGGGGTCTGCCTAGTGTCAGAGGGGACCACTCCAGAGAAGCTTCTAGAGATCCAGGAGTCAGCTAGTGTAAAGAGGGTGCCTAATCAGAGGACCCTGAAGTGTTAGAGGGGGTACCTGTGGTTGGGCCCTGAAGAGTCATTGTACAGTGTGTAGTGTACAGAGTTAAGAGTTGCAGCAGCACAAGTAGTGACAAGGAGCTACCTCAGCCAGTGAAGGGCTGGAGGGAGCTGTTCAGTGGCTTTTGAGCTAAATTGAGTGTCAGGAGTCAAGAGTTCTACAGTCCTGGATCTTCTAAGTTAACAAACAAGTTAAAGTCGAGGTTCAAGCACTTAATCAGCCAAGCAGTATTTGAAAGTGTCAGGAAGTGCTGGTCGGCATTCGGCTGGCGCCAAGACAGCGTTAGTGAGCATTTTTTGTACAAAGTCCCAGTTTAGCCTAGAAGAGCCAGAGGAGTATCCCACTCATTCCCTTCTCCCATCCCCAATATACAATAAACAAAACAACCAAAGATGCCGGAATGGTCATTGTCTCAGTTCTCACACCTGGGTTCACAACTTAAATGTGTTGGAAGTGTTACCGGTACTGATGGCAGACCCACCTCAGGCCCAAGGCCTTGAAATATTGCTACACTGACAAATGAACCTGATCGGCCAGCCCATTTGAAAAGGGTTTTTGCAAATGATGTCAGTTAACCGGTTGCCGACCGCCGCATGACTATATACTGCGGCGGTCAGCCCCGGCCAGGCAGAGTGACGTATCGATACGTCACTCGCCTGTCACTGACTTGCGAGCCTATTGCGGGCGGGCGCGCGCCCGCCGAGGCGCGCGCCCACCGCGGCTCGTTCACAGACAAGTCAGTGCGTGTGTCCGGCGGACTCGATGTCCGCCGGTCACACTACGATTGCTCCTGTGAAGGGAGAAAGGCGGAGCGGCTTATGTAAACAAGCCGCCCGTCATTCTCCCTGGTGTAAAAATGAAGATCTGACAGTTCTACTATGTAGAACCGTTGATCTTTGCTTTTACACCAATAGCCATGTCCCTGCACAGTTAGAAACACACCCCTAGGACACACTTAACACCTCCCTGTCCAATAAAGTTAACCCCTTCCCTGCCAGTGTCATTTTTGCAGTAACAGTGCATATATATAGCACCGATTACTGCAGTAATGTCACTGGTACCCCCAAAAGTGTCAAAAATGTCAGTCAAGGGTCCGATCTGTCCGCCGCAATGTCGCAGTACCGCAAAAAAAATCGCAGATCGCCGCCATTACTCGTTAAAAAAAAAAACACCAAAAATGACAAAAATCTTTCCCTTTGTTAGTAAACGCGATAACTTTTGCGCAAACCAATCAAAATACGCTTTTTGCGATTTTTTTTACCAAACATATGTAGCGTAAAACAATTTGGCCGAAAATGTTAAAAAATTTTGATTTTTACATTTTTTTGGGGGGGAATTTCATATAAAAAAAAGTGAAAAATATTGTTATTTTTGCAAAAATTACGCTCTTTTTTTGTTTATAGCGCATGATCAAAAAATCGCACAGGTGATCAAATACCACCAAAAGAAAGCTCTGTTTGTGGGAAAAAAAGGACGTGAAATTCGTTTAGGTACAGCGTCGCACGACCGCGCAATTGTCCGTCAAATTCACGCAGTAAAAAATCGCAAAAAACCCCCTGGTCTTTTAGCAGCCAAATCCTCCGGGGCTTAAGTGGCTAAAGCAACCTGACAAGATAAAGAAAAAATTATTTTTTTTTTAAATAAAATGTTTTCCTATTTCTCCTTTTCTCGATTTCCCTTCGGATTTTGTTTATTCTATAAATATTTAACTTTTTTTTCTTTATATTGTATTAAAAAAAAGTGCAAAGTTGAAATAAGAATCCCTTATTTCTTTTGTTAATCAAATTGCAATTCTTTGTTCTCAAATCATAATTTTAGTATCCTTTTGAACAGGGCAAATTATATTTTTTCTATTAAAGTATCATTTTTTTTTATTAACGCTGATTAAGTGTCGGTTCACACTATTCCGACCCGAAGTCGCCCCGACTTCGGGTGACTAATGAAGTCGCCCGTACGGCGCGACTTCGGCGCGGCTTGCAATGACTTCACATAATGGAAGTCAATGCAAGTCGCTCCGACTTTGCAAAAAAAAGGTGCAGGAACCTTTTTCTAAGTCGGAGCGACTTGAGTCGCTCCTATTAGAACGGTTCCATTGCACAGCATGGACCACTATTTGTCAGGCGACCAAGTCGCCTGACAAGTCGGAACAGTGTGAACTGGCACTAAAGATAAAAATGCTTTTTTAAATTTTACGTTTTGTTACTTTTTTTGTGTATGAATTATATAAAGAAATTTATGCAAGACAATGCTTAAATGCTTAAAAGAATAATATAAGTATTAATTTGTTATCTAAAGTACTGAAAGTGGTAGTAAAGCTTCTTTTTTAAATAGGCTAAATCTAAATAAGTGAAACTCAACCTTTTCAAAAACTAAATATACCTGTAGGCCTTCCATTTCCTTTCATAAGTTCCTTGAATTGTCTTGTTACTATTTTGCGATCCAGACAAATCTACTTCCTTTATTTTATTTTTTTAATTGTTTTTATTACAACTGCGGAAATGTTTTATTTATTCCCATGTCTGGTGAAATTATTTATAATGTTTGGTGCAACTAATGATTTTTCTGTACCTGCTTTGATGATGAAATGTCAAATGCAGATTGGTTAGTGCTCCTTCTATTGTCTATATACAAGAAGATGCAACGTCTCCACTGATTGACTGAAAGAAATTACAAGAACAGGAATTACTTGATACAATACGTTCTTATTTTCTGCTCACGCATGCAGATGTATCCACGCATAGCTAATGCAATACTTTAACCCAGGGCTCAAAATTTTAAGTCCTGAGCTACTAGCCAGGCCTTAAGGGTTACTCGCCACCAGTTGCCCCACCCAACTCCTACCCTGCCCCGCCCCACAGGTGTTCTGTCTATCAAAGAAGCCGGGCTAGGAGGCGGGACTGTGTGTGTCAGCAAGCGCCCGGCAATTACAATTAAAGCTGTTACAGTTGGATGATCCGCGCTCTGACATTATCCAGTTCGTCGGCTGGCCGGCTTTCCTCTCCTCTCGCTCCCGGAGCTCGCCCTACATAATTTTCCACTCGCAAAATGCGAGCAGGCGAGTGGAAAATTTGAGGGCTGCTTTAACCCATCCTTTTTCAAGCTTTAAACATGGAGGACTCTTGAAATACCTTTCAGGAATAAGAGAACTCCAGCTAATAATGACAATATCTACAGCCCAGGGTACATTAGCCCAAAGAGTAAATTGAGACACGATAATGAAAGGAACAAGGAATGTAGCGTACATAGCATATTTGACATCCAGAGCTGTTCTGTACCACAAAATTATTTTCAGTAGTAATGATTTTAATGAAACAAATATTATTGACCAGATAAGCACAGATGGTAAAAATTAGATTGCCTCCTTTTGCTAGTAGTCAGCTTAGAAGTTCTCCTTTATGTAGATGATTAGTGAAACGTTTCCTTACATTGGTGGTCAGTGGAAGAAGGACCTCTTTACATTGATAGTCATTGGCAAAAGGACCCTCTTGCATTAGCCGTTAGTGTATTGGTTCCCTTATATTGGTGGTCAGTTGGAGAAGGACCCTCTTACCTTGATAGTCATTGGGAAAAAGAACCTCTTGTATTAGTGAGCATTGTATTGGCCCATTACATTGGTGGTCAGTGAAATGTTTCCTTTCATTGCTGGTCAGTGGGAGAAGGATTGAAGCACAAAACATAACACACCGGATCATGCAGATAAAAACAATAGTTGCACCTAAAGAAAAGTGTCTTGATTGGGGCATATCAGAATACCTCTCCAATGGTAAACCAGGCCACACCAACAGATGCTGAAGACACTCTCAATAGGTATTAAAAGGGGTATGAGGAACAAATGGGAAGGGAAGGGGATTGGACAAAATGGTAAAGAATGGGGAAGTGGGACTTTAAATGAGACCCGTGCTAAGGAATCTCCATCCCTAATTAGTAAATATAAAGCATAAAGAACACATAGTGTTCAAACTAAAAATGTGGGACTTTGTATGAGATGTGGCCAGTATACACGTGATGATATATTGGTAATACATATACAACTGCTGGTAAGCATAAAGAGGCATATGATTAATCATCACATATTTATTAGCAATTACTATAGCACTTAGACATCAGTATAATAAATATACATTGATTCAATGGGGATGTACACAGTGTACAGAAAAATACAATGTTAGGAACATAATAAATGATAAAAACAAATACAAAATAGACCAATAAACAGGAATTTGAATTATGGATGGTAGTTGGATGCAAGTTGAAATTGACATATAGTTCAATGGCCTCTTATGCTCTACGCGTTTCGTGAAAGGAATTTCACTTCATCAGGAGCTGGCACATGTGAATTTAATAAAAATGTATAGACTGTCAAAGGAGCTGCTGGCCACCCAGGAACACGTCCATGATGGGAACTGAGGGGGCAGATGCTCCGCACAGGGCCGATGCTCAAGGTCTACAGGCAATGTGTGAGTATCCATAGGTCAAATGGGGCTGTAATGTAATCTGTAGCAAAGGCAGAGGCAGGAATGGCTCCCAGCGTCACAACCGTTCAGGAAGCAGGACACCACCAGGCAACTTGCATCCAACTACCATCCATAATTCGAATTCCTGTTTGTTGGTCTATTTTGTATTTGTTTTTATCATTTATTATGTTCCTAACATTGTATTTTTCTGTACACTGTGTACATCCCCATTGAATCAATGTATATTTATTATACTGATGTCTAAGTGCTATAGTAATTGCTAATAAATATGTGATGATTAATCATATGCCTCTTTATGCTTACCAGCAGTTGTATATGTATTACCAATATATCATCACGTGTATACTGGCCACATCTCATACAAAGTCCCACGTTTTTAGTTTGAACACTATGTGTTCTTTATGCTTTATATTTACTCTCAATAGGTAGTTGGCAAACGAGAGGCACTAGCAGGGATGGTTATCTCTGAAGTGGGCATTGCAGAAACCATGGACATGGAATATACAAAATAGCGCCCAGAGTATGGAAACAACAAATGACCGAAATTGTATCCTGGATATGTGAAGTACCTCCACTTCACATAGTGACAACTATCAATCCCTCTCCTCATGCTAGGGTGCTAGATGTAATCTTGGACTCTGACATCTCCTTTCAGCCCCATGTCCAGTCACTATCCAAATCTTGGTAACTAAACCTCTGTAATATTTTTAAAATACACCCATCCCTAACCAATTACATCACTAAGCTACTAATTCACTCTTTATTTCTGACCTTAGCCACTTCCTCCCCATTGGCCTACCTCCACTAAGGCTACACCTCCTTCAGTCTATCATAAATGCTGCTGCTAGACTTACCCACCTTGCCAACCGCTCAATGTCTGCCACTTCTTTCTGTTAATCCCTCCACTAGCTTCCAACCGCCCAACCAATAAAATCCAAAATAATAACAACTTACAAACCCATTTACAACTCTGCCCCAAGCTGCAATACCAAATGTATCCCAAAATATCAACCAAACTGTCCTCTTCACTCTTCCCAAGGCTTCTTGCTCTCAAGCTCCCTCATCACCTCCTCCCATGCTCTCCTCAAGGATTTCTTCAGAGCCTCTCCCATTCTGTAGTACTCCCTATCCTGACCTGTATGGCTATCTCCTATGCCAGTGATGGCGAACCTTGGTACCTAAGATGTTTTTGAACTACATTTCCCATGATGCCCATGTGCTCTGAAGTGTACTTGGGTATCATGGGAAATATAGTTCCAAAACATCGGGGGTGCCAAGGTTTGCCATCACTGTTCTGTGTTGTCCACTTTTAGGCAATCCCTGAAAACTTATCTAAGGGAAGCCTATTCTGGCTCTTCCTAACAACTGCATTTTACTTTCTCTAACGACTCATCCCTCCACATGTATTACCTTTTGTATCAATTGCCCTTTCCTTTTCATTTTAAGCTCTTGGGAGCAGGACTCTTCTAAATATCTTGTCTTATATTGCAATGTAATTGTGCTGTCTTCCTTTATTTTATAAGGTGCAGAGCAAACAGTTAGTGCTATATACAGTAAATCCTGTATAATTATAATAATAGTAAGGGAAAAGAGGGGCTGAGTTTTTACATCAGGCATTTTCTATGGGGATCATTGTAACAGCCACCATAGGCTGCATTTTGTCTTTTCTGGTTGTGTTATTTTTGGGTGCTACCATTTAGTGGATATATGCTTACTGCAATTTGCAAAAGAGAGAATTTCATTTTAAATTTTAAATTATGACAGTACATAATTGTGTTATTCCTCTTATTCTAAGTTCTCATTATTTTCCTACATACCAGCTGAAATTTCAAACCAGGTTAGAATTGGAATTTTCTTTTTCAGCAGCTGAATTTTATTACGGAGTATAGGCAATTGTCATAAAAATGTTATATCCAGAATCTCCTGTCTGCAGCTAAAACAGTGTCATATGTTTTTTTTTTCCCAAAGTGAGTGGAGGGGGAAGTTATTTTTTGGGCACTGCGGAGTTCAGGCAAAATTTCACCATATGTTATAAAGCATAGCTAAGACTCCACACAGAAACTATTGCAGCCATTGTACATGTAATTAAAAGTCATTGAATCTGCTTGAAAAATTCATTTATTTAGCCACTCTGTAAGGAATAATGAAGAGTTTTCTTACTGCATTATTTTCAGCTCCATCTACAGAGATTATATGCAATTCAGCTATGTTATACAGAAACCATTAATAAACAGACAATGCATTTTAATTGTAGCAAATATGGAACAATCACTTTGTCCCAGTTTCTCTTGTGGGCGGACTACAGTATATTCTGGTGTGCCAGAGAAGCAGAACATTGAGGAGTGTTTGTACTGTACTCAGTGAAAATGCATGATAAGCTACTTGCTGGAAACATTTTGAAATATCTACAGTAAAAGAAAAAGCCCTCTGAGATATACTTTACAAAAGCAGCAGAAATGAATGAAGAGATCAAACACCAATGCAAAGGTGTAAACATTCTACACTTTTGCATGACAAGAAAAATACACTGCTCAAAAAAATTAAAATAACACTTTGAAAACACATCAGATCTCAATGGGGAAAATATCATGCTGGATATCTATACTGATATGGACTGGGTAATGTGTTAGGAAGGAAAGGATGCCACATCCTTTGGTGGAAATGAAATTTGTCAACCTAGAGGGGGCTGAATTCAAAGACAACCCTAAAAATCAAAGTGAAAAAATGATGCAGCAGGCTGGTCCATTTTGCTGAAATTTCATCTTTTCTGACTGTTTTTAAATAGATTTGCATTTGGCTAGGGTCAGTGTCACTACTGGTAGTATGAGGCGATACCTGGAGTTTGCACAGGCAGTCAAACTTCTCCAGAATGGCACATCAATATGTGCCATTGCCAAAAGGTTTGCTGTGTTTCCCACCACAGTCTCAAGAGCATGGAGGACATTCCAGGAGACAGGCAGTTGCTCTAGGAGAGCTGAACGGGGCAGAGAAGGTCCTTAATCCATCACCAGGACCAGTATCTGCTCCTTTGTGCAAAGAGGAACAGGATTAGCACTGCAAGAACCCTACAAAATGACCTACAGGAGGCCACTGTTGTGAATGTCTCTGACCAAACAATCAGACTTCATGAGGGTTGCCTGAGGGCCTGATGTGCTCTAGTGGGCCCTGTACTCACTGCTTGGCACTGTGGAGCTCGATTGGTATTTGCCATTGAACACCAGAATTAGCAGGTCCGCTACTGGTGCCCTGTGCTATTCGCAGATGAGGGCAGGTTCACCCTGAGCACATGTGACGGACATAAAGGGTCTGGAGAAGCCGTGGAGAATGGTATGCTGCCTGTAACATTGTTCAGCATGACCAGTTTGATGGTGGGTCAGTGATCATCTGGGGAGGTATATCCATGGGGGGATGCACAGACCTCTACAGGCTAGACAATGACACCCTGACTGCCATTAGGTATCGGGATGAAATCCATGGACCCATGGTCAGACCCTACGCTGGTGCAGTGGGTCCTGGGTTCCTCCTGGTGCATGACAATGCCCAGCCTCAAGTGGCGAGAGTATGCAGCCAGTTCCTGGAGGATGAAGGAATTGATACCATTGAATGGCCCCCATGCTCACCTGACCTAAATTCAATAGAACACCTCTGGGACATTATGTCTCGGTCCATCCTACGCCACCAGGTTGCATCTCAGTCTGTTCAGGAGCTCAGTGATGCCCTGGTCCAGATCTAGGAGGAAGCACCCCAGGACACCATCCGTTGTCTCATTAGGAGCATGCCCCAACATTGTCAGGCATTAATAGAAGCACGTGGAGCCATACAAACTACTGAGTACCATTTTGAGTTGCTGCAATGAAATTTAAGCAAAATGGACTAGCCTGCTGCATCATGTTTTCATTTTGATGTTCGGCGTGTCTTTGAATTTAGCCCTCTATAGGTTGATAATTATTATTTTCATCAACCAATGTGGCATCTTTTCGTTCCTAACACATTACCCAGTCCATATCAGTATAGATATCCAGCATGAGATTTTTCCCCATTAAGATCTAATGTGTTTTCAAAGTGTTCCTTTATTTTTTTTGAGCAGTGTATTTAACCAATTTCCAAATGTTTTTGCAATAGAGATTCCTCTATCTCCATGACCTGAATGAGCAAGTGAGATGGATCTTGTTTTACAAATGTTTCCTGGTAATTTATTGCATCATCTGCTCTTGTTCTATCTTGTATCATGTCCTGTGGTTTTATTCTGTAACATCATACTCCACCTACAGCAGACCACTCAGCACCGAGAAACACCTACAGCTAACTAGAAGTAATATGATACTGCATGGTGGGCTTTGAGAATTCTTTCACACTTAATAATAAAGTAATTTATAGAAGAACAATTGTAAAGCATGGGATAGTGTTCTACATACATGACTCAATTATTCTTTGTGCTTATAATACATAAAACAGTTTTAGTTCTGTACATTCAAACCAAATGAATGTCCATTGTACTGATTAAAGGGTTAGTTCACCAAATACTTGTATGGCTGTCGTGGGTGGACACTATTGAGCTAAATTATTCACTGGCCACTTATATCTCCCAGGGTCCAGATTTGCTGATGCAGTTGTGTTATAGACCTTAAATGCTGACAAGAATTTCTTCCCACTGCTGGGCTTGCCCACAGCCAAGCAGTGTTTCCAGCTCATGGTGTTCTGTGCTTTTTCAGGTCTGTACTCCATTAGGTAGGCCCCTGGCCTGTCTATAGAGAAAAATGGTGAGCCAATGTGTGTGTGTGTGCGTGCGTGCGTGCGTGCGTGCACGCACCAATCCCAGTACAGTCTAGCCATTATTCTCACGTACCTGCTAGCTGAATGGATTATGGACTGAAAGAGGTACAGGATGCCAACAGATGCAGAAGGCGTAGTCAGGAGTCATAGCTAAGGTCAGAGAACTGGTGGTCAGCAGACAGAGGATCAGAGACTTAGGTAAGCTGAGGTCATATACAAAGCAGGAGACAAGAGCAGATCCATGGACAAGTCGAGGTTAGACTTAGGAAACAAAAGGAACACAAGAGCAAGCCGGATCTTTAATCGTTAGTCCAAAAATTCAGACATACAGGGTATCAGGAAGCTGAAACCAGTCAGTGGTGTCCAGAGGGTAAGGGCCAGAGGGCGCCAGAATCTATTCCACGTTGCATGTGCTGGCGCTCACACGTATGCACCATGGCACACATGCGTGAGCCTGTTCTCTTCCAATACATGTGCAAGCATTTCTGTGCAAACAGGCGTGGCCATGTTGGATATTGGCCATTATGCCTTATCTCTGGGCAACTCTCCTCTGGCTTGTCTCCTGACACCAGCGCTATCCACAGCAGAAGAGGCGCCCTTGGGCTGTGTCTTCATAGCAACCTGGGCTTACAATACTACTGTACTGAACAGTGCTTACATGTGTTGAATGCTGGTCAGTGCAGTAAGGACCATCTACTATCACTGCTAAAAGAAAGCAGGAAGGACATGTGATGTGACCAGACAGAAGACCCTCAGATCAAATTCAAGTACTTATACTGCTTGAATTTAAAAAAAATACATATAGTAATCTATTCATGATTCAAGAGCTGAATTAAAAGAGAGGTTTGGGAATTGAAAAAAAAAATGAATAATTATACTCACCGACTCTCTCCTCTGCCCCTCCGTCCCTTCGGTACTCACTGGATTGCCGGGCTGTGGAAGGGCAGGAACGGCGGCTAAACATCCAGGCATCAGGATGGATCTGGACATTAAAGTCGAGATTGATTCAGAGTCTGGAGACTGGCTGAGTGACGTTAATGGATTTTAGCCCTTTGTTGGCTGAAAATGGGTGACAAGTGTGCAGAATGAAGTGCACCCCTGTGATCCACAGGAGAGGTAGGGCCAAAGAGCTTTGGCGCTACTTCTCCTTTAATTTATGTCATTTATATCTGCTTAGAGTTAGCTGTGAGCTCTTTACAATAATTTGTGTTTATTTGTTTATTATAGTCGTGTTTTTTTACATAATATTCTCTTGTATACATTCTACAGGATACCATTCACATCGGTTTCTTCTCTCAGAGGAGACTGCAGTCTAATGCATAGCTCCCAACTGTCCCTGATTCCCGAGGGACTGTCCCTGATTTGGAACAAAGTCCCTATGTCCCTCTTTCCTCCTCATTTGTCCCTCATTTTGGTCTGATCTATGAAGTTGTATAAAATGCACTATTTCTCTTTCAAAAAGTGTTTCCCAGTGCTAAACCTTTCATCAATATTCTAAACTGCTGCATTTGTAAATTTCAAAAGCCAGTATAAAATAATAGTAGTGGCTTAAAAAAAAAAAAAAAAAAGCACTTTTTTGCGGGTTTAGCTAAATGGTTTTTATTTTTGTTTAACCACTTGCCGACCGCCGTCAGTATATTTACTGTGGCAGTCAGCCGCTCCTGGGCAAACCGACGTAGTACTAGGTCGCTTGCCCAGGAGCCTGTAGGGGGCGAGTGGTAAATAAAATTCCAATAAATGGATATTGAAAAGTTATAGCGTCTACAAACTATGGGATATTTTTACGAATTTTTTTTCTAGTAAAAATCAGCGATTTTTAGCCTGACTGCGACATTGCAGTGGACAAATCAGACATCTAACTGAGACTTTTGACACTTTTTTGGGACCAGTGACACTAATACATTGATCAGTGCTAAAATAAAATGCACTGTTACTGTATTAATGACACTGGCAGGGAAGGGGTTAACATCAGGGGCGATCAAAAGGTTAAGTGTGTCGCTAGGGGGTGCTTACTAACAGTGGGGGGGGGGGGGGGGTTGTACTGATTGGGGAAAGACAAAGATCCTGGATCCTGGTTCCTGCTTAGAAACACAAGATCTTAATCTTGTCCCCTTGCAGACCAGCAATCTGCCATGTTTACATAGCCAGATCTCAGTTCTGCTTCTCCCAGGGATGATCGCGGGTGGCCGATGGACATCGGGTCTGCCGGACACGTTGAGTGACATTCCTGCTCCGGCGGCACGATGGCGCCTTTTAGTGGCTATTGAACAAAATTACGTACAGGTATGTCATTTCGCACAATAGCGCCACTTTGCTGCAATATATACACGGCGGCTGGGCGTCAAGTCGTTAAAGTCGAAAATTTCATCAAATCCTAGCTATATACATAAAACAATGAGGCGCTGCTCCTAAAAACATCTTAAAGTGACTGAAGTGAAGAAAGTCTGTAAAGTGTCCCAAATTGCCAGAAAGGTGCCAAACTGTAACTCCGGAAAGCCACCACCAGACACCCTGTTCACACTGCCTCTTACCGGATAGGAATGATCCCCATAACATAGATCCAAAAGCGCCCAAATCTTATGGAAGCAAGGCGTTCCTCTTCCCATACAGCGATATCCAAACAGGCAGTCATGGATCAGTGTGAAAACAGAAAACAAGGCACCATCATAGCGCAGACCGTATAGTTTATTGAAAAGAATATGGATTAAGAACACTTACAGAATGTTGAATAAAACGAGCATTTCAATGACCTCCAGTGTATTCCTCAGCATGTCTCGCTGTACATCCGCAGAAACCACCGAAAAGATGGCCGCCGCGTCTCCTCTGTGTGGGCGTGCGTGGCCGCAAGCACCGCCCGACGTACGTTTCGTCGTAAGCAGACGTCTTCAAGGGACCTAACTATACTTAAAGCGGAAATCCACCCAAAAAGACAAGTTCTGCTTTTCTGACTCTTCCCCCCCCCCCCCCCACAACTTTTTTGGCACATTAAAAACATTTTTTGGGGGGGCAAATGCCTGGTTTTGATGTAGGGAGGAGGGGGGGGGGCATTATTTGACTTGCAAAATAGAAGAAAAGGTCCACTTTAATACCTAGGGATGAAATAATGAACATGTGAACATTCCTTGCCAGGTAGTAGAAATCACAAATAAAGATTAGGGATGTTTCCTGGTGCCTCCGAAGCCCTAACCTGAATTCCACACATACCCCGTGTTTATTATGGAATACAAGGATGGTCTGCTTACTCCTGTGGAATGTTCTTTAATTATTAGATATGACAGTTGAAGATATCTGTGTATGTGAGATCTACAGCAATGGAGCCATTACACATTTACACTAAACTACATGTACGTATATTCTTATCTGAGGTATCTTAAACTCCCCAGAGTTATTTATTCTCTTATGTATAATGCTGGCCATATACGGTTAGATACTGTGTCTGATTTAATCTGATTGTTTTAATGAAAGGATTGTACCTTTTAGAAATCGACTCTATTCAAATATAACTTCCATGTACAAAAATACAATTTTATTGAAAACGGATAATCCACTCAGGTTGGAAACTCCATTATAGATAACAAAATTGATCTTTTCTTATCAAATTGAAAGATTGAAATCATTGCACCTGTGATCGATCATTTATCATTTAGTGTATGGACAGATTAATCTAAAATATATTTGCCTTCAGTTTTCCATATTTACTTTCACAAAAACTTAAAGCAGAACTGAAGTTCTTAAAGGGGAAGTTCCACTTTATGCCCCCCCCCCCTTCTAATTTTGGCACTTTTTTCCCCCTGAAGTTGATATTTTGAAAGCAGAAAAAATAGGCATTGCAGTTTGTTGTGTATGGGACTGGGTGGCTGCAAACCGATGAAGGTGGCCTATGCTGACCCATGTCCACAGCCATTAATGCCTACAAGTCAGCAGAGGCAGTGTGATGTTTTGGGCACTGTTCTGCTGGGAAACCTTGGGTCCTGCCATTCATGTTGTGGATGTTACTTGAGACGTACCACCTATCTGAGTATTGTTGGTGACCAAGCACACCCTTTCATAGAAACGGTGTTCCCAGATGACAATGGCCTTTATCAGCAGGATAATGCACTCTACAAAAATGGGTCAAGAATGGTTTGAGGAATACAACTTGGCCTCTGAATTCCCCAGATTTCAATCCATTGAGCATCTGTTGGATGTGCTAGAAAAACAAATCTAATCCATGAAGGCCCCACTTCGCAATTTACAGGACATAAAGGATCTGCTCCTGATGGCTTGGTGCCAGATACCACAGCATAGCTTCAGAGGTCTAGTGACATCCATGCCTCGATGGGCCAGGGCTGTTTTAAAACAAAAGGGGGACCTACTCAAAATGAGGTGGGTGGTCATAAAAATTATTGCTGATCGGTGTTTAGAGTCCCACCAAAACAATGGCTGCCAGAGGTCACCAGAAGTTGTAGCATCCAATTAGACAGCTGCAACCTCAGTGACACCTAGGGAGTCTCCCAAGGGACAATTTTCCTTTAGAGATTCCTCTCCAGCACCACAGCACTGCCTACTGGTTGAAGAACAATCTGCACCTTTCCACAGACTGCAAAAAGATCAATGGTGCCAGTGGGAACTTATATGAGAGTAAGAAATTTCTCATTGCTCAAAGAACTCCCAGCAATCTCTGGAGAAACCCAAGGATTCTACGGAACTCTGGTTGAGAAAGGCTGCTTTAGGCTTTTCTGTTCTACAATCAAGCATACATTGGGGGTCCTGACGAGCAGAGAAGATCAGCCTTCCGTGAGTAGGTGCCTGACAAGATTGTCGTCTTGTGGACTGGACAGTCCGTGTATACCCATACAGTATCTGTGTACAGTACTTCTGCTTGTAGATATATATGGAGGTACAGTATATGGTATTAAGATTTATGTCCATTTTATGTTGTTACATCTCCTTTCTAATGTTTCATTGCTTGCTTTTTCACCTAGTAACAGATCTTGTGATTTCTTTCTATAAGTTTATTTTCCCAGTATTAAACTTTATAGTACATGACATTTTCATATCATGTTTTACGATTTCCCAGAAAATATTGACCATGTATTCATTCCTCCTGCTGGCTTCACATAGTAAAGTTGACGTTGTGCACACTTCCTGCTCTCTCAATAATTGAGTATATTATCATGTAAAAAAAACAATGTGACCTATAAAATGACATCATAGAAATGTTCAGTTCACTGCCTTCTCAACAAAATATTGTATGTGCTAACCCAATCACCAAAATCCCAAATGATCTTTAACATGCTAATGTCTTTTCCAAGTCCTATTTGAATTTTTTTTTTGTAGCTGCTTCTCCCTCTCCCAGTATGAGCTTTGCTGGACAAAGATTGCAGGGTGCTGATGCCAAGTCAAATTCAGGTACTTACATTTAATGTGGGTGGCACAGTGGTGTAGTGGTTAGCACTTTCACCTAGCAGCAAGAGGGTTGCTGGTTCAAATCCCAACCACGACACTACCTGCCTGGAGTTTGCATGTCCCTGTGCCTGCGTGGGTTTCCTCCAGGTACTCCGGTTTCCTCCCACACTCCAAAGACATGCTGGTAGGTTAATTGGATCCTGTATAAAAAAAATTGGCCCTACTGTGTATGTATGTAAGTTAGGGACCTTAGATTGTAAGCTCCTTGAGGGCAGGGACTGATGTGAATGTACAATGTATATGTAAAGCGCTGCGTAAAATTTACAGCGCTATATAAGTACCTGAAATAAATAAATAAATAATGATGCATTTATAAATAAAGCTCTGCCTTTTATATCTGCCCAATGTTTAGCTTTAAAGCAGACCTTCAGCCAAAGACAACGGGATAATATAAATAGCTCTTTAAAAAAAATAATCTAATAAAACCAGCTTTTGATGTGGTATTCACCATTCAATCCAGTGACTTCCCCTGCAGTGCATTTTTTTTCTGCCAATTGATACTCTCAGTCTGAGAGCCACCATCGTTCAGCTCACTTCCTCTGAGCCCAGGACATCATGGACCCACCCCAGACTGTAAATGGACAGTGAAAGGAGAAGCAGCACAGTAATGAGCTCATCTATCTGTCACACTGCTTCCTTCTCCTATTAGCATGCTTCTTCACAGCACATGAACTGATTGGCTCCCTGTGCTGCTTCTTCCATCAAACTTCAGCCCAGCTGTACATGGACTTTAAAAAGCTGATACTAGATCAAACTCAGTTACTTATACTGCTTGCATTTAAAATATACTGTACATATAATGATGCATTAATGATTACACATAAGTGAACCTCCCATGCCAGAGATTTTAGAGCTCACAATTTACAATGCAGTGCCCAAAGGTGGACCCCCATATTCTAGATGTATCAGTGCCATCTTAAGAGCATTATAGGGCCCTGGGCAATGCAATGCACTGGGGCCCTGCCTACACAATCACCCACGAGAATAAAAATTCAAACTATCGATAAGGCGATATTTATTGGTACAGCAGTGCAACGCTAATGACAGCTTCCAAGTTCGGCGGTTGGGTCCGGTGAACACACACACGGACGGGAGTCAGACTCGACTGTCCTGTGTGTGCCTGTTCCCATGGAGGCGGACAGGCCTTCCTGCAGTTGTGGGCTCCCCCCCCTCCACGGCCCACGTGGCCTGACAGCAGCGCAGGGCCAACAGGCGCTTGCCACCTGCTAAGTTTAGTGGCGGGATGCACACAGGAATTGGGATTAATGCTTGGTTGGGGCTGAGTTGCTGGGCAGGTGGGGCCCCCTGGGCAAGTGGGGCCCCCGGGCAACTTCCCAGCGTGCCCATTCGGTAAGATGGCCCTGAGATGTATCAGATGTATCCTTATGAGCGAATTGAGGAAACACTGTGCGATCCTCATTGCATTCATATCCTTGGGAATGAACAAAAGCAGATTGCCACATGGAAAAACTTTTTCTTTCTCTGTACGCAATAAACATAAGGGATTGCATAATTATTGCAATCTAACTGTGCAACTTGAAGTCTGCTTTCAAATGCTGTATAGTTTTTTCTCCAAAAACGATAACTGTCTGGAAAATTACTGGGAGGTCTTAAGCAGATTGTTCGTATAATTACTAGATTCGTTCTGATTGCTATAATAGGCCTATAATTATGAGTTTTCGACACAGCTTACCAAACATTTACGTTGTTTCAATGGCACCAAAGTGATCAGTGTTGTGGTTGTGTTAGGAAAGGTGTTTATGGATTTTCTCTCTCTACCGCTGAATGTAATACCCCACTGAAACAAAACACAAAAAAGCCATTATCTTAAAAGTCTCCTTCCCTCATGGTAAGAGATTGACTTCTTTTTCAAAGACTTATTCTTCTTAGAACTAAAGTGAACCTGACTTGACATTGTAACTGCCTTGTCCAAGCACACAACATAGGAGCACAAGACGCTTCTTCGTCATTACCCAGTAGGATGTGGGATGGTAAGACTTACAGTTAGTAATTGTCATCTCAGCACAAGCCCGGACCCCTTGTTATTACTTGGACCCAGATCACATTTAGTTTTCAGCTTTAGAAACAAAGCCAAGTGGTTCTCAGGGCATACCTTTTAGAACTACAGTGAGGGAAAAAAATATTTGATCCCCTGCTGATTTTGTACGTTTGCCCACTGACAAAGAAATGATCAGTCTATAATTTTAATGGTAGGTTTATTTTAACAGTGAGAGACAGAATAACAATAACAAAAAATCCAGAAAAACGCATTTAAAAAAAGTTATATATCAATTTTCATTTTAATGAGTGAAATAAGTATTTGACCCCTTCGCAAAACATGACTTAGTACTTGGTGGCAAAACCCTTGTTGGCAATCACAGAGGTCAGACGTTTCTTGTAGTTGGCAACCAGGTTTGCACACATCTCAGGAGGGATTTTGTCCCACTTTTCTTTGCAGATCCTCTCCAAGTCATTAAGGTTTCAAGACTGACTTTTTCGTTCTTCGAACCTTCAGCTCCCTTTACATACTTTCTATAGGATTAAGTTCTGGACACTGGCTAGGCCACTCAAGGACCTTAATGTGATTATTTTTTCAGCCACTCCTTTGTTGCCTTTGCCGTGTGTTTTGGGTCATTGTCATGCTGGAATACCCATCCACGACCCATTTTCAATGCCTTGGCTGAGGGAAGGAGGTTCTCACCCAATATTTGATGGTACATAGCCTCATCCATTGTCCCATTGATGCAAGGAAGTTGTCCTGTCCCCTTAGCAGTAAACAGCCTCAAAGCATAATGTTTCCACCTCCATGTTTGACGGTGGGGATGGTGTTCTTGGGGTCATAGGCAGCATTCCTCCTCCTCCATACCCGGCGAGTTGAGTTGATGCCAAAGAGCTCAATTTTGGTCCAATCTGACCACAAAACTTTCACCCAGTTCTCCTCTGAATCATTCAGATCTTCATTAGCAAACTTCAGACGGGCCTGTACATGTGCTTTCTTGAGCAGGGGGATCTTGCGGTGTTGCGGGATTTCCGTTCTTTCCGGCGTAGTGTGTTACCAATTGTTTTCTTGGTGACTAGGATCCCAGCTGCCTTGAGATAATTGACAAGATTCTCTCATGTAGTTCCGGGATGATTCCTCACCATTCTCATGATCATTGAAACTCCACGAGGTGAGATCTTGCATGGAGCCCCAGACCAAAGAAGAGATTGACAGTTATTTTGTGTTTCTTCCATTTGCGGATAATCGCACCAACTGTTGTCATTTCTTTGTCAGTGGGCAAACATACAAAATCAGCAGGGGATCAAATACTTTTTTCCCTTACTGTACAAGTAAAAAAAGTTTCACCAGAAAAGCTAATGTGCTCAAATGCAAGTCAGACAGGCCCCCTACCTTATCCTTTTGGAAACATTTAGTTAATTCAGTTGTTCCTCTTTATAAGGCAACCTACTTTTCCCGGGCTGTTCCAAAACAATTGAGAAGGTTTGGGACTTATGGATACATTCAGAATCCACTGCTGATGATTGAACCACTGATAGCTAAAACTCTCCAACCTATGGCGGTCATAAACTGAGGCCTGGTTTAGAGTTGATATTTGATGAACACTATAACTTGCTTTAGTAGATATTAGAGTGGCCGGTGAGTTACAGCAGTTGTAAAGTCAGAAGTTTTTTTTATCCTAATGCATTCTATGCATTAAGGTAAAAAAAACCTTCTGTGTGCAGCAGCCGCCCTCCAGCACCCCCTAATACTTACCTGAGCCCAATCTTCCTCCAGCGATGTCCATGAGTTCCTTGGCCGTCTAGGACTCTCCTCCTGATTGGCTGAGACACAGCGTTGGTGCCTTAAGCTTCCGCTGCTCTCAATCAAAGTCAGTTAGCCAATCAGGAAAGAGAGGAGGCGGGGCGGAAACAGGGCTCCAAGTCTGAATGGGCACAGGGAGATGTGACTTGGCTCGGGTGCCTCCATAGAAAGCTGCTGGCTGTGGGGGCACTCAACAGGAGGGAGAGGCCAGGAGAGCCGAACAGGGACCCGAGAAGAGGAGGATCAGGACTGCTCTGTGCAAAACCAACTGCAAAGAGGAGGTAAAGCCTCTTTCACGCAAACGATCAGATCCGCCTGTCAGTTTTTTAAGCGGATCTGATCGGATCCTCCATGCATCCCTATGGGGCAGCAGATGTCAGCGGAGACATGTCCGCTGACATCCGCTGCCATCCGCATCCGATCCTGTCCGTGAAATCCGGACTGATGGAAACCCTATTTTCCATCCGTCCAGGGGATCGGATGGGATCAGATGAGAGCGGACAGGCAGTCCGCTCTCATCCGATTCCCGCATAGAGAGCAGCGGGGCTCTGACACCTCCCTCTCCGCACACAAAGCGGAGAGGGAGCTGTCACCTGCCTGATCCCCCGCTGAGCAGCACGGAGTCTGCCGACAGAGGTGGACCGTGTGAAAGGAGCCTACGTATAACAGGTTTGTTCTTTTAAGAGAAAAAAAAACAAGACTTTACAATCACTTTAATAACACTATTGTCAATTGTCCTGGCACATTAGGAGAAGCACAAAGCTAATTGCTTTGTGCATATCTAGATTTTAGTAAGGCTTTTGACACTGTCCCACATAGAAGACTTATCAATAAACTGCAGTCATTGAGCATGGACTCCCATATTGTTGAGTGGATTAGGCAGTGGCTGAGTGACAGACAACAGAGGGTTGTAGTCAATGGAGAACATTCAGAACAAGGTCATGTTACCAGTGGGGTACCTCAGGGATCTGTACTGGGACCAATTTTGTTTAATATCTTCATAAGTGATATTGCAAAAGGCCTCAATGGTAAGGTTTGTCTTTTTGCTGATGACACAAAGATATGTAACAGGGTTGATGTTCCTGGAGGGAAACGCCAAATGGAAAATAATCCCTAGTGAAGTTCTTATAAAAAAAAAATATAATCCCTTTTGTATAAAGATTATATAATGCCTCGTGTGTCTCTTTTTGTACCTTTATGGTTGAAAATACCTTATTTACAGCACCACTGGGCGCTCACGTGACCCGCCGGAGATCCTCCAGACTGACGGTGCTTGAAGCAGGCTGACTATGCCGGTGATCTCAGCCCTTTCCTCGGCTGTGCTCAGAGCGGGGGCTGACGTCAGTGGGGATCTTGGCCCCTCCCTCTGCAGTATTGGGAGCGGGAAAGAAGAGCTCCGGCCGGTCACATGAGAGCTCAGTGGTGCTGTAAATAGGGTATTTTTGACAATAAAGTTACAAAAGGAGACTCACTTGACATTATATAATCTTTTTAACAAAACAGATTACATATTTTTACAATAACTTTAACTAAGGTTTAATTTTGGGATGTGATAATGATGACTCCTGAGCTGACAGGGAGAGGGGGAGAGAAGACAGGGGACATAGATTAAACATCCCCTGAAAATAAGCCCTAGTGTTTTTTGTAGCCAAAATTAATATAAGACCCGGTCCTTTTTTCGGGAAAACACAGTAGTAGCTCAATTAAACAGTGCATTGAGGTTGGCTTGTAAATTGGAGACATCCTGTAAGGACATTATTCCACTGCATAGCTTGGTGTCATCTGCAAAGACTCAAATACTTTTAATACCAGACCCTATATCATTTATGAATATATTAAAAACTGAGGGTCCCAACACTGTACCTTGGGGTACAGGTACACCACTGATTACCATAGACCATTCAGGCAAGAAAGGGGGAGATTTTTTTGGGACTTTAACCACTTCTGGACTGGAAGATTTTCCCCCTTAATGACCAGGCCATATTTTGCAATTCGTACTGCGTTACTTTAACAGAGACAATTGCGTGATCGTGGGAGGCTGTACCTAAATAAAATTGATGTCCTTTTTTCCCACAAATAGAGCTTTCTTTTGGTGGCATTTGATCACCTGTGCTATTTTTATTTTTTGCGCTATAAACAAAAAAAGAACGACAATTCTGAAAAAATTAAAAAAAAAACAATATTTTTCACATTCTGCTTTATAACATTCCCCAAAAAAATAAATAAATAAAAAATATAATTTTTTTAACATTTTAGGCCAATTTGTTTTTTGCTACATATTTTTTAGTAAAAATAAACCCCAATAAGCGTATTTGTTATTGCGTCTACTCACTACGGGAAAGATTTATGTAATTATTATTGTTTTTTTATTTTTTTTTTTTTACTAGTAATGGTGGCAATCTGCAATCTGCAGACTGCGACATTGCAGCGGACAGATCGGACCCCTGACATACATTTTTGACACTTTTGGGGGTACCAGTGACATTACTACAGTAATCAGTGCTAAAAATATGCACTGTTACTGTAATAATGACACTGGCAGGGAAGGGGTTAACAGTGTGGGTGATCAAGGGGTTAAATGTGTACCTAGGGGCGTGTTTCTAACTGTGGGGGGGGCGTGGCTTGTGGAATGATCGTAGAGATGTGTGATCCTATATAGAAGGACCACAGGTGCGTGACCGGCGTAGCCCTACGTCGGTTTGCCTGGGAGAACCACACTGCCGCAGTAAATACACGGCGTGTAGTCGGCAACAGGTTAAATTAGAAAATGACAGGGTAAGGTCATATACCTCCATCCCTACTGCGATATAAATAAAAAAGGCGGAAGTTGGGACTTTAAATGAAACCCGCAGCTGCAATCTGAGAGAAATAGATAAATCTATAAACTCACATTTGGCAATTCATATATGTACACATAAGATCATGGCACGATACAAAACATAAAGTATCACATTTATTATTTCATCAATGTACAAATTTCATCATATTAAAAAGTATTGCTGGTTATTAACATATTACTGATACATACATTATCTCACAAAAGTGAGTACACCCCTCGCATTTTTGTGAATATTTTATTATATCTTTTCATGTGACAACACTGAAGAAATGACACTTTGCTACAATGTAAAGTAGTGAGTGTACAGCTTGCATAACAGTGTAAATTTGCTGTCCCCTCAAAATAACTCAACACACAGCCATTAATGTCTGAACCGCTGGCAACAGAAGAGAGTATACCCCTAAGTGGAAATGTCCAAATTGGGCCCAATTAGCCATTTTCCCTCCCCGGTGTCATGTGACTTTTTAGTGTTACAAGGTCTCAGGTGTGAATGGAGAGCAGGTGTTTTAAATTTGGTGTTATCGCTCTCACTCCCTCATACTGGTCACTGGAAGTTCAACATGGCACCTCATGTCAAAGAACTCTCTTAGGGTCTGAAAGAAAAAATTGTTGCTCTACATAAAGATGGCCTAGGCAAGGGATGGTAAACCTATGGCATGCGTGCCACAGCTGGCACGCAGAGCCCTCTCTGTGGGCACGCGAGCAGTCTGGTGATCGCAGGTAGAGGGAGATCCATAGAGAGTCCAGGTTCATGGCGGCGGAAGCGTGGCAGCAAACAATGGTGAGGACAAGGTGTGGGAATTTATCTGCACATAGCCAGTGAGTCAGCAGCCCCGCAGCCTCCATGGGGCAGGTGAAGTGGTAGGCCTGATAGCCCGGGGGGGGGGGGGAGAAAAGACCTTTACTACCTCCTTGACCCCCCAAGAAGCGAGCAGTGGGCGCAGCATCCCGGATGCCCTCCAGAGCCTGAACTCCTCAAACCTCCTCTCTGTAAAAACACCAACAGTGAGGCCAGGAGAACAGGCTGACTGGGGGCCTGGAAGACGAGGACGGGCAGGGGGTGCAGGCTACAAGGGAGCCACTAGAAGGAACGGAGCAGAAAGCACACAGAGACTGGCATGGAAGGTACTGGACATGATCATACACAGACCTACCTGCAGAAAGAGACAGGGGAGGGGGGGGCAGAACAGCTCCTGCAGATAGGAACAGAGCTAAAGGTCTCTCTGCGTCATCTCCCTCCTCACTCTCCTCTCTCTCTCAGCCCTTCCTGTATCTCTCAGCCCCCATCTCTCTCACACCCCTTTCTCTCTCTCTCTCAACCCCCCATCTCTCAGTCCCCTTCTCTCTTACACGCCTCTCTCAGTTCCCCCTCTCTCTCTTAGCCCCCCTCTCTCTTTTACACCCCTCTCAGTCCCCCCTCTCTCTCACACCCCCCTCTCTCTCACCCCCCTCTTTCTCAACCCCTGAGCAGTCTGAGCATTGCTGGGTTTAACTGCTGCCCATGAAGGATGTGGATTACTGGGGACTCAGAGCAAAGTGCACAGGTGAGAGGGGAGTGGGTGCTGCACCTGCCGGGGAAGGTGGGGTTCCTAGAGGGGCCATTACTATAGCAAGCCAAGTGTGATCTCCTGCTAGGGATCACATATATGGTGGGGTGAGCAGAGTTCTGTCCTCCCCCCTCCTCTGGATGCAGTCACATGACCTCTGACATGCTGCACTTGCACCTGTTGCAGTTCGGGCACTTGGGCTCCAAAAGGTTCGCCATCACTGGCTTAGGCTTAGAAGATTGGCAAGACCCTGTAACTGAGTTGCAGCATGGTGGCCAAGACCATACAGTGGTTTAACAGGACAGGCTTCACTCAGAACAGGCTTTGCCATAGTCAACCAAAGAAGTTGCATGCACGTGTTCAGCGTCATATCCAGAGGTTGTCTTTTAGAAATATACGTATGAGGGCTGCCAGCATTGCTGCAGAGGTTGAAGGGGTGGGGGGTCAGCCTGTCAGTGCTCAGACCATACGCCGCACACTGCATCAAATTGGTCTGCATGGCTGTCGTCCACAAGAAAGATAATGCACAAGAAAGCCTGCAAACAGCTTGCTGAAGTAAACAGACTAAGGACATGGATTACTGGAACCATGCCCTGTTGTCTGATGAGACCAAGATAAACTTATTTGGTTCAGATGGTGTCAAGTGTGTGTGGCAGCAACCAGGTGAGGAATACAAAGACAAGTGTGTTTTGCCTACAGTCAAGCATGGTGGTGGGAGTGTCACGGTCTGGGCCTGCATGAGTGCTGCCAGGACTGGGGAGCTACAGTTCTTTGAGGGAACCATGAATTCCAACATGTACTGTGACATACTGAAGTAGAGCATGATCTCCTCCCTTCAGAGACTGGGCCGCAGGGCAGTATTCCATCATGATAACGACCCCAAACACACCCCCAAGATGACCCCTGCCTTGCTAAAGAAGCTGAGGGTAAAGGTGATGGACTGGCCAAGCATGTCTCAAGACCTAAAACCTATTGAGCATTTGTGGGGCATCCTCAAATGGAAGGGGGAGGAGCGCAAGGTCTCTAACATCCACCAGCTCCGTGATGTCGTCATGGAGGAGTGGAAGAGGACTCCAGTGGCAACCTGTGAAGCTCTGGTGAACTCCATGCCCAAGAGGGTTAAGGCAGTGCTGGAAAATAATGGGGGCCACACAAAATATTGACACTTTGGGCCCAATTTGGACATGTTCGCTATGGGGTGTACTCATTTTTGTTGCCAGTAGTTTAGACATTAATGGCTGTGTGTTGAGTTATTTTGAGGGGACAGAAAATTTACACTGTTATACAAGCTGTACACTCACTACTTCATGTTGTAGCAAAGTGTAATTTCTTCAGTGTTGTCACATGAAAACATAGAATAAAATAATTACAAAAATGTGAGGGGTGTACTCACTTTTGAGAGATACTGTATATGTCCACATATTCTATCATAACATAATACAATTGCACATAATGATATTAATGATGACCTAGATACCTCTCTAGTCTAACATCAACATATAAACGTAGAGATGAGTCATAATTACAAAAAATTCATAAGAGTGATCTGGTGATTAGCACAGGATTGTTAGAACATTGCATTCAAAACAGCTCTACGCGTTTTTTCTAAGTATCTTAGACCATTCAGAGTAAGAATCATTAACCACTACTCTCTGACTTCTGTCTTTTATCCAATTTTCTATCCATTTACAAACTGATCTTTCCAAGCCTGTAGACTTTACATTAGCCGTGTGTGGGGAACTGTGTCAAACACTTTTGCAAAATCCAAGTATATTAAGTCTACAGCCAACCCTCTGTTCAAGGTTTTACTTACCTCCTCATAAAAAGAAATCAGATTTGTTTGACAACTTCTGTCTCTCATGAATCCTTGCTGTCTGTAACTTAAAATATTTTTTCTATCAAGAACTCATCTATGTGGTCTTTTATTAAACTCTCCAGTATCTTCCCGACTATAAAAGTTTAACTAACAGGTCTATAGTTACTTGGTAAAGACTTCAATCCTTTTTTAACAATAGGCACCAAATTGGCCTTACACCAATCCACTGGTATTATTCCAGTCCTTAAAGAGCCTCTAAAATTTGGAAACAATGGCTTTGAAAGGACAGAGCTTAATTCTGAAAGGATTCGTGGGTGTGTGGCATTTGGACCCGGTGCTTTGTTCACCTTAATGCTAGCTAAATTTTTCTGTACCATATCCAAAGGTCCCTTACCTCCTCTTCTGGAAGTCCCCTGCCAGCACTGTCTCCCTCCTGCAACTTAGCAAGCCAGGCACTATGGAGGCACCCATGTGCACTTGCTCCTAAGCCAGGCTGTGTGCGTCTATAGACACACACACAGCACCAGTAAGCCACGCCCCCACCCCCTCCTCACAGAGGTTTGACTTACAGCAGCAGCTCTCAGTGTCTCCTGTGAAAGCAGAAAGTGGGGGGAGCAGTGTTGCAGCTTAGATAGCGCTGGAACGGTGATAGGAGCCAGGTAAGTGTTTAGGGATGGAGGTGAGTAGGACAAGTAGTGGGGCATTTTTTTACCTTAATGCTGAGAATGCTTTTGACTCTTGAATCACTGAAGGCATTCTGTATATAAAAAGTACAACATATTGCACCTCTGTAATCATGAATACATCACTAAAGACCAACTCTGGGAAACTTGAAAATGATCCCATGTAGAAGGGGCTGCACCTGTACTGCAAGGGTTATTTGCTCATTTAGTCTAGGGGTGTGTAAAAGTTCTTTCACTTACCAGATCCTCCTATCCCTTAGCAGGCAGCCCTCCCCCACAGTCCAGCAGTGAACTGACCCTAGTCATCATCACATCCAGTGCAGAGCTATAGACCCTGCGTTGGTCTTGATGACATCAGGACCTTAGATTGCTGCAGTGGAAAGAGGTAGATACTGCTGGGACCGGGGATCGAAGAATGAGGTGCATAAATCTGCTGTTTTTCTGGAGTTGGGCTTTAAATGTATTTTAAGTGTAAGCAGTGTAAGTACAGTGCCTTGAAAAAGTATTCATACCCCTTGACATTTTCCACATTTTGTCATGTTATAACCAAAATGTATCTTTTGGGGATTTTATGTGATAGATCAACACAAAGTGGCACATAATTGTGAAATGGAAGGAAAATGATAAATGGTTTTCAACATTTTTGGCATGAATTTGTATTCAGACCCCCTGAGTTAATACCTTGTAGAACCACATTTCCCTGTAATTACAGCTGCAAGGTGGACACTATTTACTAATTTGGTGACTTTTGAAGACAATTGGTTGCACTAGATTTTAGTTAGGTGTATCAGAGTAAAGGGGCTGAATACAAATGCATGCCAAACTTTTCAAATATTTATCTGTAAAAAATGTCAAAAACTATTATCGCGGTTTAGCCCTACCCCCTCTCTCTCTCCTAATTGGCTCACTGGCTGTGAATGACAGCTGCTGCACACAAAAGTTGTTTTACCTTAATGCATGGAATGCATGAAGTTAAAACCTTTAGGCCCCTTTCACACAGGCGGACCGTTCAGATCCGCCTGCTCGTTTGTTTGGCGGATCTGAACGGTCCCCCCATGCATTCCTATGGGGCATCTGATGGCAGCGGAAACATGTCTGCTGACATCCGACCCGATCCGATCCGTCAAATCTGGAAGGATGGAAACCCTATTTTCCATCCGTCCAGCGGATCGGATGGGATCGGATGAGAACGGACCGACGGTCCGTTCCCATCCGATTTCCCCCATAGAGATGCATGGGGAACTGACAGCTGTGTCTCCGCACACAGCGCGGAGACACAGCTGTCCTCCTGCTGCTCAGCGGGGGATCGGCGGATCGATCCCCCGCTGAGAAAAACGGAGTCCGTTTGACAGACTACAAGTGTGAAAGAGCCCTAAACCTTTACAACCACTTGACGGTTTATGTCACACTAGCGATTTGGCTGCTGATGAGCTGTTTTAACATCATTGTCTTCTCATGAATAACCAGTTGGGCAACATATGGAACTCTTTATCAAGGTTTAAACCAGGCATGTCCAACCTGCGGCCCGAGGGCCGCATGCGGCCCGGAACCACAGGCAATGTGGCCCACTGCCCCCTGACAATTTTTTTTTTTGCTGGGGAGGAAGGAAGTTGGTTCAGGGGCACGGCCACAGTTGCTTCCAACTAATGGTAGGCAGAGGCTGCTTCGGAGGGGAGGGGGGGGGGGGGCGAGCATGTGAAGTGTTTCTGACTCCTACCACCATGACCACTTCAAATCACTGAAGTGGTCATGGTGGTTAGAGTCAGTGGTGGGATTCAGCCGGTTCGCACCAGATCCATAGAACCGGTTACTAAATTTCTGCAAGTTCGCAGAACCGGCCGTTCCCTCTAAGCTGCGCGCCTGCGCGGACGCGCAGTACAATTGAAGGTCCCGAGCCCGCCCATTCTGTGGCAATAGCGAATGAAAATTTGCTATTGTCACACAGATCCTCCTCCTGGCCAATCAGGGAGCAGGTCCTCCCGCTTCCTGTTTGGCCGAAAGGCAAACCCCGTGCCATTGGCCGAGGAGGCGGGAGGACTGAGGAGACGGGGGGAGCCGGGGACTGAAGAGAAGCTGCCGTGACCGTCCGTGAGGTAAGTGCACGGGTCTTGCGGGGGGAACGCTGGCACTCTGCAATGATTGGGGGCAATGCTGTGGCACTCTGCAATGATTAGGGGCAATGCTGTGGGCACTCTGCAATGATTGGGGGCAATGCTGTGGCACTCTGCGATGATTTGGGCAATGCTGTGGCACTCTGCAATGATTGGGGGCAATGCTGTGGCACTCTGCAATGATTGGGGGCAATGCTGTGGTACTCTGCAATGATTGGGGGCAATGCTGTGGCACTCTGCAATGATTGGGGGCAATGCTGTGGCACTCTGCAAGGATTGGGGGCAATGCTGTGGGCACTCTGCAATGATTGGGGGCAATGCTGTGGCACTCTGCAATGATTGGGGGCAATGCTGTGGCACTCTGCAATGATTGGGGGCAATGCTGTGGCACTCTGCAATGATTGGGGGCAATGCTGTGGCACTCTGCAATGATTGGGGGCAATGCTGTGGTCACTGTGCATTAAAAGGGGGCACGCTGGTCTCTCTGCATTGAAAGGGGGGCACGCTGGTCACTGTGCATTGAAAGGGGGGCACGCAGCGCTGGTCACTGTGCATTGAAATGGGGGCATGCTGGTCACTGTGCATTGAAAGGGGGGCACGCTGGTCACTGTGCATTTAAAGGGGGCACGCTGGTCACTGTGCATTGAAAGGGGGCACGCTGGTCTCTCTGCATTGAAAGGGGAGCATGCTGGTCACTGGTTAGAGTGTTCCTTTATTGTTTTTCAGAAGAAGTAAACCTCTGTATACTGTTTCCATTTCATTTGCTCATCCTCTAGTTGTGTTAAATTAGTGCAGGGGGCGCGGTGGCGCGGTGGCGCGGAAAGGGCGCAGCGGCATTTTATTACATACCTTAACTATAGTGTATATTTTATATGCGGCCTGAGAAAATTTCTCTACACTCAATGTGGCCCAGAGAAGCCAAAAGGTTGGACACCCATGGTTTAAACATATTCCTATGGTTAAATTTTATAAAAGAACACTCGGCTGTCCTGAAACATTGTTTTTTTATGACAAAATTGATGATCGTGCAGTAACTTTTTTTTGGGGTTTAAGGTTTTGGATAATGTACTATCAACAAATACAAACTATACATGAATAAGAGAGGGGGAGACTAATGCGCTATTTATTGTTGGTCACATTATTATTTATATCCACATTGGTATATAGCACTGCAGCACTTGTTTTGCCTATTTGCACAGTTTGCACTGCTAGCACATTTACTGCTCGTTTTGATTGATGGATTGATTTATGGTCTTATCATCTATATTCACACTGCTAATATTTATTATTGATTATTTAGGATTGTATTTTGGACATTTTCCCTTGTGTCCCTTTGATTTTTGGGATATCTTGCACACAGCACTGGATGTGTTTTTCAATCAGAATTTTATTTGTTATTTTATCTCTTTCACTTTCATCCATCTTATTATATCTCACAAATTTATTGCTACTTCCTTGGTCCACCGTTTCAGAAATCGAGCGCTGATTTTCCCCTTTTTATACATGAATAAGGAATTGGGCAATCCACTCAGTCTCTTCTAGTGCTCACCTTCAGGGTGTGGTGTGTAGTGAGGGTCTCCCCATAGTGCTAAAACTGTGGGCATCACTTATCCAGAAGCTGGCAATCCTTCAAACGTTTTGGCATTAAAGACTGAAGAATAACAATTCCATAAACTGGCACACTTATCTCTAGCAGGTGACAACTTCAGTCTGCTCTAATAAGGATTCCGCACACAGCTTACCATCACTGGAACACTGAGGTCTGACAACCTGATCACTTGTCAGCTCTTTCAGTCTACCTTGGTTGTGAATGATGTTCAGCTTATGTGAGGTTATACGTTTATAATTTTTAAATAGCTTCTGTGTCTAATTTATAAACCACATCATACAGTCCAATGGTGTTTCAGGTAGGTAAGTAAGCTAAGGGTCCTCTTAGACATGAGATGACAGGTAAAAACCCTGTGTCCATTAGAGGTCTGCCAGTTGGCATCTATTAGTCAAACTAATATTGCAAGTGAATAGAAAGGGGCCCTATGACTAAGCCCCAGTGTATGTTGGCAAAACACGTCAGATGGCGTGGTCTGTTGGTGAAGACATGTAGGCTGAGGACGTTCCTTTGATTACATGGGTTGGTCAGGAGATTGGCGTCCCTTTAAATGTATTCACAGGCATTGCTTCAGGATGAGAGCATCAACATGCCTGCACCCCCTTATCCCTGCGGATTACGGGAATAAAATCCCCAGCTTCGAGTGACACTATAGGTTTAAATTGAGGTCGTGGAAATATTGCAAGTTAGAAAGCCTGTTCCGATCACCATTGCTCTCTTCTTGCTCTCCATGCCAAGCGTTCTCTCCTTGGAAAAGATACTAAACTATTTGACCAAAAGTATGTGGACACTTCAAGTAATTGAGTTCAGGTGTTTCAGTGAAGTAGTGTTAATGCTATAGCATACAATATAGTTAGACAACAGTATGCTTCCAACCTTGTGGCAACAGTTTGGGGAAGGCCCTTTTCTGTTCCAGTATGTCTGGATACATATTATTGTAAGTTAAAGCTGTCACTGAGCAGCTCTTATTGTTTCTAGACCCATCCCCTGATGACACCATCAGTGTAAGCCAGTAATCACATGAAATAGTGAGTGGGATATGTTCATGATGATGGCCAGGTCCTGATAAGCCTCTGTGTGCCTACAATAATGGTGGGTGCCTAGGCACTGTTACTGCTTCTATTTGGGACTTGTATGCTAAAGGCATATTTTGTTACTGATTTCTTTATCACATCAAACAGTACTAAGAAATCCTTTTCAACAGCCAAACTTTATGTTTTAAATGTAGGTCCCCTTTAATAGAGCCAAAGACTTTCCTTATTCATTTGTGATTTGGTCTCCCTCCCTGTAAAGTTTTTGGTCAGCTTACGGGCCAAAAATTGACAAATCCCATAGTTATGAACTATATAAGACACTCAATATGTCAGTTCTATAAAAATGAATAAAACAAACTATTACATTTTAAATCATATATTCTCCTTTGATGGAACATTTCAAACCCGTTACAATTACCAAAGCTATTTTTTTTTCCAATCAAATCTGCCTGGCTGCGTTTAGTATTTTAATGTCCTTTTTTTTCTACAGATTATAAAACCATTATGACCCATGTATGTAGCAGATTTATTCTCACAGTCACTGTCCACCTGGACTATTGTTTAAGCTGTGCATGTTATAGTTACATTGTTTAAAGACGTCAGACGATGTATTAAAGAACTGGCTGTGGAGGCCTTAATGACATTGCCAGATTGTCAATGAAGTGATTTCGGAGACTTTATGTCCATAATGAAAATAAACAAATCCAAGGTATTAAATTATCCTTTAACACTAAATTTTCTGCATGTAGTTGAAATTATATGTCTTATATAGGACTATAGGACACTCCTGAAGAAAAATGTGTATTTTACAATAGTTTAGTTGATTATAAACTGTATATATATATATATATATATATATATATATATATATATATATATGTATATATACATAAAGATAGATATAGATAGAGATATACTGTATATGTCTACGCACCTCTGTAAAAATGGCAGGTTTCTGAGTCATTAAAAAAATCTGACCAAGATAAATCACTTTTTTTTTCAAGCTTTATTGTGACCTATAGTGTGCAATTCAGTTAAAAACAAACAAATCTTTAAAGGGGAGAAAAATAAAAAATTGAAGCGTACAATATAATATATTGTACAAACCCGATTCCAAAAAAGTTGGGATACTGTACAAATTGTGAATAAAAAAAGAATGCAATGATGTGGAAGTTTCAAATTTCAATATGTTATTCAGAATACAACATAGATGACATATCAAAAGTTTAAACTGAGAAAATTTATCATTTTAAGGGAAAAATAAGTTGATTTTAAATTTCATGGCATCAACACATCTCAAAAAAGTTGGGACAAGGCCATGTTTACCACTGTGGGGCATCCCCTCTTCTTTTCATAACAGTCTGCAAACGTCTGGAGACTGAGGAGACAAGTTGCTCAAGTTTAGGAATAGGAATTTTGTCCCATTCTTGTCTAATACAGGCTTCTAGTTGCTCAACTGTCTTAGGTCTTCTTTGTCGCATCTTCCTCTTTATGATGCGCCAAATGTTTTCTATGGGTGAAAGATCTGGACTGCAGGCTGGCCATTTAAGTACCCGAATCCTTCTTCTATGCAGCCATGATGTTGTAATTGATGCAGTATGTGGTCTGTCATTGTCATGTTGGAAAATGCAAGGTCTTCCCTGAAATAGACGTCGTTTGGATGGGAGCGTATGTTGTTCTAGAACTTGGATATGCCTTTCAGCATTGATGGTGCCTTTCCAGATGTGTAAGCTGCCCATGCCACACGCACTCATGCAACCCTATACCATCAGAGATGCCAGCTTCTGAACTGAGCGCTGATAACAACTTGGGTTGTCCTTGTCCTCTTTAGTCCGGATGACATGGCGTCCCAGTTTTCCACAAAGAACTTCAAATTTTGATTCGTCTGACCACAGAACAGTTTTCCACTTTGCCACAGTCCATTTTAAATGAGCCTTGGCCCAGAGAAATCGCCTGCGCTTCTGGATCATGTTTAGATATGGCTTCTTTTATGGCCTGTCGAGTTTTAGACGGCAACAGCGAATGGCACAGTGGATTGCGTTCACCGAAAATGTTTTCTGGAAGTATTCCTGAGCCCATGTTGTGATTTCCATTACAGTAGCATTCCTGTATGTGATGCAGAGCTGTCTAAGGGCCCGAAGATCATGGGTATCCAGTATGGTTTTCCGGCCTTGACCCTTACGTACAGAGATTGTTCCAGATTCTCTGAATCTTTGGATGATATTATGCACTGTAGATGATGATAACTTCAAACTCTGCAATTTTTCTCTGAGAAACTCCTTTCTGATATTGCTCCACTATTTTTCGACGCAGCATTGGGGGAATTGGTGATCCTCTGCCCATCTTGACTTCTGAGAGACACTGCCACTCTGAGAGGCTCTTTTTATACCCAAACATGTTGCCAATTGACCTAATAAGTTGCAAATTGGTCCTCCAGTTGTTCCTTATATTTACATTTAACTATTCCGGCCTCTTATTGCTACCTGTCCCAACTTTTTTGGAATGTGTAGCTCTCATGAAATCCAAAATGAGCCAATATTTGGCATGACATTTCAAAATGTCTCAGTTTCAACATTTGATATGTTATCTATATTATATTGTGAATAAAATATAAGATTATGAGATTTGAAAATGAGTCCATTCCTTTTTTACTCACAATTTGTACAGTGTCCCAACTTTTTTGGATTTGGGTTTGTAAATGTTGTAATATGTGTAAATATGTACACCCTTAAACTGATACTATTTTCAGTCTTTTGGGTTAGGAGTCTATCAGCATGGCACATCTTGCCTTGGGAAGCTTTGCCCACTCTGCCTTGCAAAAGTGCTCCACATTTGTCAGATTGTGAGTCCATCTCCTGTGCACAGCCCTCTTCAGGTCACCCCACAGATTTTCAATTGGATTGAGCTCTGGCTGGGTCATTCCAAAACTTTGATCTTCCTCTGGTGAAGCCATTCTTTAGTTGATTTAGAGGTATGCTTTGGGTTGTTGTTTTGCTGGTGAAATTCTTCATCTTCTGTTTATTAGCAGAGGCCTAAAGGTTTTGTGCCAATGTTCACTGATATTCGAAACTGTTCATAAGTCCCTCAACCTTAACTAAAGCCCCAGTTCCAGCTAAAGAAAAATAGCCCTAAAGCATAATGCTGCCTGTAACAGAACCGACCCACACTGTGCTTGAGTGCTTGCTTCCATCAGTATACCGCTTCCTCCAGTCTTGAACATGGATATCAGATATTATAGCCGCATAACATACAAAACTAGCCGACAAATAGCTTGTATGAGATCTGTAACGTTTATTTGACAAGCTCCCACAGAATATATGCCACACAGGAGGACCCCGCCCCCCCTCCTGATAATATTACCCTAACAATACAAATTGTAACCAAAAACATAATTAACATGTGCTAATTAACTATTCACCCAGCCTGGATGACTACACTGTTCGGCCTCTACAATAGTGAATACAAAGGACACATTATTACAAGTATAAACACATCCCACAAGCAGGCCCGGACTGGCCAAAGGGCAGACTGGGCATATTCCCGGTGGGCCGCGGAACCCCTCTGAGCAGAAGGCTGATTGGCCGCGGAGCCGGACAAGTCACATTTTCCCGCTTCTTCACGTCAATAGGGGTGTCAGGCCGGTGTCCTGCCCGGCGCAGCCAGCCCAGCCCGCATCTCTGTGTGAGGCAGCTGCAGATGTGGCAGCTCCTTTAGTCCGGGCTGCTCGTGGGGGGTGGCGGGGAGAAGGTAAGTGCATGCAGTGCTGTGCACTTGTGCAGCCCCGTGTGTGCTGAATAGGAGGGGGATGGGGTGGCTGCATATAGAGGATTTGATGTTTCCCTATTCCGGCTCCAGGCTCCTGCTGCCGCTGGATGAATGATTCTCCTCCTCCCTTCTGCAGGCATTCTGCGGCTGCAGGAGAAATATGGAAATATCAATTTCTCTATATGCAGCTGTCCCATCCCCCTCCTATACAACTTCTTTTACTGCCCCCCCATTGCTCTTAACCCCCCCAGTGATCTTACCCCCCCAGTGCTCTTAGCCCCCCCCAGTGCTCTTAACCCTCCCCCAGTGCTCTTAACCCCCCAGTGCTCTTAGCCCCCCAGTGCTCTTAACCCCCCCAGTGCTCTTAACCCCCCCAGTGCTCTTTAGCCCCCCGTGCTCTTTAGCCCCCCCTGTGCTCCTTAGCCCCCCCCATGCTCTTCAAGTCCCCATAGTGCTTTTCATCTCCCCCTATGATCTCTGGCTCCCCCAGTGCTCTCCACCACCTCTGCTCCCTGGCTCCCCCTGTAAGTGATTTCCAGTTCCCCCCCAGTGCTCTCCAGTTCCCCCCCTCCCCCATGCTCTCCATCCCCCTGGTTTTCCCTGCCCGCCCCCCCCCCCCCCAGTGCTATCCACACCCTTCACCTTCCAAGCCCCCTGCAATGCTTTCCAAAACCCCCCTTAATTCTCTCCAGTCCCCCCTTGCCCTTCAGCGCCTCCACTGCTCTCTGCTTTCCCTGTGCCCCCCTAGTGTCCTTCTATCTTCTATCATGTCTGCAGTCTCTGACCTTCTTTTGTATCACATCCGCAGTCTCTTGACCATCTCCTGTACTATGTCTGCAGACTCTGACCATCTCCTGTATCATGTCTGCAGTCTCTGCCAATCTCCTGTACTATGTCTGCAGACTCTGACCATCTCCTGTATCATGTTTGCAGTCTCTGACCATCTCCTGTATCATGTCTGCAGTCTCTGACCATCTCCTGTATCATGTCTGCAGACTCTGACAATCTCCTGTATCATGTCTGCAGTCTCTGACCATCTCTTGTATCACGTCTGCAGTCTCTGACCATCTCTTGTATCACGTCTGCAGTCTCTGACCATCTCTTAAATCATGTCTGCAGTCTCTGACCATCTCTTGTATCATGTCTGCAGTCTCTGACCATCTCTTAAATCATGTCTGCAGTCTCTGTCCATCTCTTGTATCATGTCTGCAGTCTCTGACCATCTCTTGTATCATGTCTGCAGTCTCTGACCATGTCTTGTATCACATCTGCAGTCTCTGACCATCTCTTGTATCATGTCTGCAGTCTCTGACCATCTCTTGTATCACGTCTGCAGTCTCTGACCATCTCTTGTATCGTCTCTGACCATCTCTTGTATCACGTCTGCAGTCTCTGACCATCTACTGTATCACATCTTCAGTCTCTGACCATCTACTGTATCACGTCTGCAGTCTCTGAACATCTCTTGTATCATGTCCTCAGTCTCTGACCATCTCCTGTATCATGTCCTCAGTCTCTGGCCATCTCCTGTATCATGTCCTCAGTCTCTGACTATCTTCTGTATCATGTCTGTAGTCTCTGACCATCTCTTGTATCAGGCCCGTAGTCTCTGACCATCTCTTGTATCATGTTTGCAGTCTCTGACCATCTCCTGTACTATGTCCAGCGGGAACAATGTGCAGCCACACCGCACAGCACACCCAAGGTAAGTGGAGGACTGGAGAGAGGAGTGACTTCTACTTAGAGATTTCTTTTGCAGATAGGCTGGGCTGGCACTGGCAGCAACAAGTTTATTCAAAGAAATCAGGATTTCTTCTGCAAATAGGCTGGCACTGGCAGCAACAATTTAATTCAAATCAGGATTTCTTTTGCAAATAGGCTGGCCTGGCACTGGCAGCCAGGCATAGTACTAGTCTAGTACTATGCCTGCCAGTGCCAGGTCAGCCTATTTGCAGAAGAAATCCTGATTTGAATACAATTGTTGCTGCCAGTGCCATCCTATTTGCAGAAGAAATTCTGATTCAAATAAAATATTTGCTGCCAGTGCCAGCCTGCCAGGCCAGGCTATTTTCAGAAGAAATCCTGATTTGAATAAAATTGTTGCTGCCAGTGCCAGCCTACCAGGGGCTGATCTGAGGTGTGAAGGTGCAGGAATTGGGGCTGATCTGAGGTGTGAAGGTGCAGGAATTGGGGTGATCTGAGGTGTGATAGTGCAGGAATTGGGGTGATCTGAGGTGTGAAGGTGCAGGAATTGGTGTGATCTGAGGTGTGATAGTGCAGGAATTGGGGTAATCTGAGGTGTGAAGGTGCAGGAATTGGGGTGATCTGAGGTGTGATGGTGCAGGAATTGGGGCTGATCTGAGGTGTGAAGGTGCAGGAATTGGGGTGATCTGAGGTGTGATAGTGCAGGAAATGGGGGTGATCTGAGGTGTGAAGGTGCAGGAATTGGGACTGATCTGAGGTGTGATAGTGCAGGAATTGGGGTGATCTGAGAAGTGAAGGTGCAGGAATTGGGGCTGATCTGAGGTGTGAAGGTGCAGGAATTGGGGTGATCTGAGGTGTGAAGGTGCAGGAATTGGGGCTGATTTGATGTGTGAAGGTGCAGGAATTGGGGTGATCTGAGGTGTGAAGTTGCAGGAATTGGGACTGATCTGAGGTGTGATAGTGCAGGAATTGGGGTGATCTGAGGTGTGAAGGTGCAGGAATTGGGGTGATCTGAGGCGTGAAGGTGCAGGAATTGGGGCTGATTTGATGTGTGAAGGTGCAGGAATTGGGGTGATCTGAGGTGTGAAGGTACAGGAATTGGGGTGATCTGAGGTGTGAAGGTGCAGGAATTGGGGCTGATCTGATTTGTGAAGGTGCAAAGCTCACTTGATTTCTTACTATAATTCAAGCGGTTTACAGCAGTTACTTTATATGAAGTTGACAGCTGTTTTTTATGTATCTGGCACTCCCAATTTCTTTGAAAACATTTTCGACACACTGTGCCCAAAAAGGTTGTCTACCCCTTGATTAGAGTAACCCTCATCTTGTGCTGCTTCATACTATTTTTAGGACTCAACCATCAAAACAGGATTTAAAGTAAGACAAAAAAACAGCTCAGCATCATATGGCAGCTCTGATCTAAATTGGACCCAGTCTGTCAGATTAAACTAAAAAAGGTACTGTAATCGAATCCACACATCCTGGAACATGAAATCCTGTCATCAACCATCCAGACGAACGCCACGCCCCACCACGCCCCAGTCACGCCCCCGTCAGCCCTCCCGGGCTGCTCAGTCCAAAATGCCTGGGCCTATTTTTTGTCCCAGTCCGGGCCTGCCCACAAGGGTTTGCTAGCAGAGACAATAGGTGTTCCAATTAACAATTAACCATGGCATCCACATCTAAGCAATGCTTTAATTATTCAGGAATATCAGAAGGCATGGCAATGGTCTAAACAGACCATATGGTAAAGCTCATACAATGTTCCATCATTCTGAAACAGTAGAATTAATGTATCATAGATTTCTTCGGGGGTATTGTGAATAAATATTACTGTCCCATTTGAAGTAATCCAAATTATACAAATTATATTCTCAGTGTCAACTAAGCAGTTGTCCATCATTTTCCCAGTGCCCCTAATAGCACAGGGTGACTTACACATAAGAGGGACCTGGGGAGCTGAGACAGGGATTTTCCAACCTCTCCAAAGCAAGCTGGGTTCCACGGGCCCCCCAACCAAAGTGACTCCTGTCACAACTCTCCCCTTTCGGAAGGAGACTAACACAGGAGGAGACCCCAGGTGGGTTGACTTTGAAGTTAGTTTATAGTTCCAGTCCCCCAATGCCCGTACCCACACAGTACCCCAAACAAATTGTCCCGAACAGAGCATTACTCACCCAGCCAAACTCTGCCTCTCTTGTAGAACATACCCTCCGCTGGAGAGAAGACAGGACTGGTTCTTCTCCCTAGAGTCCTTTCAGCCACTGGAGAGAAGACAGGATGGCTGGGTTCACTCCGCCATGCTGTTGGGGATCTCAGCCGACTGCCCAGCATCCCTGGGATATAGAGGTGAAGACCGCAGTCCCATCCACTACCACAAGATATCCATCTTTTCTTAGTTGAGGGCAGAGGACAGGAGCATGCTGCTCTGTTTTCAGCTCTTCTGCTGGGTTGTGTGCATCATTCTGGGGTGCTGTCTGCTGCTGGGAAGGGGAGTCGGCTGCTCCATCTCCCTTACCCTCATCTGGCTGCTGAGATGACAAGTCTCTTGTACTGTCTCCCAGGTGCATGGATCCTTGCTGGGGAGGGAAGACCGTTCCCTCCACCCTGGCTGACTGTTGGGGAGGGAGGACAAACCTCCTTTCCCTTCTCCCCCTGGATCCTGATCTGCTGCTGGGGAGTGACCTCCACCTTCTCACATTGGGCCTCCGAAACTGCTGTGAGTGTAGGGCAGAGGTCTTTGACCCCCTGTCTGGTTGTCAGTGCTTCACTTGAGAAGTTTCTTGTAACTCCACAGATGCTGCTGGCAGGAAATCCCATGTCCCTGTCAGTGTTGTTGGACAAAGGCTAGATGCCTCTTCTCTCAGGAAGGCTAAAGCAGCTGTTTGTGCTGGGCAGAGCTCAGTGATGTTTGACCCTGATGCCAGCTCTTCTGCTGGAGGCTCACCCGGTTGTTCTTCCTCAGCAGAAAAGTCAATTAAATCCCCATTCTCTGGGATTACTGAAAGTCCAGGGCTGGTGACACTAGGGCCCAGTGCCAAAACCAGTGCCAAAACCTGGTGATCTATCATCCATAACATCCTCTGATGAAAAATTAATATTATTATTACTATATAGGATTTATATAGCGCTGACAGTTTACGCAGTGCTTTACAACTTGAGGGTGGACAGTACAAATACAATACATTTTAATACAGTAGGAATCAGAGGGCCCTGCTCGTTAGAGCTTACAATCTAAGAGGGGGGGTCAGGAGATACAAGAGGTAATAACTGTGGGGGATGGGCTGATGGAGAAAATAAAAGTACAGTTGTTAGGTGGATGCCAGATAGGTTTCTCTAAAGAGATGTGTTTTCAGGGATCGTAGACAAAGTAGGAGATAGTCGGACAGATGGGGGTAGAGCATTCCAGAGGATGGGAGAAGCTCGAGAGAAGTCCTGGAGGCGAGCCTGGGAAGTGGTTACAAGGGAGCTGGAGAGCAGGAGGTCCTGGGAGGAACGAAGAGAACGAGTTGTTCGGTATTTTGAGACCAGATTAGTCATGTAGCTGGGCACCAAGTTATGGATGGCTTTGTAAGTTATAGTTAGTAACTTGAATTTAATTTGTTGGTTGAGTGGCAGCCAATAGAGGGATTGGCAAAGAGGGGTAGCAGACCCAGAGCGGTTTGCAAGGTGGATGAGCCTGGCAGCAGCGTTCATGATGGACTTAAGGGGGGATAGTCTTTTTAAAGGTAAGCCAATGAGAAGAGAGATGACCAGGGAGTGGATTAGAAGCTTTGTGGTATCATTGGTTAGAAAGGGACGTATCTTGAAGATGTTGCGGAGGTTGAGGCGGCAAGCTTTGGACAGTGACTGGATGTGTGGCTGAAAGGATAGTTCAGAGTTCAGGATTGTACCTTGGCATGGGTGGACGGGTTGATAGTTGTGCCGTTGATGTTGACAGAGAAATCAGGGGAGGAGGACCGTGGGGGAGGAAATATCATGAGCTCGGTTTTGGATAGGTTGAGTTTGAAGAAGTGATGTGACATCCAGGCTGATATGTCTGTTAATAAGCTGGTGATGCGTGACGAGACTGATGGAGTGAGCTGAGGGGTGGAGAGATAGATTTGGGTGTCATCAGCATAGAGATGATATTGAAAGCCATGGAAGGCAATCAGCTGACCCAGGGAGGAGGTGTAGATTGAGAAAAGGAGTGGTCCAAGGACAGAACCTTGGGGGACCCCAACAGAGAAAGGAAGAGGAGAGGAGGTAGTAGAGTTGTAAGTAGCACTGAAGGTGCGTTGGGATAGGTAGGATGAGAACCAGTGAAGAGTACGGTCATAGAGGCCAAAGGAGTGGAGTTTTTTGAGGAGGGGGCGTACCAATAGGGGGGCGGGGGGGCGGTCCGCCCCGGGTGCCACACATTAGGGGGGTGTCAGGGAAGATCAGGGTGACACCCGGGCCGGCCGCCAGACTGCTTCCACCGCAGAGGAGGAGGAACTGTTTAAAGCAGAGAGGATGTGAGAGAGACTCACTGTCACTCCCCAGTCCTGAATACACAGCGATCGGCGCTGCAGCAGTTTACTGTGCTGGTTAATGAGAAGGCGATTGGTTGCTAGGACCGCCTATCAACCAATCACCTGCTCATTAACCAGCACAGTAACTTCTGCAGTTCCCGCCGAGGCGCCGATCGCTGTGTATTCAGGGCTCAGGAGTGACAGTGAGTCTCTCTCACATCCTCTCTGCTTTGAACAGTTCCTCCTCCTCCGCTCTCCTCCTAAAAAGGTAGGGGGGGGGCGGGGGGCTTTGTATTGTAAAGGGGTTATTTTGAGGGAGGGGTGACTTTGTATTGTAAAGGGGTTATTTTGAGGGGGGGGGCTTTGTATTGTAAAGGGGTTATTTTGAGGGGGGGGGGTGACTTTGTATTGTAAAGGGGTTATTTTGAGGGGGGGGGGCTTTGTATTGTAAAGGGGTTATTTTGAGGGGGGGTGACTTTGTATTGTAAAGGGGTTATTTTGAGGGGGGGTGACTTTGTATTGTAAAGGGGTTATTTTGAGGGGGGGGGGTGACTTTGTATTGTAAAGGGGTTATTTTGAGGGGGGGTGACTTTGTATTGTAAAGGGGTTCTTCTGGGGAGGGTGGCTTTGTATTGTAAAGGGGTTCTTTTTTTAGGGGGGTGGCTTTGTATTGTATAGGGGTTCTATGGGGGATTTATTGTAGAGGGGTTCTATTGGTGGGGGCTTTGTATTGTAAAGGGGTTATATTGGGGGGATGTGTAATGTAAAGGGTTGTATGGGGGATGGGGCTGTGTAATGTAAAGGGTTCCAATGGGGGGCTGTGTAATGTAAAGGGGTCCAGGGGTACAGGGGTTGTGTAATGTAAAGGGGTCCAGGGGTAAGGGGGCTTTGTAATGTAAAGGGGTCCAGGGGTAAGGGGGCTGTGTAATGTAAAGGGGTCCAGGGGTAAGGGGGCTGTGTAATGTAAAGGGGTCCAGGGGTACAGGGGCTGTGTAATGTAAAGGGGTCCAGGGGTAAGGGGGCTGTGTAATGTAAAGGGGTCCAGGGGTAAGGGGGCTGTGTAATGTAAAGGGGTCCAGGGGTACAGGGGCTGTGTAATGTAAGGGGGCTATGTAATGTAAAGGGGTCCAGGGGTCCAGGGGCTGTGTAATGTAAAGGGGTCCAGGGGTACGGGGGCTGTGTAATGTAAAGGGGTCCAGGGGTACGGGGGCTGTGTAATGTAAAGGGGTCCAGGGGTAAGGGGGCTGTGTAATGTAAAGGGGTCCAGGGGTACAGGGGCTGTGTAATGTAAAGGGGTCCAGGGGTAAGGGGGCTGTGTAATGTAAAGGGGTCCAGGGGTAAGGGGGCTGTGTAATGTAAAGGGGTCCAGGGGTACAGGGGCTGTGTAATGTAAGGGGGCTGTGTAATGTAAAGGGGTCCAGGGGCTGTGTAATGTAAAGGGGTCCAGGGGTACGGGGGCTGTGTAATGTAAAGGGGTCCAGGGGTAAGGGGGCTGTGTAATGTAAAGGGGTCCAGGGGTACAGGGGCTGTGTAATGTAAAGGGGTCCAGGGGTAAGGGGGCTGTGTAATGTAAAAGGGGGTCTCCATACATTTTACACGTGACATGTCAATGTTCGTCGCCTGGGGGGGGGGTGCCAGATATAGGATCCGCCCCGGGTGCCAAATGCTCTAGGTACGCCCCTGGGAGGGGGTGGTCTACTGTGTCAAAGGCAGCGGAGAGGTCCAGGAGGAGTAGTACAGAATAGTGTCCATTGGAGTTTGCTGTTAGTAGGTTGTTTGTGATTTTTAAGGAGAGCAGTTTCAGTGGAATGTTAAAGGCGAAATCCGGACTGAAGGGGTCAAGAAGATTATTCTTAGTCAGATGGTCACTCAGTTGGTTGTAGACCAATCGTTCAAGGAGTTTAAAATCTAAAATCACATCTAAAATCAATTAAATCCCTGTTTTCTGTGATCTGTGGCTGGAAAATGAGAACGGCTTCCTCTTCTCCCGAACCCTTTGACTGCAACTGGGATGATGAGCTGGCTGCTCCATCTCCTGTACCTTTATCCAGCTGCTGGACAGAGGCTTTCCTCTATCCAAGCTCGTCCTGTGCAGAAAAGGTTCATCAAGGTCAGTCAGCACTTGCTGCATCCGGCATAAGAGCTCCACTTCCATAACTGTGGGTGCAGTTGAGAAAAGCACACTGTTACTGTGCCACATTACGGACTCTTCAGCCAGGATTTCTGGACTGTCCGCTGGTACTTCTGGATAGTCCCAGGCAAAGGGAGCCCAGCCCTGGCGCTGAGCAGAGTCTAGCAGTTGTCTGTAGGCAATCTTCAGTTCCCATTCCTGAACAGAAAAAACTACATATTTTCCAGTGCCCAGAGCACTTCCGAGATGTTCAGAATCTCTTCTCTATAATCCTTAATTTCATCCAACCGCCACTCCAAATCGCTCCCAAAGTTAGAGTCCCTTGACAGCTTCCCGTACAACAGTCCCAGGCCGCCATAGCCAAAGCCTTCCGTTAAGCTGTCATCCGCTATCCAAGGGCATGTTTGTGATACATGCCATCGGAGGGCTCTGTAGCTCTCATCCAACCGCATCTCTGCCCAGTCTAGCTTGCTTAACTCAGTTGTCTGCTCCTTGTGCAGTTTTTCTCCCAAAAACAGCATTCACAATTCAACTTGCGACCAGTACCTTTCCTGGATGGAGGGGAGAATTTTTTCCTGGTGGCATTGCTCACGGGCTAGGGTTTCCTTCCAGAGTTCCCAGTGGATTGAATCATAGCATCCCAGCAGGACCTGCTTTGACACTGGTCCCCTGTGCTGTATCTCTCGCAACCTCCTTCCAAATTCCTCTTCCATGGCAGCTGGTATCTGTACCTCTCCTCTTCTGCTATCAAGACCTTGGATCCCAGTGGAGGTTTGGATGTCCCAGACTGCAGGAAGAATCCCACTGCTTGCCACCAATGTGACAGAACCGTCCCACACTTTGCTTGAGTGCTTCCATCAGTATACCTTGAACATATATATCAGATATTATAGCCGCATAACATACAAGACTAGCAGACAAATAGCGTGTATGAGATCTGTAACGTTTATTTGACAAACTCACACTGAATATATACCACACAGAAGGACATCCCCCCCTCCTGATCATATTACTCTAACAATACAAACTGTAAGCAGAAATATAATTAACATGCGCTAATTACCTAGTCACTGAACCCAGCCTGGATGACTAGACTATTCGGCCCCTACAACATTGAATACAAAGGGCACATTATGACAAGTATAAACACATCCCACAAGGGTTTGCTTGCAGAGACAGTAGGTGTTCCAATTAACAATTAACCATGGCATCCACATCTAAGCAATGCTTTGATTAATCAGGAATATCAGACGGCATAGCAACGGTCTACAACAGGCTTTATGGTAAGGCTCATACAATCTTCCATCATTCTGATACAGTGGAATTAATGTATCATAGATTTCTTCAGGGATATTGTGGATAAATATTACTGTCCCATTTGAAGTAATCCAAATTATATTCTCAGTGTCCACTAAGTAGTTGTCCATCATATTCACAGTGACCCTGTGCCCCTAATAGGCACAGGTGACTTACACATAAGAGGGACCTGGGGAGCTGAGAAAGGGATTTCCCAACCTCTCCAAGGCAAGCTGGGTTCCACGGGCCCCCCAACCAAAGTGACTCCCGTCACATTGCCACCACCGTATTTCACTGGAGGCATGGTGTTTTCTTGGTGTTGCATAGTGTTGGTTTTTGCACCAAACATACTTTTTTGGAAATATGGCCAAAAATTTCAATACTGGTCTCATCAGACCATGACACATTTTCCCATATGCTTTTGGGAGACTTAATGTAGGATTTTATGGATTGTAGCCGGGCTTGGATGTTTTTCTTAGTAAGAAAGGGCTTTCATCACACCACTTTGTTGAGATTGTTGTCAAATGAAGTACACAACCAGTGCTTGCCAGAAATTCCTGCAACTCCTTTAATGTTTCTTGGCAGCCTACTGGACCCTGTTTAAATTTGACTTCGGTACACCTTTTATTAAGTAGATTTAGATGTTTTACTCCTCACCTACTGCTCATATTCAAGCTGATAAATGTTTTTTTTATACATTTTTTTCTGCTCCATTTTCCTCTTCATGGTACATGTTAGGGATGTCCCCTCTCACCCTTTTATTTGCACTAGCCAGAAGCACTTGAAGAAGCAATAATAAATGTAGAGGACATAGTTGGATTTTGAAGACCCACTGGCAAGGATAAAATCACACTTTACACTAATGATGCAATACTATTTCTGCAGCATACCTCTCATTCACTGACAGCTTTAAAAGCATTGAGCTCAAAATTTGGCAAGTTCTCAGGTTTCACAGTCAATTGTAATAAATTGGTTCTTATGCCAGTCAACCTCATCACTGGAAATCTCCCTTTCTCAGCTAGTCAAAAAAGAGGGTGGCCACCTTTAAGTACTTAGGAAGAAACATTTCCATTATACCATTTGTTGAACATAGAACCCCTTTTGACTAAACTTAAAGTAATATTACAGGCAAAATTAAAAAATAAAAATAAAGAAATAGAAAAAATGTCATACTTGCCTGCTCTGTGCAGCGGTTTTGCACAGGACAGCCCCAATCCTCATTTTCTTGGGACCCCCACTGGATCTCCTGGCCCCTCCCTCTTGTCTTTGGTGTCCACAGAGCAAGCAGCCTGCAATGGGGGGACCGAAGTAGGCATGCGCCTTAACCGCTGCTCTGCGTGTCTGTTCAGACACAGAGCTGTGGTTAGGCCCCGTCCGCTCTCTCTCCTTATTGGTTCTCTGGCTGTAATTGAGAGGCAATGGCTCCTGCTGCTGTCTTAGCCAATAATAAGGGAGAGTCCCCAGAGAGCTGATGCTTTTGTGATCTTTGCTGGAATGAGAGGGAGCTCAGGTAAGTATTGGGGGGGGGGGGGGCTGCTGCACACAGAAGGTTTTTTACCTTTATGCATAGAAAGCATGTAAAAAAAACCTTAAGCCTATGGAACCACTTAAAAGCTAACTGTAGAGTCTGTTGTGGGAAAAATACATTTGGTAAATTATCTGAATGCCCCAGTTATGTGTTTTGCATAATGCACCGATCTCGATCAATCAGATGATTTTTAGACAGGTTGACTCCCTATTCAGGGACATTTTTTGGAAGCTAAAAACCCCCCCCCAGAATCAAACTTAAAACTATTCACCTCCCAAAGGATGATGAAGAACTGGGGGTTCCTAATGCTAAACTATACTTTTTGGCCTCGCTATTCCAACAGGCTGCAGGGTAGGGTGTATTGTATTGAAACCCTGCACTTACACTCCTGCACAAAGTATAGCTTGCAATCAAAAGCATTACCAAGCACACATGATATACTTAATATACTGTATGCGACTCTGGAAAAATCTGATCTTGCCAGAACTGTCTAACTTGGAGGGATTTATTTGAATATTAGCGGAGAGCTGGTATACCTTTACTCCATCAAATTTACCAGAATAACATCCTTGAATCTTTTCAGTCATCATTAGTGATGTAGCGAACATAAAATTTAATGGCGAACCGGGCGAACCGCCATAGACTTCAATAGGCAGGCGAATTTTAAAACCCACAGGGACTCTTTCTGGCCACAATAGTGATGGAAAAGTTGTTTCAAGGGGACTAACGCCTGGACTGTGGCATGCCGGAGGGGGATCCATGGCAAAACTCCCTTGGAAAATTACGTAGTTGACGCAGAGGCGGGTTTTAATCCATAAAGGGCATAAATCACCTAACATTCCTAAATTGTTTGGAATAACGTGCTTTAAAACATCCAGTGTGTGTATACGATCAGGTATGATGTTGTATCGATCAGGTAGTGTAAGGGTTACGCCCGCTTCACAGTGAGAGACCAAACTCCCCGTTTAACGCACCGCAAACAACCGCAAACAGACCAGAACCGACCAAAATGGGACAGGAACTGGGCTTTAAGGGATAGGGTTAGGTTTAGTGTTAGGGGCTAGGGTTAGGGTTACGGTGAGATACTTAGGGTTAGAGTTAGTAACCCTACCCCTACGCCTCTAACCCTAACCGTCTAACCCTAAGCACTAAAAATAACCCTAACCCTAATTCTAATTTTTTTTCTGGTTCTGGACATGCTACAGAGCTGAAACTTCACAGGTACACTTTTTTGACCCCCAGACACTGAATCACACAAAAAAAGTTCTTAAAAATTGTAATTTTTTGATAGAGAGCCAATTATTGGAAAAATTAAAAAGCAGGGATGGTGGGAACCCCTTTTACACCTATATGATCTTTTTTTTCTGGTTCTGGACATGATACAGAGCTGAAACTTCACAGGTACGCTTTTTAGACCCCCCCAGACACTAATCCAAAAAAAGTCATGCCTGCCACCGTATATATCAGTGGTGGGTGGGCAGTGGCACTGCAGTGGGCACAGTACACTCTGTGCACCTGACAGTCACTGGCAGCCCAGGCAACTGCAATAATAAAAAATATTTTTTTTTTGCAATTTGCAACAAGATGCTGTGCCACCGTATATATATATCAGTGGTGGGCACTGCAGTGGGTACAGTACACTCTGTGGACCTGACACAGCACACTGCAATTATGACAGAGGAAAAAAAAATATTTTTTAAAATGCAAGGTACTGTGCCTGTGCCACCCGAAATGAGTGTGGTGTGCACACAGTACAGTCTGTGGTGGGTCTGTGGCCTCTCACACACAGCGGGCAGGTAACTGCAGTGCACAATATATATATATATATATATATATATCACAGAACAAAAAAAATTACACAAATACCAGCCCTAAACAGGGCTTTTTGGGGACAATAGATATATATATATATCCAAAAAAAACTCAAATACCAGCCCTAGGAAGGGCTTTTTGGGGTGCTGTCCTTACAGCAGGAGTGGACCAAGAACACTGACTAACAAGACCGGGAACACTGACTAACAACTGTCCCTAGCTATTAACAGCAGCAGCAGCAGCAGCAGCAGCAGCAGCAGCACTTTCCCTGCTCTCACTAACACACTGCTTCAGAAATGATCTAAGATGGATGCTGCCCTTGCTTATTTATAGGAGGTGGGAGGGAGGTATGCTGATTGGCCTGGAATGTGTCTGCTGACTGTGAGGTTCAGGGTCAAAGTTTGCCTCAATGATGATGTATAGGAGGCGGACCGAACATTGCATATGTTCGCCCGCCGAGGCGAATGCGAACATGCGAAGTTCGCTGGGAACTGTCCGCCGGCGAACAGTTCAGTACATCTCTAGTCATCATCAGAAGATCTTGGCCATTCTAAAAATTCCTTCTTTCAATACCTGCAATTGCGTCAAGTACCATTCCCCAATCCCACATATCTTCACTAATATTTACCCCCTCCCCAACACTTTAATGTCACATACCAAAGCTAGCAAAAAAGGATTGATAGCTGATGTATATTCCACCCTCATTGTATCCATTAAATCAAAGACTAATTTACTCTGTCAGGCATATTGGAGGCAAGACCTTGGTCCAATTGGCACTGAACAATGAGACAGGTTTTAGCAATTATCCCCAAAGTTTCACCGTTGTCCTTGCACAAGCTTACCCAATTACTTATACTCCACAAGGTATACCAAAAACTACAAAAACTTTACTTGGGGCAGTACTGAATTACCCAATTGTACTAGCTGCTCTGAGAAGAGGGCACCTTAATTCACATGTTGTGGAGATGTCTGAAATTATCTATTTCAAACCCTAAAGCACTGTACTTATTACAACTGCCCCTGGAACCTAAAATAGGTTTATTGAAGATTCTTCCCTTGGATCTACTTCATTAATCTATACAATTAAAGATGACCACAGATGGTTTGAATCTCGTCCGGTCGCTGCTGGAAAATGCAAAAATCTGAACTTTTTGTTCCAAACAAAAATCATCTGATTAAAAAATTATACATTTTCATGGAGATCTATACATCAGACCAAAAAGAACGACAACCACAGTAAGTAGGAAAGAGGAATGAGGAATGGGACCAGCTGAGAAAGGTCAAGCAAGCAGAACGATTTTGGCTAACAGCCAGTGAGATTTTGGAAACTGTAATAAAAGCAGATAAGTCTAAATTTCTTTCTTTACTTTTGGTGTGGACATTAAAGGGGCATCTATATAGAACTATATATCTACGTAGATCTGATTTGGCTATGGAGATGCATGCTACTGCTGAACTGCTCTTGTTTCCATTAACCACAAAATATTGATATGAATTTTTTATTGATCGTTCCTTAATTACTTTTCCAGCTGCTTTGTATCACCACTAAAAATTCACAAGAGAGAAGAAAGTTTTAGGAAAAGTTACCATAAGATATTATGTGTCCTCTTATTACCCAATAATTTATACAGTAAGTTGAAACACATGCAGAGAGGTTTAACGTTGTTATTAAGAGAATATTTCTCGTAATAAACCGGGGCAGGTTTCTCTCTATGAGTTGGTGGATTTTGTTCAGAGTGTGCAGCAAGCTATTTCTGCTATTAGAGGGAAAGCCATTCTGTAGAGAAGAACTGATGTGCAGGCGGTTAGGAACTGGATACTCTCCATTCTTTTAGAAAATTTTAATATTACAGACATTCTTAGCATATTACCAGCAGGTGGGCTTCATTTGGCTCTCAACAAATCTTTTTTTAGGGCTCTTGCACACTATTGACATGAATGATTGCGCATCTCTGTAATAGTGAGACTCAGGCGTGTTTGGATCGAACCCGCCAGGAAGCCATCCCTGCACACAGCCAATCATAGGCAGCTACACTGCCTATGATTGGCGATGTGAAGTTCCGGCTTCCTGGCGGGCTCGATCTAAACACGCCAGAGTCCATCGTTACTCTATAATTGTGTATATGGGCTTGTTGTTGTAAACACCAGTACAAGGCATGGGAGTAAGCAAAAAATAGAGCTGTATACATCTGTACAGGCATTCATGCCATTGGCAGGCTGTGTACTGCACTTAGACTTCCTTGGCGGAGAAAATACATCAGCAATTATATTGAACAGGCTCAGCCACCTGTGTGAATGGGCTCTTAAAGTGCATGTCCGCCTAAAACATTTTTTGTTTAAGATAGAGTGGGGAAGGATTGGAAGCCCTGTCCAGTTTTTACTACTTCCCAGGACTGATAAAAAGTGAAAGAAAATCTCCAACAGGGATACATACAGCAATAAAAAGTCTTCCTTTACTTTACTTGCACTTTAAAGTGAACCTTTGCCCAGATTATGCAAAGTATTTACAGAACGTATTCTGAATAAGCAGAAAAAGCACTCAAGTACTTACTCAACATTTCATGCATATATATATATATATATGCGTTGTGAAGAAATTAACACAACATAAGCAGTGTGTTTTTGTATGAGAACAGAATCTTGGCAGTAGGTGTTACTAGAGTGTTAGAAATCATCTGAAACCTTACTCTATAGCAGCCTTTCACATCCTTTTTTTAACACAGGGAAGCATTAAAATAATTTTCTGGTCTCAGGAAACCACTGCTAAAAATAATTAAATTGGGGTCAGTGGGAAGAATGCCCCCTTGCAGTGGTGGTCAGATTTCCACCTTTTAAAGATTATTGGAATTATACCACTGGCCCTGCCAAGTGGCCTTGGACCCAGAGTTATACATGTAACTCAATCAACCTATGGAGGAGATTCCTAAATGTGGTCTATGAGAATCTCAGAAAATGAATAACTTCACATTAAAAGCAGCTAGAGGGGTCAGGGATGGTATGTTTTATAATGCTTGTTATGAATATGTTCATAGTTTAATGTCCATAGTCTGGTAACAGAATCACTTTTAAGTGGTTGTAAACCTTAGACATGAAATATGAACAAAGCATATCCCTCAATAGTGTGTACTTCACTCAATCCAGAGCACTAAGTGTCAGTTCTGTCTTCTGCTTTGTACCTTTGCTATCTGCATGAGTTACTTCTGACAAGTTTTCCTGACACCAAGTGAAAAATGGTGACAGGGAAGTAATCTCTAGCAGATTGACAGCTTGAGCTCTGTTTCTGTGTACTGTGTTAAGGGAGGTGTGTCCCTTCTCTCCAATCCTCTCTGATGTATCTTCAACTCTCCGCCCCCTGTTTTTCAGAGCCAAGAGATCCTGTGTAAGTTCTGTTTTTGAATGGATGTAGGGGAAAGACGGCTGCAACTAAACAGGTACAACTTATGTAGGAGGATTTGTTTAATTTCTGTGTATCACCTGAAGCCAGTCACTTCACTGAGTGTATGTAAGGGTTTACAACCACTTTAAATAAGGTGTGTCTACAGGTTAGTTAGTCAGCTGGAGGGGCAATTAAATATAGCAAATCATTTAACAAGCTTTGCAAAGCTTTCTTGAGGCCTTTTAAAAAGATTTCCTCAACTTTCAGGTGATCCTCAGCCTGAAGTGATCCTGTGAGTGCAGTACATTATGGACCCACCTCTTGAGATGGTATCACTGCAGCACCCTTCACTAACACTGTAATTAGGCAGAAAGTGGCACATTAGTGCCATTCTCTGCATCATTACCACTTCCCGCCTGCCCACTGTCAAATGACAGCATAGCGGTGCGGCTCTCGTTCTGGAACGACGTCATATGATGGCGCCCTAGAATGGCCAGTGTTGCGCACCTGCGCCAGGCAGCGATTACGGACGCACTGTGTTTCTAGGACACGGCGCGACCCTAATCTCAGTAAAGAGCTAATGATGCAGGTCTTTACCCATGTGATCAGCTGTGTCCAATCACAGCCAGGCACATGTAAATGCGGAAGTGCCGTTTATCGGCGCTCCTCGTCTCACACTGTCAGAATGTGTGGCGAGGAGAGTCGATCAGTGGCATTTCCTCAAAGGGATGACCAGGAAAGCTAAACAGGGAACTGATCATCAGTGCCCTAATTACAGTAAAGAGCCAGCAATGCCCTTCAGTGACACCAATCAGTGCACATCAGTGACACCAATCAGTCCCTAGAAGTGACCATTAGTGATCCCAAGCAGTGCCGATTAATGATGCCAGTGAGTGCCCATCAGTGCTGCCCATCAGTAGTGGCCATCAGTGCTTCCCACCCATGCCGCCTATCAGTGCCCATCAGTGCCTCCTATTAGTGCTCATCAGTGCTGCATATCAGTGCCACCTGACAGTGCGACATATTGGTGCCTCTTCCTCAGTGCCACCTCATCAGTGCCCATAAGTGCCACCTCATCAGTGCCACCTCATCAGCGCACTTCAGTGAAGGAGAAGCACTGCAGTGAAGGAGAACAATTACTTATTTACAAAATTTACTGACAGAAACTAAGAAAAAACATTTTTTTTTCAAACTTTTCGATGTTTTTTCATTTGTTTTGTAAAAAATAAAGAACCTAGCAGTGATTAAATACCACCATAAGAAAGCTCTATTTCTGTGAAAAACAAAATGATAAAAATTGAATTTGGGTACAGTGTTACATGACCACGCAATTGTCATTCAAAATGTGACAGCGCTGAAAGCTAAAAATTGGCCTGGACTGGAAGGGGGTGAAAGTGCCCAGTAGGCAAGTGGTTAAGTACTAACCAGTGCTGGAGAAAAGGATCCAGTGCATCATACAGTATGAGTGAACTGAATACATCTGGAAAAGGTATATATGAAAACAGAATGCACTTGCATAGTGTAAGATCCTCAAAAAGTAATTTGAATAGGTTAAATTAAATATAATGTACCAACAAAAATGATAAAAAGACATGCTCTTCTCATTTCCATAAGTAAGTTTCCCCCTTTTTATTGGTTAAACTGGATGGACTTTGTGTCTTTTTTCAACCAGACTAACTATTTAACTATGTAAGTACCATCTCATTGACCAACGAGTACAATCATCTCTCCTTTAGTGCTTCATTTGAAGACCAGTATACTGTCTAAAGCGTTTCGAGGCAGCACCTTTTCATCAGAGCCAACTAAAGAAAAATTTGGGGACTCTGTTCATACCCTCTTCCCCTAGTAAAGAATGAGTGCATGTGTTGGTTGATGAGATGTTTCTTATGGAAATGAGGGAAGCACGTTTTTTAATCTGTTTTTGAATACAATATATATTTATTTTAACATATTAAAGATTTTTGAGGATCTCGCACTATGCCAATTCCCTTCCGAGTTTCATTTACAGTTTTTCTGAGGATTCCTTGATCTGGAGGGAGCTGCAAGGAAGTGGATGTTTTTTATACTACATTATGTTGAAGAAAGCGACTCTGTGCCAATAATTTGAACTTTGGCTGATATAGACCTGTAGATTCCAACGCTGTTGAGGGTTTGCATTACTTTATCATTTTTGGATGAATATAATGAAATACAACCTATGTCTGGAGGTAAGGTACTACCTGCAATGAGTTTTCATGTTCTCCATGTGTCTGCGTGGATTTCCTTCGGGTACTCAGGTTTCCTCCCACTCCAAAGACATGCTGGCAGGTTAATTGACTCCTGCCTAAAAGTATGAATATGTATGTATTGTATGAATGTGAGTTAGGAACCCTAGATTGTAAGCTCCTTGAGGGCAGGGGCTGATGTGAATATATAATATACGTATAAGTAAAGTGCTGCAAAAATTGTCGGCGCTATAGAAAACCTGAAAGGGTTTTAAAGACCAAGATGCCCTGACTTGAGCTGAAGAACCAGGCTAAAGCTTACTTTAAAGTGAAGGTGTCCTGAAGGCTGCTATTGATGACCGACTTCTAAAAAAAAAGCCAGCAGCCTATTTGTAAAACTCTGCCACTGGCTTTAAAGAGAAACTGAACTCCAGATGATGTGGGTAAGGCCTGGTCACAAGCGTTGTCTGAGGTCCCCCTGCTGATCTTTCCCTATTACTGATTTACCATGTCTTGTTCTGCACTGTGTCTCTGTGTAAAGGCGGTCACCTTGAAGCTATGCTTCCTCATGTCAGAGCCTCCAGCAAAGACAACAGTGAGCAGCACAGCAGTCACATCACTAAATCACACTCCAAATCTCCTAAGATCTAGCATTCAGGGCAGCAGTGCCCTAGATCTCACACTGCACCTAGTTACATTTACATACCAAAAAGTGCACTGCTAGGCAGAGTTAACATTTCTACATATAATTAATAACATTAACAAAAAAAAGTATTTATTTATTTTTTTGCAGGTCACTCAATTACTGACTTTCTAAGCTTCTTCTGGGGAGGAGCTGCTTTAAAGCGTAACTCCACTTTTGTTGAGAAAAAAAAACATTGCCCTCTGGGTAAACTCTGTACATTGCGAGGATTTTAACAAACTTTGTTGCAGATTCCTACCTTTTGTTATTCTGAAGAAATCATTGTTTGTTCCTCTGTGCCCCTGGGCTGAGTGGGTCTAATGGGATTGGTTTCATAATTATCATTCAGCTGCAGAGCACTAATGAGGAAATCTGCTTGGCCTGCATCCCTTTAGGCGTGTTCCTATTGGGAGTTTTTCATCAAAAATGAAATTTTTATTGCAGGGGATGCCTGAAATCTGACTTGTATCTTAGGCAGACTTAGTGAGCCAATCACACAAGCAGGAAGTGATGTTTCTGGGGTGTGGTCAGTATACATTCTGTGTACAGAACAGCTCCAGGTAGCCATATTGCATTGTTTTTTCAGAAAATTACAGCAGCTGCAGATTGAAAAGGAAATGTCATTTTTTAATAACATTCAATCACAATATGATTTGTGTTGAAATTGTAAAACAAGATGGGATATGTGTGAAAAACAGCCGATCCCTAGTTTGAAATACTTACCCACCAGTCTGCTAACAAACCAAAATAAACCTGTCTAACAATAAGTTAAAAGCAGGAGTTTAGTTAACACATATTTGCAAATGCATGCGGAAGCTGCAAGGCCAGCGACAAGGCACCCTGCGTTTCTTGCAGAACCTAACACTAAATAACACTGCTCAACCTGAGTGTATAAGTGTCTTCACAAAGGGAAGTACATGCTTGCTGATAGGTGGATTGGAAACAGATGGGATTGGAGACCGCCCAATCCTCCCCCACCTGCTCCAATCCACGACTGGCAACGAAAAACGCATGGCTGCACAAAAAAGCCATGGGGTGCAAACTAAATGTGATCAGCTGGGAGACACACACCCCCATCCCTTTAGTAAAGATGCCATAGGCAAATGGGGACTTTGAGTGAGACACCCGACTGTAAAGCAAGCGTCTCCATCCCTAGTAAGATACAAGAAATGGGCAATTTGGGACTTTATATGAGAACTGGCGAGCACTGCTCAGTGTCTCCATCCCTGTCAATTGAAAAACAAGATGGGATAAATGAGGGTGTGTGAAAAACAGCCGATCCCTAGTTTGAAATACTTACCCACCAGTCTGCTAACAAACCAAAATAAACCTGTCTAACAATAAGTTAAAAGCAGGAGTTTAGTTAACACATATTTGCAAATGCATGCGGAAGCTGCAAGGCCAGCGACAAGGCATCCTGCGTTCTTGCAGAACCTAACACTAAATAACACTGCTCAACCTGAGTGTATAAGTGTCTTCACAAAGGGAAGTACATGCTTGCTGATAGGTGGATTGGAAACAGATGGGATTATACGCTATATTGTTTTTTCTTTATTTGCTTCTTTTTTTCCCTACTAAAGTGGGAGTTACCCTTTAAACATTTCTAATGCATTTAACCAAAGTGGAAATTACATTTCAATAAACTGTCAAGATTTCCACTGAAGTTTAAAGGAAATGAACACTCAGTTTTGTTCATCCCTGTTAAAGAATACAGCCGTCCTTGCAACCTCACATACATTTCCATCCCCTGGTAGCCACAGCCATTTTTATTCAAAAAGTCAAGCTAAAGGTATGCCCCCCTAAAAAAGCACACATCTTCAAGAGAACTGAAAACATAACAATTGCATGTTTTTGGAATTTCCAAGATACATTTATTTTTAATTCTGTTTTTTACAGTCTTCAAATATGACAGAGCAGAAAATACAGATTTGCCAACATAGTACAGGCATATAGAGCAAGCCAAAAATATATATACATTTCTGTGTAGGCAATAAAACCGAAGTAAACAAGATGGAAGATACATTTATTTTAATCTGCGGCAGATCAGGTGCTTCCTCTCCCCACTGACCTGCAGAGAATGGAATTTAAACATTGAATGAAACACATCTGTTCTCTCCTCTCTGTATACTGTATATGTGATGTGTTTAACATTCACCATAAAGAACACACCCCTGATGGGAACAATAGTACATGTGGGAATAGTTAACAATAGATAAAGTTAAATTGGCTATGCATGATGCAATTCTAAATGTTATTACATGGACTCACAAATGTGGCTGTAAATAATTTGCATGACTTATTCTGGTGATGAAAGAAAACACATAATCGACTGAGGGGACAATTTGTACTTTTAAAGCATGATTTCAGCCAGAGGCAGACAAATTGATGTCAAATTTAGTAACTTGTTCTGCCAAATAACTAGTGGTCTTTTCTACATATTCAAAAGCCCCATGTTACTTTTGACTGCCAATGAAATGGTTTGGCAGCACCCAAACAATAGATCCCAGGCTCTTGGGACTTGTCATTAACGATAAGGAAACTTCAGAGTTCTTAATTCCTTGAAATTTTTGGAAAATTTGGAGATTTGAGTAATCTGTCATAATTTTGGAAAAATGGTTAGGCTCAGTTTACACTACTATGATGCTTTTTTGCCGCGATTTTCAGTGTGATTATGTAGTGTGACTTTGATGCAACTTGGCTGCATCTAAGCATATTCTATGGGGCCAAGTCACATTGTAAACTGTACCAAAGTGGCACAGGAACAGTTCTCCCATTGACGAGAATGGGCACCATGTATTATAATGTGATTTCTATTGTCATACAATTCTGTTTGACTCAAGTCGGATCCCAAAACACACTAGTGCGAAACAGCACTTGGAATCAATGGAGAAGGCAAAATCAAGGTTGTTCTTGGTTGCTTTTAAAGGTCCAATTGATTTAAATGGCTACTGAGGGTTACAAAAGCTCTTTTCAAGTCTACTAGACCTGCTCCTGTTCCAAATATGGCTCCTCATTAGCCTCATTATTTTGAGAGAAAACGCACAACGAAAAAAAAGTAAAAATCAAATATTTAAAGTGACAATATGCAAATAACAGTAAAATATACAAAACAAAAAACACGATTACAAAGAACACTAAATAAAAGAAACAAAATTAAATATAGGCAATGGCTGGAAAAACAGCTTGGCTGGATTTCCTCTCCAGTGGGCTGCACAATGAAAATCTTGCAGGACAAGTAAGCACAGGCATACCCCGCTTTAAGTACACTCACTTTAAGTACACTCGCAAGTAAGGACACAGCTTGTTCAGCTTGGCATGACACTACTCCCGGTTTTTAACATTGGCGTCTATAGGAAATCTTGGTCAGCTTGACATGGCACTGCTCCCAAACTATAAGTGACAGGGATACCAAACTTATGGAGCACCGAGAGGGGACCCAGGACTACAACATATCCTGTTTGTGGCTTGCCAGCTTGCCTGGGTAATCTACTATGTCATAGTCCTGGATCCCCTTAACATGTTCCCCAAGCTTGGTGTCCTTGTCACATGGTTTGGGAGCAATGCCATGTCAAGCTGACCAAGATTTCCTATGGAGCTAGTGTATTTACATGCATTGAGAAATGAAAAAAGGTATTGCTTCACTTTAAGTACACTTTCATTTTATATACATGCTCTGGTCCCATTGTGTACTTAAAAGCTGGGTATGCCTGTATAGATCATGGGGGGGGGGGGGGGGTTGTTGCAGGTAATTTTATTGTACTAAACAGGTCATATCTGTACTAAAAATGTTCTAACCCTTTAGGAAGGTCACACAGTATATAGCACTCCTCCTGGTGTTTTAGATTAGAAGCTGAAAGGGTTACTAGTAGTATGGAGGAGGTATGCTCTCTCTGTATGTTCTAATTTGATTTTAGCCCTAAAACACCTGGTCATAGATGTGTGTGGACTTGCATGTCTTTTGACAACATAATAAAAATTGAAACAATAATATATACAAGTAAGATTCAATATGTATTACTCTAGCAATACTTTCACAGGAAAAACTGAGAGCAGCGGAATCACCAGCTCCTGCTGCCGCCAGTCAAACTCCTGTAAAGAGTGAGCAGGGGCATGGATTACCAGTGCTGTGTGGGTCTTTGGACACACACACAGCTTGGCTTGGGACCCAGCTCAATTGTGCACGTATGGGTCCCTCGTTAGCACCCACTTTGCTACAGCAGGCACTCAAAGGAAGGAGGAACCAATAGCACTGGCAGGTGGCAGGAGGAAAGCAATCTTTATGTAACATTATCGTTGCACAGAGCAAGTAAGTATAACCTCTATTTTTTTTAAAAAAAAGACTTTAGCATCACATTATGATGATTAGTTGACAACAGTTACATCTGATGGTAGCAACAGGCACTCAAGCTAATCATTCTCATGGGAAGAAGAAATTTGCCTGGTAGTAATTGGCCAACTCCAGCAATATCTGGCCACTCTCCTGCTATTCTCCTCTGTAAGCATTACCATACAATACTGGTAACATTTTTATTGTTGTTTTTTTCCGCAGCTGTGATACTGCCATTCATCTAAAGCTTCAGCCATCTAATGTGCATATGATGCATAGCTCACGGTGCAGAGAACAGTGATGACCTACAAAACATAGTAACCTATAGCAACAAATAAAAAATCATTAATCACTGATATAACTAGAGGAAACTGAAATCTAAATGGTCACCATAGGTTGCTACATTTTGCACATCAGAAGATGTATGTGGTTCTTTTCGCTGCAGCATTATATGCCAGCTATGGCAAAACCTCTGAAGACGCCACAAATTCAGCACTACAGCCCATCCAGCACTAAGCTACTCTTACCAACGACTGACCATTATCCTTTTTGCAAACACAGGGCAATCTTTCTGTATCTCCACTTTGTTTTCCCAGAGTATAGCAGTTAGAAAAAAGATAAAAGCACAAAAGATTTGATAAAATCCATTTTTTTTTTCACACACCTCATATTCAACCTCCATCATTGTATCTTAAAGGCATCTATTAAAAACTGAGTTTTCAATTTTGAGTTGAGTTCCCTTTCAGGTTTTAAGCTCATAGTGTGATTTTTATGTGTGTTTGTATCACAACAAGAGGCTGTTCATGACTGCCTGTGCATCGCTGGAATTGATCTGCCCAACTTTTTTTTTTACCATTCTCCTTATTGTAATTGCTAAACAGTTGCTGTGAATGTCCATTAATTGTCTGTAATTCACTTTGTATATTGGCCCAGTGTTGCAAATATGATCAGATAAACATGCACAATAAAAGAAACACATCTATAGAATAAATTAGAAGTCAGTTGGGAAAAGGGCGGGGAGACTGTTTCTAAAATATTGAACCGAAAGACTGGAGGAAAACAAGCAAAGGGTGCTGCCTCAGATGAAATACGAGGGGACTTGTTAGATGCCACGCATCAGTGAGGGCAAAAATATCTACCCTTAATAATGGAACACTTCCCTGGTGTGTAATAAGCAGAGGGTATCCTTTGTAAAGTTGGCCAAAAATCCAAGCAAAGAGATCGCTGCTACAGGTGAAAGTAATCTGGATGAATAAGATTGGAAGGGCTAAGTGATAGCCTTGGCTCGCCACCGTACATTGAAGGAAAAAAAGAAAGATACGGCTGCACACCACCATCAATCCAACATTAAGTTATTGTGTCATCATAGACTGCCACCAGGACATGGGACACAGAAGACAAGAGACGCGTTTCACACTTAACTCATGTTTCTTCAAACCTCCACCCAGGTTTTGAAGAAGCACGAGTTAAGTGTGAAACGCATCACCTGTCTCCTGTGTCCCATGTCCTGGTGGCAGTCTACGATGACACAACAAATTCATGTTGGATTCGTGGTGGTGTGCATGGTTTTTTTTATATATACATCTTTTATGCGTGGACACGTGAGCATGCATATATATATGCAGATAGTGCATGTGTATGTGGCTATATGGGTCCATATTTCCTTACACCTGTGACATTCCTTTTTAATTTTTTATTTCTATTTTCATTTTTTAATTTTTAATTTTTTATTTTTTATTTGAATTTCCAACCTTCCATTAGTGATCCCGGCCATCACCATTATCCCCAGTCCCATCGGTAATCGGCATCCCCTTTCCCAAATCTATTACAGACCCACACTTATGCCATTTACTCTTGGGACCAACCACAATATATGTCGCCAAATAAGGATCCACTTCCACAACATCCCATTCAGCTACATACACTCTCCATCCCCCCCCCCTCATCTGCTCTCTTCTTCATCCCGGCTTTCCACACTGTTCCCTGCCTGTCACACATCCTCGAGGCGCTTTGCTGCAGTGCTAGTATCTTTTTGCCCGCACTGAGCCACCGTACCCCAGCTCCCCACACTACTGGCATATAAGCCCACATCCAATATGGCCCCTGAACAGCCTGAAGAAGGAGCGCATGCTCCGCAACGCGTCGCCGTTCAAGCACACAGAGTCGACCAGGAAGTGACACCACGGCCCTCCATCCTACGGACTCACGCTGCCGGATCATCACAGAGCGATCAGCGCGTCCCGCACCAGGAGACCGCAGCTTATCCCTCGCAGCACCAGCTCCAACAGGACCTTGGGAGGACCCCCTGGATGAACTCTGCATACCCACCATCATTGAGATGCCTGTTTTTTATCGTACTCCTGTGAGTAGTACTCTTGCTATTGCTAATAAAATGTTTTATTGCTACACTTAGATCGGCGCCCGGTCTTCTCTCTTCTTGTTTTGGGTCATACAGGGTTACTTCACCCTTCACTGGAGGCAGCCATCGAAGCGTTTAGCAAGCCTCACTGGACTTTGTGTACCGAAGCCCACCTTGCCATACCTTGCTCTATGCATAGATACTGTATGCAGTTCTGACCATCTGTTTGCGCCAATCTTTCCTCTCCTCGTGGTGGTGTGCAGCCTTCCTTTCTTTTCCTTCAAAATTGGCCATAAACCTATAGATTTTTTTCTTTTTCAATTAACCTTCAGGCCTGAAAAAAATAGCTGATTCCTAGTTTAAAGCTAACAGCGAATATGGACAAATCTTCGACTGCGACCTTGCTGGCTGTCAAAATATATAACAGCAGCTGCATCATGTTGGATATAGCTGCTGTTTGGCCAGCAATTTTCTGCCCAGCACCTTCAATTTTTCAAATGATGGATGCCAGGCAGGAGGCGGCTGAAAGGGCCACCCACTTAGCGAATTTCGATTGTTTCGGTTGTACCATGGCTTTTAACAGGAGCTCCTTAAAAATGCTAAAGAGGGCAGAGAAGTTCCAGGAATTTGTGGGACTGTTATAAAATGCCAAGCCTGGCAGAGGAGTCCGTCTATGGCCTAAACTAAATCAGAAACCAGTCTTTTCAAGTTCAAACAACCTCTTTTCTACAGAACTTCTATAGAACTGTGTTTAGCATAAAGTATTCAGAGTCATCTCAAGGCAGTGCCATCTAAATTAGAGTTCTGTGTGCTTTATAGAGTTTCATCTTTTTTCTTCTAAAAAGAACCAGTCAGGAATGGATATTTATAGTACCTCCTAGCCAGGTGCTAGGATTAGGTAAATTTAGGTCTGGTCACTGTATCCAGTGGAGCTGTATTTTGTTGTTAGGTAAACCTAGTTGTGCTCACTGCAATCAGTGAGGCAGTGTTGATTATTCTGGTCTATTCAGTGTTTCACTTGCTGCAGGTTTAATTGTTTTGCTTTCTGGAGAACTGTGGATCTCTCAAGAACATAGGTGGTTTATACAGCCCTGGCCAATCCCAGAGAGGGTGGCCCTGAAGGCTGCTGGGAGTCTGTATGAAACTCTGAGCCAGTGATATCCTCCTCAGTTTTGGCCTGTGATTCTGCTATGTATTTTTTTTTTCCTTTTCTTCCCAGAGACACAGTGATAAGGACAAATTTATTCCACACTATTTACCCCTGAAGAAGAAAAGAGGAAGAACACAATTTGAAATGCGTTGGATATTTCTGTCCTTCGACTGGAATGTTTAGACAGAACTAATGCAGTTAGTATACAAATACAAAGTGCAACAAGCACTTCTCGTAGGACTTGTACATTGACATAATCATACAGAGATGCATACATTAGAGGTCAGTTTAGCTAATAATACTGAGTTAATATAACAGGAAACATGTACAAGAGTATGCCATGTGTTCATAATATAGCACATTCATACTTGATTGGGGTTTATTCCTCAGCAGTGCAAGTGGAAGCATCTTCTAACCATCTGTCCTAGATTTTATGGTATTTGTTTGGGCAACCTCTATGCATATACAATACCTTCTTATTGGGAAGGGTGACGTCAATGGCCCCGATCCATTGTTGGATAGTTGGAGGCGATTCCTTTCCAAGTCCTGGCTTTCTGCATTCTAGCAAGGAACAGCGACTACTGTAAAAAGGTGTTTAGATTTTTGTCCTCTTCAGAGGTAGAGAGGAGACCCAGTATGCTTTGGCGAGGGCATAGAGTCAAGGGGGAACCCACTTTCAGTCATAAAGAAATCCGACCATGTCCAGTACTCTACCCTTGGATAGAGGGGCAGGACCATAGCAGGTGGTAAAATGTGCCCCTGGGGTCGCCACACCTGGGACATGCTGGGTTATGGTCCGGCTGATACCTAGAGAGGCGGGTTGGTGTTAAGTAGGACCTATGCAGTACATATAAATAGGTGAGACTGTCAGACAACTTGGGGGAAATGGATTTACATGTTGCTAAAACCTCCTCCCACTCCTCGTGACTTCAATTGGTAGGCCAGAGTAGTTGCAGCAGGTAGCGTGAGGTGGTTGTAAAACGTTGAAATTCGTTTCTTAGGGTCCTGTCCTGTAATCGCCTCTACTAGATATAAAGATTTTAGGCTGAGGATGGAGTCACGAAATTGAGAATTAAGCGCATGCCGGAGTTGGAGGTACCGGAAGAACATTTTGTTAGGCACTCCAAATCCGACCTTCATTTCATGAAATGATTTGACCAAGCCTCTAGCTAGAATATGCGAGAGGTATATGACCCCTTTGTGAATCCAGAGTCCGTAATCTGTGATATATAACAACTCGGGCAGGTGCAGATTGTCCCAGAGGGGCATGTGCACATGTAATGTGGGAGCCTTAAAAAGGGTTCATAAACTTCTGCCAGATTTTACAATGGTGGAATAACATACGACTCCTATTGCCCATGTGGAATAGTTTGTGGGTGCCACAGAGTAAAAGTTGAAAGGGATGGGTGACTGGAGGAGGAGCTTGGAAGTACACCAAAGTGGAGTATCTATCTTTGTCCTCATGGTTAAAGTAGAAGAAATTAGGGAGCTGGGAAGTGTTTTTTCTCTGATCTACGCTGGAAATAAGGCCTCCTATCCATCATACCTCTGCTGGGACTTGTGGTTCATTCACCAAGTATCACACTGCCTGTTTTTTTGAGGATTTTCCTTCATACACAGACTATTTTTCCTTTCAGCAGTTATGTTTATGTGATGATTTTTGGACTTCACTGATATTGTTTTCACTTAGAGTCACATTTTTTTTATTTTTGATTCGTGTTTATAATCCAATTAATTGGTTTGATGTCAGCGCTACACATTGTACACCACTTCTACCACAAAGCCAAGTCCACAGTCTGCTTTTGCAGGGACTTTTCCTCAGTACTAAAGAAGGAAGTTTACTATCCTCATCATGTACATAGTTCTTCATAGTTACCCCCAAAAAAAAAAAAAGAAAGAAAGAACACCCCTGGATTTGTCACTGAGCCAATGAGTGACTGTGTGCCTGGCTGGGGGGTAATTACTGGGAAAAATAACCTGAGCATAATTCCAATGGCTCCTATGGGGATTAGATATTTAAAACATCTGAATCTCTCTCTTGAAATATTAATATAATACATTCTTACCTATCAGGGATAGCAGTGTGTCCTTCTAATAATTTGTAATCTTTTGCTTTTGCAGCAATGTCAAGGCCTTCACAAAGGCTGCCTATCTGCTCTCATCTTAAAAAAACAGGCGTTTTTTTTTGCAGAAGAGGAGTAAAACTGTCAATTAAAGCCTTTAGGTTTTTTCATTTGCTCCAAAAGCGACCCTGTCATGTGGTTAAAATGGCCAAAGCTACCTCATAAGTAACACAGCATTATACCTTCTTGTCCATCAACCTGCTTCCTGAAAGTTAGCTCTGTAGTAGAGCTCCTGGCACCAATCCTTTGCAACAAGTTCCGGCGTATGGAGGAAAGTGTTTCCCACTTGGTGTGGTTTCCAATGCCCCATACAACATTAATGTGTCCTGCAGTGATTAGGGGTCAGCAGGAGTAAAAACACTGACCAGTGGGAGGAACCACTAGTCAACCACTCCAAGTAACAGAAAATGATTGGCGCCATAGTGAAGATTTTGCAAACTTGGTTATAGACAAGTAAGTATAAAGCTATTTTTTATTTTTTTTTACAGGGTAGTGCTTTTGGCATTTTTCTAACCCCCTGACAGGGTTGCTTTGAAATTACTTTTGTTACTTGACAGATTTATGAGCATGTTATAGCTCAGTGCTATGTTATTAGCACTGAGCTGGGACAGGGGATACGTGAGAGAATACAACTAAAGCCCCGTACACACGTACTGATCGTCGGCCGAACGATCGGCCGCCTTTTGTCCAGGGCTGTCGTGTCTGTTGAAAACTGCAAAAGACTGCACACGAATTTTTTCGGCCAACAACAGCCGACTGCAGAAGTGATGTCATGTGATGGTTAACTTTCCTTGTCTTTTTTCTTTTCTGAGCATGCCCAGTCTTGCTAATCTGCTGTCTGTCGGCCGAAATCTGTACTGACTGGCGAACAATCGGCCGTTCTGGTGACGGCCAACAAATATTTTAAAGTCTGCACGACAGATTCTGTTCGGCCGAAAAATGCGCTGTCGGCTGTCGGAAGCATCATACTAACAAGCCTACAATCGGCCGATCGGTCGGCGGGCGAATATTTACGGCCGACAATCGGTAAGTGTGTACGGGGCTTAACAGAACAAACAGCAGTCCCTGAGACTTAAGGTTTTACTGTTATAATACTTCCAGGAGAATAATTCTCTAATGTAATCAGCCAACAGGTGTCTCTAAGGTGTTAGAAAACCTCCAAAACCAAACTCTTTGTTGTGACCTTTGAGAAGGAATAACTTCACATTTAAAGCAGCTAAAAGGGTTAGACTTGTAATGGCTTGTTTTAAAGCTATTTTACTGCGTGTTGAGAGTATATTTAACAAAATATTTGAATGCCTCCAATAGTCTTTGCACAGGTGTAAAAGTTCCTTAGCACATGTTTTGCACCTAAGGCTTGGGTTCAGGGCACTTATGCAGCAGCACCGGACCCTTCTCTGCATTCCATATTTACTTTCTAAACTCTTAAAGCAAGCCTAATAGTTTATTCATAAAAACAAAGCATGTGTTTTATATACTAGCAATATCCACTGTAATGTGGTTCTAATTAAAGTGTGGGAAAACATGCCAAAACAAGGTTTTCCCCATTGTTCACAATGTCTTGGAAGACCTTTTGTTATAATAAGTGTATATTAAAAAATAAAGACTATTTTTAACAAAGAAGTCTGGTCCACATTTTGCAATACTTTAAACGCTTGTAACTCTTACACGATTTATAGAGTCATTCTATATGTTTTAGAATACCCATTTAATATGAAAGAGATTTTTGTCCAATAACAACATTTAGTTGGCTTCAACTTAAAGAATTTGACATAGAGGATAAATATTAACACATACACTCTTTCTAAAGCGATTCCAAGCTGAATAATAGAAAAAAAAAAAAAAAACCCTGGAAAATAAGTGTTACTTATACTGTATATAAGATGCAGTCAAATTTCCAACTTTGCTTTAGAGACCAAAATCCATATGCAAAAGACTGATTTATAAACAAGAGGAGCAAGGAGATTGAGCTGTATAATTTCTGTCTCTCGTGGAACGATATGTGCAGCACCACCCAAAAAGACACATCAAAGGTTGCAGAATCTGGCAGACACGGGTTACATAAATTGTCAATTAAATTATAATGTATATCGTCTGCCAAAATAATTCCTTTTTAATTTTGGATAGAGCTAGTAAACAGGAGGTGGGGGAAAATTTTCCAGAGAGACAAGGGCAACAATAAAACCACATTGTTAGTAGAGCAGAGCAAGGCTAGAACCCTCACCAGCTTTTTTGCTATCTATGTCTCTACTGGAAATGTTACTCGTTCTTGCCTTCATCTACGGTATACTCGATCAGACATGCACTACAATACAATGGCCAAATTAGACACATATGGACAACCCCCGAAGTTGTTGCCTCATCACATAATCAGGGGACAGTGTGAAAGGTACGTTCCCCAAACGTAGGGAAAGAACAAATGTTGGGAAATCCATATCTTGTTACACACTGAGGTGGTCTTAAAGTTAATGTGAGCCTAGCCATTAAATTCCCATATGAGCTGTAATATGTTATCTTTTCAAAAGTCATTTCACTGGTTTCATTAAAATAATACCTCACGATTAAGCCATAAAGGTTCAGGAACTTTCTGTACTAGGGTGATGAGACTCTATTCCTGTCTTCAAATTGTGTTCATGCATTATGACCCCCTCACATGGATCTATAATGGAGACTACAAGTAGTTACTTCAACATGCACTACTCAAGCATGATCCATTATTGTCTCCATCAAGAAATCCAACCTGAAAAATACCATGCGTCTAGAGTGGTTGAATCCACAGTTCAGGCTCCCTTCTGTCAGTGAGCAATGACTGCAGGGGAGAGAAGGGAGTGCTGACAACTGGGACATGGAAGCCTATGAGTGACAGCATGGCTCCCAGGATTTCCAGCCTTTGTCGAGCGCTCTCTCCTTTCCCCTGCAGCTGGCACTCACTGACACAGTGGATCAGGTGACTGAGTGGACTAAAAACAAGTAAGAATACAGATAAGTAGGCAAGATAGGTAGCAGGAAGGGGAGGGAACATTTTTAAGCATAGTTACTGATAGGCTGGAATTCTACTTCCTACCCACGCCAATTCTGACATTTCTCTCCTACATGTAAACATCATCATTTTTTTGATAGAACCGCCAAACATTATAATTTTTTTAAAAAGAGGCCTTTGAGAATAAAATGGTGGGTATTTGCGCAGCGGTTTTGTAAACGCTAATTTAAAAAAAAAAATACATTCAATGAATTTTAGTGCACAAAAACACAATATAATACCCATTTGTTTCTAATATATAAAAGATGATGTTACACTAAGTAAATAGATTCCTAACATGTCTTGCTTTAAAATTGGTGGAACGGTGCCAAACTGCGGTACTTAAAGCGGAGTTCCAGCCATTTACTCACCTGTCCAACGGTCCAGCGATGCGGCCGCCGGAAGCCTCGATCCTCTCCCTCGGCGCCGGCATCACTGCTGTGAGCACCCGGCTGTTACAGTTTGCGGCTTCACAGCCGGGTACCCACTGCGCATGCGCGAGTCGCGCTGCGTGCCGTGATTGGCCGGCAATCTTCTGGGACCTCTGACGTGTCCCAGAAGATTGCAGGGAGGGAGGGGGAGAGGAGAACTTCCGCTCAGGGCGCCGCGGCGCTCCGAGCGGAAGTGGGAGCGGGTACCTGTCAAAACTAGGTACCCGCTCCCCCCCCCAAAAAATGACATGCCAAATGTGGCATGTCGGGGGGTCAGGACTCCCTAAAGCGGAAGTTCCACTTTTGGGTGGAACTCCGCTTTAAAGTGGTTGTAAAGTCAGAAGGTTTTTCATCTTAATGCATTCTCTGTATTAAGATAAAAAGCCTTCTGTGTGCAGCAACCCCCCTCATACTCACCTAAGCCCCCTCTCTATCCAGGGATGTTCATGAATACCTTATCTGTCCGGGACTCTCTCTCCTGGTGGGCTTAGACACAGCAGCGGCAACATTGGCTCCCCCTGCTGTCAATCAAACTCAGTTAGTCAATCAAAAGAGAGAAGGAGTGGGGCCAAAACGGCAGCCCCGTGTCTGAATGGATACATGGAGCTGTGGCTCGGCTCGGGTGCCCCCACAGCAAGCTGCTTGCTGGGGGGATACTCAACAGGAGGGAGGGGCTAGGAGCTCCAGTGCAAAACCATTACAAAGAGCAGGTAACATGTCTGTTATTTTAATAGAAAAAAATGAGACTTCAAAATCACTTTAAAAATCTCCATAGGTGACCTTTATAAGCCTTTACAGGTTACCAGTTTATGGTTACACAGGAGGCCTGCTGCTAGAATTATTGCTCTCTCTCTATAACATTCGTATAATATATACATGTGTGGTGCGAACACCGTTTTCATATGCGTGCCCACGAGCATAGAGAGACAGGGGCACTTTTGATTTTTACAATTATTTTATTATATTTTTTAGTTTATTTATTTATCTATTTATTTTTTTACACTGTCTCTTTAAATTTTTTTATCAACTTTATTGCTATCACAAGGGATGAACAACATCCCTTGTGATAACATGAGCATTGACAGGTACTCTTTACTGGGGCAATCTGGGGTCTATTAGTCCCCAGATCTCTCCTCTCCCCTTTAAAGCATCTGATCAAACTGAGCTAGGATTGCTTTTACTTTAACCACTTCCTGCAAACTGATGTACCTGTACGTCGGCTTGAAGAAGTGTTTGTACAGGGGTAATGCCTGCAGCTAAAGGCATCACCCCGCTACCGTCTTTTAGAGCCGGCAGTTGGCTTTCTGGAGATAACAACCGATGCGGTTCAGCAGCTACTCGGTCATGATCCCACTGGGAGACCTGAGCAACCAGCTGGCACATCCGCTGGATGGTTAAAGTCCTGAACGAAGCCAGATTCGGCTTTGATCGGGTCTCAGATCATGTTACCTGGAAGCGATGTCAGAACTAGGATTGCCACCTCATCCCTGGACAACCAGGACACATATTAATTACACAGGTTCTGAGGCTAATTTACTGTGAATAAGGCACTAAGTGAGTTTAATTACCAACCTAATCAGCCAAAGAACCTGTCACTTTCGGTTTACTCGGCTGCCAACAGGGCCCAATCCAAAAAACTATCAGCATTCAAAAATGCAGATTTCGGCATTTTGAATACTGCGAAGTACAGTGGAGGGGTCTGGGGTCAGCAATATAAGCAATCAGATTTTTTTTTTTTTTTTTTTTTAAACAGTGTTAAAAAGAAAAATAATACAAAATATATTAAAATTTTTCTTTTTAAAGCGCTCCTGGCACCGTGAGCTCGTGCACCAAAAAAACCCCAAAACACATACGTAAGTCACGCCCGCAAATGTAAATGTGTTCAAATCACACATGTGAGGTATCGCCACGATCGCCACAGCAAGAGCAATAATTCTAGCAAAAGACCTTCTCTGTAACTCTAAACTGGTAACCGTTAAAATTTTTATAGGCGTCACCTATGCATATTTTTAAGTACTGTAGTTTGTCGCCATTCCATGAGTGTGCGCAATTTTAAACTGTAACATGTTAGGTATCTATTTACTCGGCGTGACATAATGTTTCACAATATACAAAAAAATTTAGCTAAATTTACTGTTTAGTTTTTAAATTTTATTTTTTCCAGGAAAATTGCGTTTGAAAGACCACTGCGCAAATAACACATGACAAAATATATTGCAACTGCCATTTTAATCTCCAGAGCCTTTGCTAAAAAATATATATATTGTTTAGGGTTCTAAGTATTTTTCTAGAAAAAAATACTGGTTTTAACTTGTAAACAACAAGTGTCAGAAATAGGCTTGGCCCTTAAGTGGTTAAAGAGAAATGCCAGCTGAAAACAAAGATACCAGGATGATGCCTGTAGCTGAAGGCATCATCCCAGTATCACCACTGAATGTCCAGGACGTCATATGACGTCCTACGGGCGGGAAGTGCTTATGAACAATTTTTCATGATACATGGTGCTTTAGCAAACTTAGGGTTTACATTCACTTACTCTAATTACCCCCCATCTGAACATAAACACACCCCCTCTGCCAATAATGTTATCTCTTGGGGAAGCAGGAAATGCCTTGCGCCTGCTCCCAGTTCATCAGGCCAATGTGACAATGTGGTGACTATTTAAGGCCTCCAAGGCAGTGACATCAAGTGCTTTTGACATTGAAAGTACTTGTTACTGTGCAGCAAGTCTGATCTATTACTCTTCTTTAATGTTAACTATCTGTATTGTTTCCAGTGTGTTGTACAAGATTCAGCGATGGGCTCTGACCCTAAACAGCGCCGGCAGATGTCTTCCTTTCGGTTTCTCTGGGAGAGACATCTGTCTGTCCTTAGCAATGCCCTAAAACTGTTTTATTGTTTCACCTGCACAATTTCTTTAATCTAATACGCAGAAATACCCATGAACCTTTCAGAAATACCCCTAGGGGTACACATACTGCTGGTTGAGAAACTCGACTTTTGAATGAAGGAACAAGTCCTTTAAAGATTAGAGGATTGTACTTTTGGAGAGAAACTTTTCTTCCTTCTCCAGGGTTGTAATACCAATAATTGTGTACGTCTTACAAGATTAGAGCGTGCTTCTGTCTTTTCCTTTGAACTGTAGCCTGTGTTTGTTGTCAGGGAAAAAAAAAAGATCTCTTTTTCCAATTCAAGTCACTTCCTAGCATACATCTGTTCAGAATGCTAATTTGTTATAGCTCTGTTCAATACCTTATACTTATTGTCTTCCTGTCCCTTGATACTTTCATGAAGCTTTAGCTCCCTCCCTGTTGCCTTCATCCTTATCCAGCTCACTTATCATGTCATCTGGGTCTTTCTATATATAACCAGATGGAATGAGGGAGATGGGAATCACAGCACATAAGTTTTCTTTCTTGGATAACTATTCTTTTCTATGGTTCACTGACACAGAAAAGAACTTGAATTTCACAAGTAAACTAAAGAACCTATATGGCCGCAGACCTAGCTGTTTGACCCACCTGTGAGGTGTCTAAATCGAAATTAGAAAGTGGATGTTGGGCCCAATCCTGTCCGATACCCATTATTTCCTCTTTCAAATACCTAGGGATTCAGATCACCCCAATTCTTACTGACTTTTGGCACCTTAATATACTGTAGTTCCTTTACTTATACGCTTCAGAGGCCAAATAAAGATATGTAACAAATTGTTGTTATCCCTTATAGCAGTGGTTCTCAACCTCAGTCCTCAAGTAACCCCAACGTGCCATGTTTTGAGAACTTCCCTTAGATTAAATAGCTCTTATTAATACCATGTCATTGATATTGATTTAAAACAGCATTGCAAAGTAAACATGGCCCGTTGGGGGTACTTGAGGACTGAAGTTGAGAATCACTGCCTTATAGGTAAAACTAACCTTATCAAAATGATACTTACAGTATGCCCAAGCTTTTGTATTTTCTACATAATAGCCGATGGTTATACTCTTGAAAATTTTTAGCTCTGGCACACTCGACCACCGAGAATTACGTTAAAAAAGCTGGAGCATCCCAAGGATGGAGGCGGGGTGGTTCTATCTAACCCATGTTTATACTATGTGGCTGCACAGTTGCAGCATGTGGAAGGGGGCATGGTCCAGCCTTGTGGATCTGCTACTCCGAAACTTGACCCCACATTGGGAATTATTTTGTATCAAACGAAAGCTGGGGATATTACCTTTTGAGGTCGGAGTCCTTGTAATTTAGCAAATTCAATAAATTGTTCCTGACATATGTACTTATACAAATAATTTGGAACAAATCAAAGCAGATCCAGCAGAAATGCTATGGCAAAATAACACAAAATAAGTAGAGTTACCCAAACTGCAGTATGATAATCAATGCAAAGAATATGGAGTTTTGCATCTTTTTCAGGTATTTTCTAATGGCGCTTTAATAGCTTTCCAGAAGTTTCGCTCTAAATTTTCCCTTCCTTAGCATATGTATTTTCAATGCATGCAGCTTTAGCATGCAGTAAAAGCACAGGGCAACACATGTGAGTGAAATTTGTCTCCCATCCTAAACCATAATTTAATGCAAAGCACTGAAATAGCTTCACATCTTGTTGCCATGCCATGTTATTGCATACACTCTTAAGGTGGTAGTAAAGGCTGAAGATTTTTTTACCTTCATTCATAGAAACCTCTGTGCAGCCCCCTCAATATTTACCTAAGCCCCATCTTGATCTAGCGATGTGCACGAGAGCAGCGGCTCTCCCGGGTCTCTCCATCCTCATTGGCTCATCCTGGCATACATCCTTTTAATGTATGCCAGAGGCTCACCCAATTGTATATCCTTCTGCAGTCCCATTACACTCTCTGAAAACTTTTTTAAAATGGGTATAGTGAAGGATCCATTGTGCAACAGTGTTGTAGGGACCATAGGAATCTTATCCATTTATTGTGGCACTGTCCCAAAATTTGCATCTACTAGACAGGGGTGTTGGATACGTTCAATAAGGTTTTCTCAATCCAATTCAGGCTAATGCAAAACAATATTTTTTTAAGAATTTTAGACACCCCAGAGGTACAGGAATTTACTAGAGAAGCTATCTCTACAGCATTGTTCCAAGTCCGCAAGCTTATATTACAGCATTGGAAGTCATAATCCTCCTACACTCGCAGCATGGATGACATATAGGAGACACTCTAAAGGTAGGTACACTCTATGAGTTTATTTATTTATTTATTTTTTTCATTCAACTCAAGCAGGCTGAACGAAAAAAAACTGTGGAGCTCAAGAGGAGCTGACTGCTCTAATTATCCGATGTTAGTACAGTGATCTCCCCGATGAGCTATTGTGTTCTGATAGGGGGACTCTGGTCAGAGGTCTCAGCCACTGCCTGAGTGCGCTAATCGGATGCCAATCAACAGATGTTTTTCAATCACGCCCCTTCAACAGAAGCCAGATGTTCAGCCGAATGTCGAACAGTTTCTGTTGAACCGGCTGATACTGTCCGATATTCAGCCTGTGTGTATGGGGATTGAAACTAGAGCATTACATATATCAACATAACATCCCAACATATCAATATGATAAAAGTGAAACAATTTGGGCAAATTGTCTGGATATGCCCAGTTTGAAGTAGAACTTCACTCTCCCAATCAACATTGATTCTTTTTAATCTTCATGCTGCTAGCATTAGTAAATAGATAGGAAGGTGTATTATAATTACTTGTTTTAAACTTTTTTTTTTTTACATTTCTTCAGTTACTTACTGGTTTCCTGCCTAGGCAAATGATGTCATGCATCCCAGGAGTCTTCAGGAGAGGGGGACGGGTTTTCCCAGCTAAGCACACCTCCATACATAATCTAAGGGCAGTAAGTAAATGCTACATGAATCATTTGCCCTTACTCAAGATGACCATGGCCAGAAATGCTAGAGGGTGATTTTCAAAGAAATTTCTCTGCACAATAAAACACGGAGCCATGGATGGATGGGGGAGTTTGCTTTGAATAAAAAAATTAATAAATAGTGTTTTTTGGTTTGTGGTGCTCAGATCCAGTGAAGTTCTGCTTCAAGTGCCTTTGACTTGGTAATCAACTTGGTGGTGGTGGTTAAAAACTAGCCTTCTGGTTACAACGTTCACTAATGAGTGTGCATATTTTGTAATTATGATACTTGACTCTGGTTATATCTGATGTATCTCATGGATGTCTGTATCATGGTTTAACTACTCTGGAGCTGTTTCATTTCCTAATAAAGATTTTTCCATAATTAAAAAAGATAGTGGATGTTGGGTTTAAAGATTAACTTCAGTCAAATTTGTATTTGTTTTAAATATCGAAGAGCTAACATTTCTGCCAAATCTTTATTTCTATTTTTGGCTTTACTAGGGATATTTTTATTCATTTCCTGTCCCTATAACACCCATGCATGAAATGAGGAGTTCTATTATCACTGAGACAGGAAGGCAGAGACAGCAATAGCAATATTGGCATGAATTCTAAAGTCTAATACACACTATGAGAAAATCGGATGAACGATTGTTTGATTTTCCCACGAAAGTGCATATCATGATGTAGTCGGAAAGGTATTGACTAGTATTGATAATTCTCAGCTGACAAAGGCAAACATAGGCAAACATAGATTTGTACTAGCCTAGTAGAAGAGGATGTGTAGGGTTGTTCTATGCTTCTAAGCATGCACATTTTTTCCTATTCGACTATTTCCGTACGATTACTGTACATCAGGCATGTCCAACCTGCGGCCCGGAACCTCAGGCAATGGGACCCACTGCCCCCTGACAATTTTTCAATTTTTTTTTTTTTTGCTAGGGAGGAAGGAAGTCAGGTTGGGGGCACGGCCACAGCGGCTTCCAACTAACGGTAGGCAGAGGCTGCCTTGGAGGGGAGGGGGGGGGGGTCGAGCATGTGCAGTGTTTCTGACTCCTACCACCATGACCACTTCAAATCACTGAAGTGGTCATGGTGGTTAGAGTGTTCCTTTGATATCTCTCAGAAGAAGTAAACCTCTGTATACTGATTCCATTTCATTTCATCATCCTCTAGTTGAGTTAAATTAGTGCGGGGGGCGCGGCGGCACGAGAAGGGTGCAGCGGCATTTTATTACTTATATACCTTAACTATAGTATATACTTTATATGCGGCCCGAGAAAATTTCTCTACACTCAATGTGGCCCAGAGAAGCCAAAAGGTTGGACACCCATGCTGTACATATTAAATGAAAATTGGACGTTGTGTTCACTTCTGATAAAAATTTTCTAGTCTGCAACTTAAGTTTTTGTCGTCCGAAAAGTCAGAATCGGCTGTTGAAAGCACTATACTAACGTTTAGATAATCGGTCGATCATTCGTGGTACTAAATTTGTCTTTCAATCTTATTATCGCATGTACGGGCCTTAACTATTACATACAGTATTAAAGGTGTTTTGGTTTTGTCTTTGATTTTTTTATAACTTTGTTTTTAAAAAGGAAGACAAGGAAAATTCTCCCAAAAACTGTAAAAAGACTCCAAACTTTTCCCACCCTATTCAAAACAAAACAATAACTTTTTTTCCCAAAACTGATATTTCAGGGTTTGGTAGAGAGGAAAACACTTTTTTATACTGTCTCTTGATAGCTCTGGTGTTATGATCTGTGCCAACTATTTGGGTGGTCTGCTTACTGGTGTTGGTGTTACTGGTGTTAACAGTGCAGCTCTCCCTAAACAAGCTTTTCAATAGAATATACCTTTTTCCACATATAAACAAACATATAGTAATAAAAACCTTGTGAATACTAATACGCGTATCCTTATAAATGTACATAAAAAAACATTTATCTATAAATATATGTAGCAGAATTCCCAGCCATTGTGCTGAATATGGGTCCATCTGGGTTACCGCTAGCAACAGCAGCACATTTAAGCATGTTCTCCAAGTGTGAGCACTGAGACAATGACCAGTTCAGTATCTTTGGGTTTTTATGTTTATTGAGAACTTGGATGGGAGAAGGGATGAGTGGAATACTCCTGTGGCTCAACTATGCACAATTTGCTGGGGGCAACTGGGGACAACTGAAAAATGCGCTGACTTGATGCTGGCTTGATGCTGGTCAATGCCGGTTAATGCTGGTTACGGGTGGCCTGCTGCCTGTTAACACTGAACTGACTTCTGATCACCTCCTTGTGACTCAAAGTCCTTTTGAAGCTCCCTTTGGCAATCCTTGCTGAGGTAGCTACTTTATCACTGCTGCACTGATGAACACTTGTACGCTTCAGGGCCCGCACCGGCACCCTCTCTCACACACTTATCTTCAGGGCTTAGACACTGGCACCCCCTTTTCTAAGCCTTCTCTACAGGTTAGCTGGCTCCCGGATTCCTCTGACCTTCTGGAGTGGTCCCCTATCCTAGGCAGACCCCTGGGCAGTTTACAGTACTCACGACACTGTTTTCCTGGAATCCTCTGCCCAGCAGCTCCACTCGGTCCACAGCACACTGGATCCCTCTCTGCAGCTCAGCTCAACCTTCTGTCCTCCAGGCCGACTGCCCAGGACACTTTCCTAACGCTAACAGGAGGAGAGACAGCCGTCACGCTCCTCCTGGGACTCTGCTTCCCGCCAGACACTCTGTCATGTGCTCCCCTCAGACTTATACCCCATCCCAGGATGCATTGCGGCAGAATCTGCCCTCTGGGATAGATACAAGCCCTGGTGTGCTATTGGTCATGTTTCTTCCACTGTCCAATAAGAGCACTCATTGGACATAGTGGGGAAACTCCCCAAGCTCAACAGGCACACCTTGAAACACATGACAGCCTAGCTGAAAAATCAGGCCCCCCTGATAAGCAGACAGGGCCTCCTTTATGGTTTTCCTAGCACCTACCTAGGAGGGTGCTACATCCACCCCCCACCAAAAATGAGCCATGTCCCCATTGACTCTGAGGCAGCTGCCTCCTACAAAAAGTTTGCCAAAAATCTGGAGTATCCCACAAATTTCCCACATACCTACGTACCTAGTTTGTGCAGTAAGCGTTTGTGGGTAACTGTGTCAAATGCCTTTGCAAAGTCCAGATACACCACATCCACAGGCCATCCTTTATCTAGATGGCAACTCACTTCTTCATAGAAGGTTAATAGATTGGTATGGCAAGAACGATTTTTCATGAATCCATGCAGATTACTACTAATAATACCGTTTTCATTACTAAAGTCTTGTATATAGTCCCTTATCATCCCCTCAAAAAACTTGCAGACTACTGATGTTAGGCTGATGTTTAAAATGTCCAAATTGGGACCAAAGTGTCAATATTTTGTGTGGCCACCATTATTTTCCAGCACTGCCTTAACCCTCTTGGGCATGGAGTTCACCAGAGCTTGACAGGATGCCACTGGAGTCCTTTTCCACTACTCCATGGCGACATCACAGAGCTGGTGGATGTTAGAGACTTTGCTCTTCTCCACCTTCCATTTGAGGATTCCCCACAGATGCTCAATAGGGTTAAGGTCTGGAGACAAGCTTGGCCAGTCGATCACCTTTATCCTCAGCTTCTTTAGCAAGGTAGTGGGTGTGTTTGGGGTCGTTATCATGTTGGAATACTGCCCTGTGGCCCAGAGGGGATCATGCTCTGCTTCAGTATGTCACAGTACACATTGGCATTTATGGTTCCCTCAATGAACTGTAGCTCCCCAGTGCCGGCAGAACTCATGCAGCCCCAGACCATGACACTCCCACCTCCATGCTCGACGGTGGGCAAGACATACTTGTCTTTGTACTCCTCACGTGGTTGCCGCCACACTTGCTTGACACCCTCTGAACCAAATAAGTTTATCTTGGTCTCATCAGACCACAGGACATATAAAGTTCATATGCGGTGCTAAAGGCAGTAGACAAAACAATCAATCACCAGCTTCAATAAGGATAAATAATAAAAAACAAGGAGAGTGATTCAAACTGCTTACCAGACCGAGAAAAGCAATAGGCCTGTCATCAAATCCTCTATGGCAGTGGTCCTTAACTCCAGTCCTCAGGGACCACTAACAGGCCAGATTTTAATTATTACCTTGGAGAGATGCAGACTAGAATACTGCAATCACTGAGCAGCAAATGAGATCACCTGTGATGTAATTTAGTTATCTTGCAAACCTGGCCTGTTAGTGGGCCCTGAGGACCGGAGTTGAGGACCACTGCTCTATGGTAACCTGAGTTCCCTGAATCTGCAAAAGTCCACTCAATTAGAGGGGAAGAGGATGATCGAAGTCCAGCATGAACATTGAAAAAAAATCATAGTGTAGTAAATCGATTCAATATCAAAATATAGCATGCAGAAAGACCACCACCAAGTAGCTGTAAAAAGATCACTTGGCACCACAGTACATCTTTCTAATCTGCTTACCAGATAAACAAGCCTTTAGGGCAATGAAGCAATTGTAGTTATAACAAGCTGAGTCTCCTCATATGAAATCATTTGGCTCCCATACCAAACATGGAAAAACTCCAATCATCAATTCCTCAGGAAATATCAGCCAGAACCCAAAAAGATAATCAACTCATAGTGTAGTAGGTAGTAACAAGTTGAGAAGTTTATTTACATCTACTTACAGTTGATAAAAGCATATCAGTGTGCACATTTAAAATCTGCGGTTCTTGGTGTGTCCTAGATACTGCAGGAAGATCAACTGACGCGTTTTCGGCCAATCAGCCGTCGCTTGAGGTGTCAGTGGTTCCAGTAATCCATGTCCTTAGTCTGCTTGTCTTCAGCAAACTGTTTGTGGGTTTTCTTGTGCATCATCTTTAGAAGAGGCTTCCTTCTGGGTCGACAGCCATGGAGACCAATTTGATGTAGTGTGCGGCATATGGTTTGAGCACTGACAGGGTGACCCTCCACCCCTTCAACCTCTGCAGCAATGCTGGCAGCACTCACACATCTATTTCCCAAACAGTCAACCTCTGGATATGATGCTGAGCACGTGCACTCAACTTCTTTGGTCCACCATGGCGAGGCCTGTTCTGATTAGAACCTGTCCTGTTAAACCACTGTATGGTCTTGGCCACCATGCTGCAGCTCAGTTTCAGCATCTTGGCAATCTTCTTACAGCCTAGGCCATCTTTATCTAGAGCAGATCCTCAGAGAGTTATTTGGCATGAGGTGCCATGTTGAACTTCCAGTGATCGGTATGAGAGAGCGAGAGTGATAACGCCAAATTTAACACAGCTGCTCCCCATTCACACCTTCTAACACTAACGGGTCACCTGGCACCGGGGAAGGAAAATGGCTAATTGGGCCCAATTTGGACATTTTCCCTTAGGGGTGTACTCACTTTTGTTGCCAGCAGTTTAGACATGAATTTATAAGTTGAGTTATTTTAAAGGGGACAGCAAATTTACACTGTTATACAAGCTGTACACTCACTAATTTACATTGTAGCAAAGTTTAATTTCTTCAGTGTTTTCATATGAAAAGATACAATAAAATATTTACAAAAATGTGAGGAGTGTACTCACTTTTGTGAGTTTGGGGATCCTTCTATGTAGCAAAACCAGGGACTCTCCCAACCTACCCATGCCAGTACCTTTCATCTCTTGTTAACCAGAGCCATAGAATCAGCAGATACCATTCTACCAGGCCTGTGCGTGAGACATAAATAAATTCTTCATAAATTATAACTGTAACACACGTCTGAAATGATCATATAACGGAATGAGAAAAATGTTTAGTGTGAGCTGCAGAGGCGCAGACTCCTCTTCTGCTCACACACAGGGCTCCTGCTTCTCCGTTCCACTTGCTCATTTCCTGGTGCTGTGTGGCGGTAATGCACCATGACATCATCACTCACCTCCCGACGAGTAAGTGTGCCACACAGCCTCTGCCAGACCTGCCCCTGGCCTTGGGCCCTGCAGGCCGAATGCAGCATCGGATCAGATAATCATCTCGGGCATGCGTAGTTCCCAGCTGAGCCGGTCATAGCCATTTTTACTGGCACTTTTCTCCTGCTACGGGCATTTACGGGCAGGAGAAAAGTGCCCTGTTTTTACGGGCTGCCCATTAAAATACAGGTGGTTGGCAACACTGTATAGAGGGCAGGTCAGCCTGGAGGGAGCCCACCCCTCCTTAAAAGCACAGGGGCACACTATGGGTATCAGCGGGTAAAATACATAGGTGGGAGGAGCTTTAATCCCAGTTATAAGCCCATGATTAGATTCCCATATTGTCCTGACGAAGCTCACATGATCATGTGAGCGAAATGCATCGACATCATCACGTTATGTGACCCGGACTCACTGGCTTCCTGGTCATACATCAGCCGCTGTGCTCCTTCCCAGGGGGACCTCACCTCTCACTGCACAAGCTCTGGATGATGGTCATATAGCCACTGCCTTCACACACGGCAGCCGGACATTGATCTACGGGGGGATCTGGAGGAACTGAGCAGTATCTGTATCCATCTTCACTGTGGGTGAGACTGATATTTGGGACGCGGTTCCCAGCTTATGTATACCACCCGACTGTATCCTGCAGCGCTTTGGAAGGTGATATCTTTAGCAATCTGCTCACTGTCCCCCAATTTGCTCTAATTGCATGACTGCCTGCACCGGCTTGCCTCCTATGCTTAGCTTGAGCCTCCATTCATCTATGCTTTAAAGTGCGTTTGTTTGTCCTCCTTTCACAGCAACTACTATCATTGCAATCAAGTGCCTGTGTTCCCGTGGACTGGAATAAATTGGTGTTGGCTCCCTAGTTGATGGGGGACTCTGTCCCATATATTTACAAGCCAACTTATACTATTCCCATCTAGTTGCTGACACAACATTTTGCTGTTTGCCCCTTGGTGTAAATGGATAGATGCCTGAGAGCCCAGGTTGTTTTAATGTTATTTTCCTGACAACGTTGTCATGAATATTTTTATCCATGGTTCGGTATAGGCTTTTTTTTATTTTTGATTATTTGACTACTGCTAATAAAATATTTGTATTTTCTCGAAGCCACTGGGTGGTTCTATACAGAGCCTCTATTTTGACACTAGGTCTGTCTCTGTACCTTGCATACTGGTTGTTTGGCTCTTGAAACCCCACCCATATTTATGGTGAGTCGGCTATAATTCTACTTATTGTATTTTAAGTGATGTATATCACTTTTTAATTTCATGAGTACCAACTGAATTATCCTAACAGTTTGCATTAAAAACAGGGGTCAAAAAAGTCAGTACACTATTAGGGAGCAGCGCTTTGGATGAAATTTATTGTTGCAGTAGCAATCATAACCCCATTTTGGGGGTCCTTCCCAAACAGGATATTGCGCTAAATCTATAGGTAAATTAGAGAACCAGAACACTTGCTAAATTGAAGAGTGGGTTTGATAATAAAGTTGGCAGTGGCCTATAAGATGTTCATGCTAGCCCAATTTTTTCACCTGAGGTATTCCAATCGGGCTTGCATCCTGACCATTTTGCCTATCACATGTATGTTCTTTTGCCTTGGCCACCACTGGGCAACAGCGCCACCTATCTCCAGCAACTCTCTCTTCTCTTTTTCTCCTCTTCTCATTTCTTTAACTTTTTTCCCCGCATTCCTCCTTGTCTTGCTCTACCCTACCCTCCTTACTTTTTCAGCTGTTCAGCATCTTTCCCTATTTATTTTTTGTGTGTTTGTACTGCATTTCCATCACTTCGATGGTAAGTTTGTTGATTCACTGGGATCATGCATTTTTTATTCTAAACTCACGCTTTAATATTACTTGCTGTGCTTGTTACCCAGTTCTACATACGGTTTTTGTTACCATATTGGTTGTGCATTTATTTTGTTTGTTGTGGTACTGTTTCTGTTTTTCCCTTTGTTTCTGTATGTTCAGTCACCATTCACGCCTGACAAGTCGCGGTGGGTCGCCTGCCATAGATTAGCACAGGACCCGTTCTAATAGGAGTGACACAAGTCGCTCCGACTTAGAAAAAGGGTCCTGTACTACTTTGGGGCGACCTGGAGGCGACTTGCATTGACTTCAATGATATGAAGTCCGTGCATGTCGCGCCGAGGTCGTCCCAGCAAGTATGAACGGGGTCTTACTCTTTACTTGAATAAACATATATATATAAAAAAAAATAAAAATAAAGTTGGCAGTGCCTCTACCCAGGACAGGGCCTTTACGAGCAGAGGGGATTCCCTTCCTGGGAAATCAACCAGTAATCTAATCAAAGTATTTTTTTCAAAGAGGAACTTCTGTAACCAGGATATAAAATTACCTATAAGTATATAGATGAACACCAGTATGGAAATAATGCAAGCTTCATATAAGAAAAGATTAATAATAGTGCATGCATCCAATGTACAAACAGGTATTATCAGCAAAGGGCTACCCCTAGTGTCCTGGTAAAATCAGGCACATACACCCACATACAGTGGGTATAGGAAAGAATTACCCCCCTTTAAAATAATCACATTTTGTTGATTTGCAGCCTGAAATAAAGACAGACACAGTTTTTGTTTTATCCAACTGTATTTACTAGTGCAAGATCTTACATCCAAGTAAAAGGGATAACACCAACTTGTCAAAAAAAAAAAAATATATATATATATAAATAAATAAAAGACACAATCACTGAGTTGTAAAAAGGATCAAGTGTCAGTATTTTGTTGAACCACATTTTGCTTTAATTACAGCCTTTATTTTGTTGGGATATGTCTCTACTAACTTTGCACATCTAGACTGAAATATTTGCCCACTCTTTTTTGCAGAATTGCTCAAGTTCAGTTACATTTAATGGTGACCATTTGTGGACTGCAGTCTTCAAGTCATTCCATAGATTTTCAATTTCAAAGTCTGGGCTCTGACTGGGCATTCAAGAACATTCACCTCCAATCCCTGTGTGGTCATTTTTGCTGTGTGCTTTGGGTCATTGTCATGTTGGAAGGTAAACCTTCTTCACATTGACATCTTTCTGAGAGAGGGCAGCAGATATTCCTCAAGAATTAGATGGTATTTTGCCCCATTCATATTTCTAACTATCCTGACAAGTGCTCCAGTCCCTGCTGCAGAGAAACACCCCATACCAGGATATTACCACCTCCATGCTTTACTATAGGAATGGTGTTATTTGGATGGTGAGCTGTACTGGATTTTCGCCAGACATTTCATTTGATGTTGAGGCCAAATAATTCTATTTTAGTCTCATCTGACCATAACACCTTTTTCCATGTGGCCTCAGAATCTTCAAGGTACGTTTTGGCAAAGCTCAGCCATGACTGCATGTGGGCTTTCTTAACCACTTGCCGACCGCCGCAAGTACATATACTGCGGCGGTCAGCCCCTCACAGGCAAAGTGATGTACCGGTACGTCACTAGCCTGTGAGGCTCTGGGGAGCGAGCGCACGCCGCCGGAGGCGCGCTTCCGCTCCCGCGCGGTCACGGACTCCCCCGCGCGTGTGACCGGCGGACCCGATGTCCGCCGGTCACTCGCGATCGTCGGGTGGAGAGGGATAAAGGCAGGCGGCTGATGTAAACAAGCCGCCTGTCATTCTCCCCTGTGTAGGAATAGTGATCATACGGTTCTACTATGTAGGACCGTTGATCACCATTCCTACAGCTCAAGCCACAGCCAATCACAGTTAGAATCACGCCCCTAGGGACACACACCACCCCTCCCTCTCAAAAAAAGTTAACCCCTTCACTACCAGTGTCATTTTACAGTAACAGTGCATATGTATAGCACTGATTACTGTAGAAATGTCACTGGTAACCCCAAAAGTGTAAAAAATGTCAGTCAAGGGTCGATCTGTCCGCCGCAATGTCTTAGTGCCGCAAAAAAAATCGCAGATCGCCGCCATTACGCGTTAAAAAAAACAACAAAAATGACAATTTTGCGCAAACCAATCAAAATACGCTTTTTGCGATTTTTTTTTACCAAACATATGTAGCATAAAACAAATTGGCTGAAAATGTTAAAAAATGTTGATTTTTACATTTTTTTGGGGGGGAATTTCATAGAAAAAATTGTGAAAAATATTGTTATTTTTGCAAAATTGACGCTGTTTTTTTGTTTATAGCGCATGATCAAAAAATTGCACAGGTGATCAAATACCACCAAAAGAAAGCTCTGTTTGTGGGAAAAAAAAGGACGCCAAATTTGTTTAGGTACAGCGTCGCACGACCGCGCAATTGTCCGTTAAAGTCACGCAGTGCCGAATCGCAAAATACCCCCTGGTCAGGAAGGGGGTAAAATCTTCCGGGGCTTAAGTGATTAAGCAGTGGCTTTTTTCTTGCAACCCTCCCATACAAGCCACATTTGTGGGGAATTTGTGATATTGTTGTCACATGCACACAATGACCGCTCTTTATCATAAATTCCTGCAACTGCTTCAGGGTTGCTGTAGGCCTCTTGGTAGCCTTTCTGACTAGTTTTCTCCTGGCTCTTTCATCTAGTTCAGAGCGATGTCCTTATCTAGGGAGGGTCTGTGTTGTACTAATACCTTCCACTTCCTAATAATAGACTCTCCTGTGCTTTAAGGCATTAATAAAGGCTTTAAATTGTAAAAATATTGGTAATACACAAAAAACAAAATACCACCATTTTCAAATAAAAGTGCTTCTTGTGCTCTGTATATAATTTCCAGTAGCTGTGTATCACGTAAAAAAAAAAGAAAAAAAATAGTATTTTTGCAAAATATATATATATATATATCAGTATCCTGTGTCCATTTCCAGTAATGTGTTATATTTTGGCAGCAGACAATAAACGAACAAGTTTTTTTGTGCATGTGACATTTATTTCTCTCCATAGAGCAAAAAGGAATGACCGCACTTCCGATAAAGATCAAAAATGGAGTGTATTTATTCCACATCAAACAATCGGCAAAGTATAATACATACACGCTGTGAGTGCAGGACAAAAAGATAGACGCGTTTCACGACTAGATGTGTCGCTTACTCATTACCAAGTCCATTCTAGATGTGCACCGACCATATATAAACACATACATGCAGCTGAAGCTAATTAGGTTCATCAACTGGTTGTTCATTCGATTAGACCGCTGCTGGGAATATAAGGTTTGATTGCACAAACAGAATGACCCCAAAAACCAAATCAAACACACTGTGCAACAAAAATTTGTACACAAATACAGATCAATTACAATCAATATAGTCAATAAAATCAGTGTTGATAAGGAAAGAATACACAATGTTTATGACCCACATCAAATGTTGTCATATACATTACATGTATATACTGAAAATGCATGACAAAATAAATAAATGAGTGAATACATGTGGAGACCATCATGGGTGACATATGTGCTTGTTGTAAAAAAAGACAAGACTTGTAAAAATATGAATGATAGATGAGAAATATCTCCTCCTCTCTTGGGTTTTAAGATTTTTTCTATTACTTGAACCATAACCAAGGAGACATCCCCTCCATGTAGGTCATTAAAGAGACGAGCCACATTTGTTGATTTGAGGCTTTTTTCCCCAAATCTTATCTTTTTCCCCCGCCATTGGGATGGGTGGGAGTTATCAGCCTTTCTTTTTGTGTCACTGAACGAGCAATTATGGCTTTTTTTCATCCACTATTTATAATCTAATAGCCACAATCTACAAGGTATATTTATACATACATATATTAAACAATTGCATATGGTCTTACCATGTGATCTTGTTTACATATATTTTTACTTTATATATATGTATGTCTTTGTATTGATTGATTGGATTGCATTGGATGAGATATCTCCCACACCACCCATAGACCGGCCGATTTTGCAATACCGGGTTTTTTATAGCAACCTAGCTACTCCAATATGGATCGATGAGATCCAATTAGCTGATATGCTATATATTCTTACCCGTTCTCTCCGTTTTGCTCTCCCCCCCCCCTCCCTTTTTCATACTCACAGAACAATATACTTTTATACGATCTTGCCAATTAGAAGTAACACATTGTTTTGTGGGCTCTGAAATTTTGTGGTTTTAACCACTTAAGCCCCGGAGGATTTGGCTGCTAAACGACCAGGGGTATTTTGCGATTCGGCACATCCTTTTTTTCCCACAAACAGAGCTTTCTTTTGGTGGTATTTGATCACCTGTGCGATTTTTACTTTTTGCGCTATAAACAAAAAAAGAGCGTAAATTTAGCAAAAATAACAATATTTTTCACATTTATTTATATGAAATTCCCCAAAAAAAATGTAAAAATCAAAATTTTTTAACATTTTCGGCCAATTTGTTTTATCCTACCTATGTTTGGTAAAAAAAATCGCAAAAAGCGTATTTTTATTGGTTTGCGCAAAAGTTATCGCGTTTACTAACAAAGGGAAAGATTTTTGTCATTTTTGTTGTTTTTTTTTTTTAACGCGTAATGGCGGCGATCTGCGATTTTTTTTGCGGTACTGCGACATTGCGGCGGACAGATCGGACCCTTGACTGACATTTTTGACACTTTTGGGGTTACCAGTGACATTTCTACAGTAATCAGTGCTATATATATGCACTGTTACTGTAAAAATACACTGGCAGTGAAGGGGTTAACTTTATTTGGGAGGGAGGGGCTGTGTGTGTCCCTAGGGGCGTGGTTTCTACTGTGATTGGCTGTGGCTTGAGGTGTAAGGACACTGATCAACGGTTCTACATAGTAGATCCGTCTGATCAGTGTTTTTACACTGAGGAGAATGACAGGTGGCTTGTTTACACAAGCCACCTGACTTTCTCCCTCTCCCCCGACGATCGCCGAGTGACCGGCGGACATCGGGTCCGCCAGTCACACGCGCGGGGGGGGTCCGTGACCGCGCGGGAGCGGGAGCGTGCCTCCGCGGGCGCGCGCTCGCTCCCCAGACCCTCCCAGGCTAGTGACGTTAATTAACGTCACTCTGCCTGGCCGGGGCTGACCGCCGCAGTAAATCTACTTGCAGCGGTCGGCAAGCGGTTAAACACTGTCCTTTGAAATAGTCTATGAAAAAGTATATGCACGCTAGAACTTTATTGCATGTTTTGCTATAGTGACATTATATGTCACAAATAATGGGTTTTATTATGATAAACTGCAATAATGTTGTATATTTATTTATCTTTATAAGAATACATCTCATAAGAACATGCATTATACCTTCATACACTACACATTTTATGTATTTTCACGTAGACCATTTACTCATTTATTACTAGTCTATATATGTTTACGCTCGTACACATTAGTTTACACTTTTTTATGTCTTATATGGTTTATACATACATATAATTTTCACATTTCTCACATTTTCAATAACAGTGTTTTAATAATTATTGGGTTGGAATCTTGGGTTAGAGTTATTCTATGTATACTCCCCCCATCTTCATGCATCACATCGGGGTTTTTTATAATCGGCTACTATGTTTTTGAATTAAGCACTATCAGTGATTTCGTACACATTATACGTATATTTTATTCATCATTCATATTTTTACAAGTCTTGTTTTTTTTTTACAACAAGCACATATGTCACCCATGATGGTCTCCACATGTATTCACTCATTTATTTATTTTGTCATGCATTTTCAGTATATACATGTAATGTATATGACAACATTTGATGTGGGTCATGATGTGGGTCATAAACATTGTGTATTCTTTCCTTATCAACACTGATTTTATTGACTATATTGATTGTAATTGATCTGTATTTGTGTACAAATTTTTGTTGCACAGTGTGTTTTATTTGGTTTTTGGGGTCATTCTGTTTGTGCAATCAAACCTTATATTCCCAGCAGCGGTCTAATCGAATGAACAACCAGTTGATGAACCTAATTAGCTTCAGCTGCATGTATGTGTTTATATATGGTCGGTGCACATCTAGAATGGACTTGGTAATGAGTAAGCGACACATCTAGTCGTGAAACGCGTCTACTTTTTTGTTCTGCACTCACAGCGTGTATGTATTATACTTTGCCGATTGTTTGATGTGGAATAAATGCACTCCATTTTTGATCTTTATCGGAAGTGTGGTCATTCCTTTTTGCTCTATGTGGCTTTGGATCACGGATCCGACCGGCACCTGATTCCTGTCTCACCTGGAGCAGTCTCCCCAGTTTGGACTCTATTTATTTCTCTCCACCAGTGGTTGATGTAGATTTGCTTGTACTTGTAGTGCACTTATCCCTCCACCTCGCTTATTATCTGCTGCCAAAATATAACACATTAATGAAAATGGACACAGGATACTGATATATGTATATATAGTTTGCAAATAGACTTATTGTGCTTTTTTTTTTTTGTGATACACAGCTATTGGAAATGATATACAGAGCACAAGAAGCACTTTAATAAGTATTTGAAAATTGTGGGTGTTTTTACTATGTATTACCAATATGTTTGTATACCCCTGATTTCAAGTTGAAAGGATTTTACGTAAAAAATATCATTGCGCAGGCATAATTTTTTTTTTTTTAAAGTTCCATGGCTTTCACGGCTCCCCTTCTATTCTTAGAAATTAACATCTACACATTTCATGGTAGTTTGAGTAAATAGCCCATAGATGAGCCCATCGATTCACCATTGGTGAAAGGAAAAAAAATCGATTGATTCCCCCATCAACACAGTCAGTGTTTATGAGGTAATGCCTGCCGTTTTGTGGTATGCCGGCAAGGGGTGCATGGGGAGCCCTCCCGGTCGGCAGAACACAATGATTACTGCTAGCAGGTATAGCCCCCCGGCAGTAAACAAATGTAAAAAATCCAACAGGCTGGTTGTACCGAAGTCGATGGATGGATCCACTTGGTTAAAATCAGCCTGCCCATATATGGATCAAATCTTGGACCGGTCCCTGCTGAACCGTCCAAATTTTGATCCATGTATGGCTTTAGGTGTCTATGTTATGTGTGTGAATATAAATTCTAACATTAACTGGAACTGAAACTGTGGCTTGGAGAATCTATAAAACGTGTTCAACGTTGCAGAAAAAGTCCAATTAAATGGGACTAACTACTACTAGCCATACAGGGTTTATTTCAGTCTATAGCAGAAGTTCACAGGCCAATAAATCTACACTTCTAAGTCAGCTAAGCTGGGGGGCTGTGAATAGCTATAATCCCATGGTATAACCCATGGTTTTCAACCAGGGTGCCCAGGCACTCTAGGGTGCCTTGAGGTTTTGTCAGAGGGGCCTTGGCAAAATGGTTAAAAAAATTGTATACAGTACAAGCCAGCAGGTGGATGACTCCTGTCGTTTAGTTACACAAAGCCATGGATTTTCATTATGCACAATTACGACTTTCTAGACACCGGCATTCTAACAACCAATGATGTCATTGGCTGATAAGTAGGATGTCTGTTGCCTCCACAGCATCCTTGTTTGACTCTTCTCTGCCCCTTTTCCTCAGCACTGAGGTGACATTAGCTGACTGATGTAGAGAAATTGAGGGAGAAGAGAAACATAGGAATACTAGTCAGTACCAGTGTGCAAAATTGTATTTTCTTTGGATGAATAAAACATCTCTAATGTTGGATGTCCTTTGTGTGAATGTTGCTGCCATTTGTAAAGACTCGAGACTGTCCATAAATTTAAAGGGTGCCTCGACTGAAAAAAGGTTGAGAAACACTGATCTAACTTCAGCCTTTTCACCATTTAGAAACTCCATTGGAAACTTCACCATTTCGTTTTGCTAACAGTCTCCCTAATGGAGCCCCAGAAGCAGCCACATGGACTGCCCTGGCTGTTGTTACATCACTGTGCTCTGCAATATATAGTAGTTGAAGAGGATGCATCTTTCAAGTCTTCAAATCCCTTTTGGTTCTCCCAAATAATCCCTTGATTCTGGGCCCTCTGGCCACATAGGCCTCCACCTTTGGCTCAGATCTAAGACTGCTTTCCACCAGAATTAAGCTATGCTCATCATTCATCAGTTTGGTGCTAGAGCTTTTGGCTGCGAAAAGGTTGTGGGATGGTTTAGACCAAAGTTCGAGCAGACATCAGAGCATGTTTTACCTGGGCACCTTACATTACAGGACTCTCCTAACTTTAGCTCTGAGCTGTATTTTCTTTAGGAGAAGCATTTAGTTTAGTTTTATCATCTATTACATCCCCTGGCAAAAAGTATGGAATCATCAGTCTTGGAAAATGTTCATTCAATTGTTTAACCACTTTACCACCGGAGGATTTTGCTGTCTTACGTCCAGGCCACTTTTTGCGATTCGGCACTGTGCGACTTTACCTGACAATTGCGCGGTCAAAACGGTAGTTAATAGAAACTATTTTTGCAGAGGAAAAAAATATGAAATATGAAATTCTGAGGAAAACTGTATGGAATTACCATGTACTCTGCAGTTCTAAAACAAAAATCTGCATTAGAATACATCTGCTAATTAGTCTGCAGTAAAAAAGTGTGCTTGCACACCTTGGTGAGCTGGTGCACCAACCTGATTGACATGAATTATGGCTCCAACACGAGAGATGTCAGTTGAAACAATGGAGAGAATTATAAAACGTCTTCAAGAAAGTAAATCATCACAGAATGTTGCAAAAGATGTTGGTTGTTCCCAGTCAGCTGTGTCTAAAATCTGGACCAAATACAACTCAAATGGGAAGGTTGTTAAAGGGAAGTGTACTGGTAGACCAAGGAAGACATCAAAGCACCAAGAAAGAAAACTTAAAGCAATATGCCTTGAAAACATAAAATGCACAACAAAACAAATAAGGAACAAATGGTCAGAAATGGAAGTCAATGTCTGTGACTGAACTGTAAGACAACGCCTAAAGGAAATTGGATTTACATACAGAAAAGCCAAACAAAACCATCATTAACACCTAAACAGAAAAAAACAAGGTTACAGAGGGCTTAAGAAAAGTAATCATGGACTGTGGATGACTGGATGAAAGTGATATTTAGTGATGAATCAGGAAACTGCATTGGGCAGGGTGATGATGCTGGAACCTTTGTTTGGTGCCATTCCAATAAATTTTATGAAGACGTCTGCCTGAAGAAAACATGCAAATTTCCACAATCATTGATGATATGGGTTTTCATGTCAGGCAAAGGTTGGAGGGAAATAACAGTCAATAAATCTTTAATACATGAAGTTAAAATATTGAGATTTTGGACAATTTTCTTATTCCATCAATTGAAAGGATGTTTGGTGATGATGACATCATTTTTTCAGGATGATAATTCATCTTGTCATAGGGCAAAATCCCTGAAAACTTTCCTTCAAGAAAGACATATAATGTCAATGGCATGGCCTGCAACTAGTCTGGACCTCAATCCAATTGAAAATCTATGGTGAAAATGAAAGAAAATGGTCCATGACATGGCTCCAATGTGCAGAGCTGATCTGGCAACTGCAATAAGAGAAAGTTGTAGCTGGATTGATGAAGAATATTGTTTGTCGATAGTTAAATCCATGCCTCAGAGAATTCAAGCTGTTATAAAAGCCAGAGGTGGTGCAACAAAGTACTAGTGGTGTACTGTGATGTTTTTTTTTTTCATGATTCCATAATGTTTTTCTCAGAATTGAGTGATTCCATGTTTTCTTCCTCTGCTTCATCTGCAAAAACAGTTGCAATTGGCTACAGTTTTCTTTCTTGTTTTTTTTTTGTAAGTGTTTCTTAAAGCCAGAAGGTTGGAATGTTAAATAAAAATAATTTTGAGGCATGTCTGCAATTAGTTGTTTTTTCTACACAATTAAACAATTGATTTAACATTTTCCAAGAGTAAGGATTCCATACTTTTTGCCAGGGGTTGTAGTATGCTAAGGCAGTTCAGTTCACATTGTGGAGTGAGGGTGTACTAATGGTATAGATCCAATTTGAAATTTACAGAAAATTTTGGAAAATTGTTTGTGAAACAAACTTACCAAACAAATATTGCATTGAAATACACTCACAATGGGCCAGTCACGTTGTAATAAGCAGCCAGCAGTAGCTACCAACTTCGACATATCATGCAAACTGGCAAATCTTCAACTCTCAGCATCCTGGAAACTGGCACTGAATGTAGCAGCAAATTAACTCCAACAGCCCTTGTAAGTTAGGGAAGAACATACAGTATATACAGGAAGCCTGCAGAACTCAGAGATGGACAAAGGGAGGCTGAAGTCACCACTGATGGGACATTGTTGGCTGGCTTGTAACTTGCCTGCATGGCTGGACCGCTGCAATGTGGAGCCACCGAACTGAAATTCAGAATAGGGCATGCTGCTCTTTTTCTGTGTTGTATAAAGACAAAATGTGCAGCAAGGCATGACAGATTCCGACTAAAAATAACATGGAGGACTAATAAAGAGCTCGCTGTAGGCAGCATTTTTGGTAAACATAGGAGTGTTTACTTCCTGATCTGGAACACAACTATTTTTATTATGCATTTCTACTTTCCTTGTTATTACTTCCTGCCTTAGCTTAAATAGTAATTCCAAATTTTTTGAGAAAAAAAAACAATTCCCTCTAAGTGATCCATGTACATTGCAAGGATTTTAACAAGCTTTGTATCAGGGTCCTTACCTTTGTTTCTCTGAAGAAATAGCTGTTTGTTTCACTATGTCCTTTGCAGACTGATTCTTAGTGAGAAGGTCAGGTTCATTATGATCATCTGATGCACTCTCAGTGTTTTGAAGAGAAAAGCTGCAGTGTCTGCATCCCTTTAACAGAATTTAACCCTTGGGGAGAGCCTCAACAAAACCGAAATTAATATTGCAGGAGGTGCCTAAAATGTCTCTGATATCTTATTATAGACATCTGGGAATATCAGTGAGCCAATACCATAAGCAGGAAATTACATTTCTAGGAGTGTTCTGTACAGCAACTGGTTTTCCAAAAAAACACAATCAACTCCTTGTCGCCCATGGCACAATTCTTTCACTCATTAAACTCTTTACACTGTGAATACCAGTTCCTCATTACACTCCATAACTCTTTTCTCTGTATTGTGCAGCATTTCTGAGCCAGTACCGCTGAGCCTGTGCTGGACTCCACCAGCCCAGCGACCCATCACCTCACTCCCAGTGGCATTGATTCGTATATTAAACTTGAAAACTAGGAAGCTTGACCATTGTATAACATCATGCTTATTATCTCCCGAGGCTTCACTCCATCTTCTGTGACTTTCAGGCTGGGTCCCTAGGATGCCCCGTGTCACAATTCATCAACCCAGTATTGGGGTTCTGTTTGTTAAGGAAGGCGCTGCGCTTAAATATCCTGGTGAACAGCCCAAGATCAAGATGGAAAATCCCAAAGGATAAGAAGAAGTGTGAGATGAATAAAGGGTGCCAAGGAATCACACCACCCGCATGTAAGGAACACTCCTTACCAGAGACACTGATCCCACTTAGAGATCACGAGGTGCCTTGCTTGAGTGTCTTTTGACACTTCTAAAATAATACTTAACAGTACTATTGCATCTTTTTTGAATACAGTAAACCCCCCTCCATTGCGGGGGTTACGTTCCGGACCCAGCCTCGAAAAGTGAAATTCCGCGAAATAGAAAAACCCTATTAAAATGCATTGTAGGCATGATTTTTTTACTGTCACTGTACGTGTAGAAGCATTTTAAGGTCTTTAAACACACTTTGAAAAACAATAGAAACTCATTTAAACACATAAAAGATACTTAGAGACAGAGCAAGAGCTATGAAAAACACAAAAATCTTTCATTTTTAATGATTTATATAGTAAAATAACATTACAAAAAAAACCGCGAATTACCGGGACCGCAAAAACTGAACCGCGATGTAGCGGGGGATTACTGTATTTGAATATATCTTTCACTTTTTTTATTTAGAGTTGACCTCCAAAATTTCTGGGTTACGTTTCTAGAGCAATTGTGAAAAAAAGTAAATTTTGGATGTGGTAAAAAAAATGTCAATAAAAAGGTGCAGGGCGTTTGGGGGGGGCATCCTAGGGCTTTAAGAAGAACAAACCAAAAAACACAAGAACACTCAGGGAAACACCAGATACTCGCGGTAAATTGTTATGATCCGGGAATGCTGGGCTACATCTGCCAGAGATGCGTCACAGGGCAACAGCCAATCAGCAGCAAGGAGAAATTAATGATACTCTCGGATCGGCTACTTTTAAACCTCCCGCCTCTGAGTACAGGGGTATTTCACCATCCCAAGCCGCGTTTTCCTCTATGGTTGCTGTGTGTTCTCTCCACAGTACTAAAAAAATTATAAAGTATTATATTTTATATGGAAATTTAGCTGAATTTACGTTAATATCTATGTTACAAAATTAGTTAATTACAATTATTAGTTAGATTCTAAGGAAAAATGACTGAGGCCGCGAACTCTGAACTGCAACTTTGCGGGGGTCGACTGTATTTATTTTTCATGATTGTATGCACTAAGCTTATGCTATTGGTACCTTTTCATGGTTCAGTAATAATATATGTGAAGGAGAAATCGGCCGAACACCATCAACTGCTAGGAAGATGAATCCTTTATTAACATACGTGTATCCTGTGTACCTTTGACGTATGTTAATAAAGGATTCATCTTCCTAGCAGCTGGTGGTGTGCGGCCGATTTCCCCTTCATTTTTACTGTTGCAGTGGTGGCGAGCCGGGGCCAGCACCCACTGCACTGGGATTGCTCACCTGAGCGGTGGTTGTCTTCTTATTTTTACGGTAATAGTATATGATATAACTTTATTGTATGCACAGTAGCACTTTTGAATTTTAAATGAACAATGCGCTCCCTTTCATTGAAATAGCTTTTTTACGTCTAGTATCTAGAATGTGTAGTAAATGCTGCAGTCCTTATTTATATTTTATTTGCTAGCGCAAGGAATTTATTTGGTTTGTCATTACAGTGAATGGGGCCGGTGGCCACACCTAGCCGCTGGGAGCCGCAGCAGTAATCTCAGTTTCCTGCCGCTACTGTCCACATCACCCCAATTGCCTGTGTGAATGTAGCCTATGGGCCCTTTCACATGGGCTTTCCGATCAGGTCTGGCTGTCAGTTTTTCAGGCGAACCTGATCGGATCCTCCATGCATCCCTATGGAGCAGCAGATGTCAGTGGTGACACATGTCCTCTGACACCCGCTGCTATCCAATCCGATACTGTCCGTGAAATCCTGACGGATGAAAACCCTATTTTCCATCCGTCTGGAGGATCAGATCGGATAGGATCGGATGAAAACGGACAGGCGGTCCGTTCTCATCCGATCTCCCCATAGAGGAGAGCAGGGATCTGACAGGTTTGTCTCTGAAAGGTAAGTGGAGATGGACCTGTCATCTGCCTGCTCAGCAGGGATCGGCGCAGGGGCGTAACTACAGGGGTTGCAATTGCAACTGGGCCCCATGCTCCAGGGGGCCTGTTTGGCTCCCTTGTACACCTGGATAGGAGGGGTGGCAGGGGCAGAATGTAGAGAAATCACTGTCCTCCTTTTTCCTCCTGTAGCTGCAGGAGGAAAATGGAGGAGATTGGTTCCTCTGTATCCTGCTCCCACCTCTCCTCCTATCCAGTTCACTTGTGTTCTGCTGTCTCTGGGCCCCTGTGTGCTCCCCTGCCCCCCACCTACTGTGCTGCCCCCCCCCCTGTGCTCCCTTCCCTCTCCTGCCGGCTGCTGTGGGGGATGTGTCACAATAGAGAACCAGGAAGGGGTCGGTAAATATGTAATTTACCAGCTCCTTACTTTTCTGAATGGACAGAGTCATAGTCAGTGAAATTGTAAAAAAATAAAATAAAATTATAAAAAAACAATACAATTAAAATACCATAAAATAAAAACTACTGACACCAGTGGGTGAACTTCCAGGATCGCAAAGGTCCCACTTGCAACCTGGCATTCCACCACTGTGGGGAGGCCCCAAGACAGCAGGAAGGGGGCCCACTGCAGAACTTGTGGGGTCCCGCTGCGGGACAGTAATAAAGGGCCCTGCAACAAGAGTAAAGGGCCCCAGGATCATTGAGAAGAGCCCCAGGCTTGAAGGGAAGGGCCCCGGTCCAGGGATCCTGGTGGCTCTTCGTGGTTTCTTGCACCGGGGCCCTGAAGGTTCTAGTTATACCTCTGGATTGGCGGGTTGATCCCCGCTGAGCAAAACGGAGTCCACCGGGCGAAAAGCCCTTGTGAAAGGGGCCTAAGTGTGATGGACCAACTAAAACCAAACTTCCTCATTCAGAAAACTTTATGTAGTATATTATATGAATTGCATCAAAGTGAGGTTCTATTAAAGAGCCACTGTATATGAATTATGTATTACAGCTGTTTCTCTATTAAACAGGATTTGCATGAGTAAACCCCTCTAAATATTAAAAAGAAACAAGGGAGTAGAGGAAAGAGGAGGCTGATGTATCTGCTGACTCCTCAGAAATGATTAGAGAATGCAGCTTACTGTATGTAGCTGATTATTATGATTGACCGGATCATGTTTGATGTTACCGATCTTTCATCCCATCCAGTGAAAGATGGTAATACCCAAGGCAAGAGCAATGGTTGTTACATTTATATGTGAATTTGTATTGGCTCTCCCCACAAACATCACCTAATACTCTGAACACAGCTGGAAGCATCAAAACTGCCGCTATGCAGTAACATTTTCATCTGAAATCTATGACTTACAATACACATTGGAAAAGCCCACGATTATTAAAGCTAGGCAATAAATAAAAAGAGAACTTTATCCTCTCTATTAACTTTATATAATTCTCCTCCTGGCTCCCTCCTTTAACAGAATGATATTTTTTTTGAGAGGGTGGGAAAATACCTTTTTTGGGGACCCCTTCCCACACATCTTTATCTCTGGACTAGACCAGAATAACATCTATTGTTCTGCTTTTTCATTTAATTAAATCCACTAAAATCTGTACATTTAGGCCCCATGCACAGTGACTTTTATAAGCTTAAAAAAAAGCTAGAAAAAAATGGATGAAAAATGCTGATAATAGCATTTTTTGTGGCAGCTTATAGTAGCATTTTAGTAGCTTTTAGAAGCATTCAGGAGCATTGGCATTATTATTAGCATTTTTGCAGTACAAAAGGTAAAAAAAAAAAAGCTCAAAAAAGCGGTTTTTAAATAAAAGCATTTTAGTAACATTTAGAAGCAGTTTGGAGCATTTAGGCCCATTCAGTGTTTTTTTTTTTCCTGCAGGAAAAACACTCCAAAAAACTGTCTGTGCTGACATGGAGCTCGATAGGAAAGGAAAATAGCAGTATTTGATATTCAATTTTCTGCTTCCCTAACAGCTCCACGTCAGCACAGACTCAGTGGTAGGCTGACATGGCGCTCGTCAGGAAAGCAAAATTGCGGTAAGTATTTAATATTAAATTTTCTGTTTTGTTTTCTGCTCCTAGACGCTGAAGTTTAAAAAATGCTGATAGACTAAAGTAGTGTGCATGGACACATAGGATAACACTATTTAGCTTCTAGGAGCAAAAAAAAAAATAAAAATGCTAATAACCACTTCTAGTAACTTAAAAAAAAAATGCTAGTGTGCATGGAGCCATAAAGTGGTTAAAGGTCTGAACATTTTTTTCCTTCCCTGCTTATACTTACCTGAGTCCTCACTCAATCCAGTGCTGTTCCCGTCTGTAGTCTCCCCACACTCACAGGCTTTTCTTCTTTGCTGTCAGTCAAATTCAGTGTGAGGGATTAGATAGAGGCTGAAACACGCTGTCTGTTTCTATGAACGCAAGTAGTGTGGCTCGGGATCAAGCTCGCATGTATGCCCCTATAGTAAGCAGCTTGCTACTGGGGCACTGGCAGAAGAGGAGGAGCCAGGAACACCGGTATGAGATTTGAGAAGAGAAGGTTCGGGGTCGCTCTCTACAATTCCACTGCACAAAGCAGATATGACATGTTTGTTATTTTTAAAAATAAAATAAGACTTTACATTCAGCATGCTTTATTTTGCTAAGAAATCTCTCTGAAAAAAACTCCTAGAAGGGGACATCTTGTCACCCTACAGAAAAATGGCAATGGCAAATGGCAGTATCACTTTGACCAAAACAAAAGCAGGAGAGGTCCCTCAGGAGCGTTTTGTCTCCTAGTGGACGAAACGCATCTGAGGGACCTAACTCCAGCGGTGGAGTACAGAGCTGAAGCCATCTTACATTACCTGGTTTAGTTTAGGTTACAGTGAGTCGGCATCCTGTGTGCAATTGATTGCCATTTTTCTGTAGTATATTGACGCTTGACAAGTTGTTTTATATGATCTGCACCAGTTCATTACATGTCATGTAGGCTGATATCAGTAAAAGGAGCAATAGAGTAGGGATCGACCGATTATCGGCAAAGCCGATATATCGAGGGCTGATCTGCACTTTCCCCGATATATCGGAATTGACCCCTGAGGTTATCGATATTGCTGATATTTCGGGAAAGTGCTGTACCGGAGTGATGGCTGCAGCTAGAGGAATCAACCCGGCACCGGCGTCCATAGCCGACGGTCGGCTGTCTTGTAATGACAACCGATGAGAAGCCGCTCGGCTGTCATTACAAGGAGCGGAAGGGGACGTACCCTCCCTCCCGCTGCCTTCCGCGGCTCGCCCGGGTCTCCCGTCCCACCGGGAGACCCGGGCATCCTACCTGCACGGCCACCGAAGACCCAATCAAAGCCGCGTTTCGGCTCTGATCGGGTCTCCATGTAAAAAACCAGAAGTGATGTCATGACATCACTTCTGGGTACTTGGCGCCAAATTTAAAAAAATGACAGCATTCAAAACAGCCAAACTTGGGTTTTGAATGCTTTTAAGTGCAGAGGAGGAGTTTGGGGGTCTTTTAGACCCCCAGATCCCTCCACAACAGTACCTGTGTAAAAAAAATAAAAATAAAATCATTTTTTTTTAAATGTCTGAAAATATTGGCAGATATCGGCCGATACCGATATGCGCTGACCAAAATATCGGTATCGGCAATAAAAAAACGATATTGATCGATCACTACAATATAGCGGTACTTTTATTGGTTTGTCTACATCTGGACACCCTAGTTTTACTGTCATTTTTCAGATGAGTGGACGGCATTATTGCAATGCACTGCAGAGATCCAGGCTGCTGTGAATGGACCCAAAAATGTGAACTGGGGTCTGACTGCAGACAGCATGCTTATAGACACATTAAAGTGTTACTAAACCCACAACGGTGAAATCAGTCTGTATATGCAGTAAAGCATGGTTGTTATACACACTGTGGAACCTAAGGGGTTAATCCTCTGCATTGTGTAAAAAGGCTGTTTGATCCTGTCTTCTCCGATCCTCCCCTTCTTTTACTTTCCCCAATGCATCTCCTGACAGAACAGAAGGATCAAGCTGCACATTTTCAGTTTGGTGTGTATTGCTGGAGAGTTTTTATTTTTTTCTTGGGAGAGTGCATGTGATCAGCACAGGGCCAATCAGCACTGTCCAGACAGAAGCTTTGGGATCCTGATAGCCTCATAGGACAGTCAGGGGAGAATGAAAACTCCTCTTGCAAGCTTTAACCAGACACTGATAGAAGTCACAAGACTGCTATATACTGCTGATGAGAAAAGGTATTTAGCAGTTTATAATTACTAAAACTATTGCATTTCCATGTTCTGTGTACTGAGAGACCAGATATAGTGAATGCAGGCTCCTGGGTTTAGTAACACTTTAAAAAGACATATGGATGTTACTAATGAATAGATGAACTTAGGGCTAGTTCACACCACATGCAGTCCAGTGTGTTTTTTTCTGCATCAAAAACGCATAAATAGAAGGTTATATGGTTTCCAATGGCATAGATCACACCAGTGCGGCCAGTTCCAGTGCGTTCCAGTCCCAGAAAAATAGTAGAATGTGATGCATTTTTTCTGAACTGGACTGTCCTGGAATGCGATCAAAAACGCACTGGAATGCACTGGAACGCATCACAAAGGCACCAGACCCCAGTAAAGTGAAAAAAGAACAGGAGAAAAGAAGGAAAAAAGCATTTTGAAAGCATCCGGAAACGCTTCAAAAACGAACTGGAACGCATCAAAAACACTTGCAGAAAGGATCTGGAATGCTTTTTTTGTGGTGTGAGCCAGCCCTTAAGGTTAAGAAAAATATAGAAAAATGCACTGGACTGCATCAAAACCGCACCAAAAATGCGTCAAAAATGTGCATGCAGAAAAGCATCCAGAATGCATCTGGACTGCGATTCTGTGGTGTGAACTGGCCCTAAGAGTAGAGCTACCAGGTACATGTCAGCCATGAGACAACTGGTCTAATCAAGCTGTGCTCTGGATTGCTGGCAATACTTCATGTGTAATCACACCACAGTCCAATGTTTTCTTGTCATCGGCTTATCTGCAGCCAGCAGCCCAGAGATCCGCTTCCTGACTACAAAGGAAGAGTCCCATCCTAGACTATTCATAGGGCATGTGATGAGTTAAAGATGGATCCAGGCTTAGAGGCAGCTCAGTATCCGCTGTTTTTATGTGACTCAATATCACAAATCCTCCAGTGTTCCAATGCAGCGTTATGATTAGTCAGCAAATAAAAAGCTTAAACTTACAGCAAGGCAGATTTTTATAATCAAGCATGATATAGTGAAATTTTATTGGTGCTTCTGCATTCGCTGTTAACAACACACCTCGGTCATACGTGAAATATTGCAGAAGACTAAATTCCAGTCAAACACAAGAATACAATTCTAATATAAGAGCTGTTTTCACTGTCAAAGGGTTTGCATCTCCGTCCACCCAGTCCTAAGATTTACAAAGCTCTGCCATGTGTTCTATCAGAATAGCGCTACCTATCAGATTCTGCAACTGGAAGTGACGTTTGGACTAGAACAACTTACTGCGCATGCGCTATGCATTCCAACATGGCCGCTGTGAGTTCTAATAGGTTTGCTAATGTGACAGAACAGGAAGCAGCGGTGGACATCTTCTTACACCCACGCAAGTCTTGAATTTTACGTTTATTTTAGCAGTAAACTCACCTCATATATGTAGCACCCTACAGGTAAAAAATAGTGGGCTTTGTCTGCCTAACAGCAGAGCCATGTTTTCTTTTGTGAGGTAGGTTATCATGGCTACCAAGTGTGTCTGCTGTGAGGGGAGTCTCCTTACTGGTCCTGTGAGAGGCTTCTCGTTGGGCAGTGAAGGAGACCCAATCAGGGGACACATCCAGGCTTGTAACTACCCAAGGAGGCAGATTGTGCTGCAAAGGATTCTGGGAGTGGGTATAAGTTTGCGGGTGATACATGACACAATGTCTTTGGCGGGAGCAGAGTCCCAGGATGGAGAGTGCGGCTGTCTCTCCTCCTGTCTGAGGAAGGTGGATGTCTCGGGTGTCACCTGAGTGTCCAGAGCGTGCTGACTGAGTGAGCTGAGGGGATCCGGTGTGCCAAGAACCAGCGGAGAGAGAGAGAGGGGTCCAGTCCCAGGAAAGCCTACACAGGTCAAGAGTACTGAGGATTGCCCCTGGGGGTCTGCCTGAAGTTAGAGGGGACCACTCCGGAAGAGGTTCTGGGATCCAGTGTCAGCTATATGTAAAGGGGGTACCTAGGTTGAGGACCCTGAAGCTACAGAGGGGGTACATAGTCAGTGGACCCTGAAGAGTTGAAGGTAAAGGGGGCACCTTCGGTTGGGCCCTGAATTTTACAGAGTGTGTCAGTTGCAAGTACAGCTATACAGAGTTCTACTTCATACTACCTCAAGCTGGTCAAGCGGGGGGACAGTATTCAGTGACTTCAACAGAAAAACAGTGTCAGGAGTTCTACAGTTCTCAGTCCTGGATCTTCTGGACTAATAGTCGAGGATTCAGCACTTCTGTGTTCTACAGGATATTTACAGTGTTAGTGAGCGTTGGCTGGCGCCAGCTGGCATCAAGGAAGCGCCAACGGGCATTTTTCAGGAGTAAAGTCACACATGTAATTAGTTCAAGCCTCAAGGAGTATCCCACTCATTCCCTTCTCCCATCCCCTTTAAATCAAATAAAACCCACAAACAAAGACGCCGGAATTGTCGCTGCTTCAGTTGTCACACCCAGGGTCACAGCTCACATGGGCTGAAGAGAGTACTGGTACTAATGGCAGACCCACATCAGGCCACAGGCCTGGAAACATTGCTACATATACTAAAATAGACTATTCCACCGCGGCCCAGTGAAATAATCTATTTCACTATGAAATTAGTTTGTTTTGCTGAGCAGTGCGGGGTGTACTAAGATGGCCATCGCCACCTTCTACCTGCAGGATTCTCGCTATATTTGAAAAAAAGCCAAAGAGATTTACAGTCACACTTACCAACCAGCCTGCGACCAACCGAATGAACCTGTCTAACAGTATGCCTTTAAAAAGAGGGGTTTAGTTGCACACATTTGCAAATACATGTATAAGCTGCAGGCCACGGAAAGGCACCCTGATATCTGCACACCCTAACTCTACCTTTAAAGAGTCTCCATAGCAGACATCTCAAGTCTCCCGCAAGTTGTGGGAGTGTCCCGCATTTCGCCCTGCACTCACGGACACCCGCGAGCGCAGGGCGATATCCCAGCAGGGCTGAGGACGGCAGTGTCAGAGGCGAGCTCAGCTGTCATGACTGAGAACGGAGCTGCTATTTAGGTCTGGCACACAGGCGGAGTGATATCAAGTGCACTCCGCCTATGGGAGGAGGAGCAATACAGAGGAAGCACGCGGCTCTGCTCTCTACTGCAGCCGTGTGCTTCCTCTGTATGACTCCTCCTCTCACAGGCGAAGTGCACTTGATATCACTCCGCCTGTGAGCTGGTACTATGGAGGAAATAGCGGCTCCATTCTCACAGTCTTGACAGCTGAGCTTTGACACTGCCGCCCTCAGCCCTGCCCGGATATCCACAGCATACCACAGAGACTGGCACCACAGAGCACAGCATACCACAGAGCCCAGCACCACAGAGCCCAGCATACCACACAGCCCAGCACCACAGAAACCGGCACCACAGAGCCCGGCACCACAGAACCCAGCATACCACGGAGCCCAGCACCACAGAGCCCGGCACCACAGAGCCCAGCATACCACAGAGCCCAGCATACCACAGAGACCAATACCTGTAATGTTCTGGTACCTTTGGGTACCCTAATTACTCGTTCATAAGTGTATGCGCTCCACCATTCTCTTTTGGTAAGGTGCGCATACACCTTTAAGACTGATGCTGTCATCACTGAGCGCCGGACTGGATGGCTATTTAGATCGCCGGCTCTCACTCACATGTGTTCGTTCAAACTGCTTTGTGCCTTGATGCTAACCTGTCTTGAAGCTCTCATGCTTGCAAGCATACCTCGCTGTCGGAACCACGCTGCGCTGATCCCTGTATCCCGCTACCGGATCATCCGCTCTTGCCGAACCTCTCCTCTGCTACATTGCTATTAGTGATAAGTACCCCACAGGGGAAACCTCTATAACCTTCATACTAAAGCTTACACTATCTAGCTCTGCATACTAAGGACTATTACTACATCTGCATTATCTAAGATTGCTAGCTCTTGAGCCTACTACCACCTGTTCTTGCACTGGGTTGATCTCTCTTGTATGTCCACCTGCTACTCTGTCATCTGCTACCATACATGATTGCTAAACCTATCTGCATCCCATCTGCTACTATCTTACTTTCAAGAACATTTTCTTTCAAGTGTCTGTCATCTACCATCTCTACCCAACCTGTCTCTTCAGCCTATCATCACTGTGTTACTATATACATAAGTCACTCTAGGAAACATCTTATTGAGTGTGTGTATTTACTTGCTGAATTGAGATCATCCACACATGATGAGTCATTGGGAGTTGGGATTGGTGTCTCAGCGTTTCTCTACATGACTACTGAAGTGGAATATTTCTGCAGCTGAAAATCCACATCATACATAAAACGCAGGAGCGTTACAGATTGAACGAACCCCAAATGGATTCAGCAGAAATAACCACTCAGATGACACAATTAAAACAGCAAGTAACTGCGTTAATACACGCACTTGCTGAATTAAAAGAAGACAATCAGGCTCTGTCGCAGCAGGTAATTAGACTGACACAACTTACCACTGCTCAGTCCCCTGAACCCAAAATAAATCCTCCTTTGGTATTTACAGGCGATCGCAAAAAATTTCGCGAATTTAAAAACGCATGTGAGTTACTTTTCTTGCTAAAACCCCGTACCTACCTTACTGATCACATTAAGGTTTGTACTATTATTTCTTACCTAACAGACGATCCTCGGGCCTGGGCAGACTCTCTTTTTGAGAAAAGCGACCAGCTTCTCAACTCCTATGCCTTGTTCCTAGCAGAACTCACTAGCCTATATGATGATCCCAATAGGCAGAGTACTGCCGATCTTCAATTAAGATCCTTGAAACAAGGTAGGAGACCTGTAGAAGACTTTGTCGCAGAATTCAAGAGATGGACCCTTGATTCAGAATGGAATGATGCATCTCTGAAAACTCAATTTAGGCTTGGCCTATCAGAGGCCGTTGAAGACGAGCTCGCCCGAGCGGATCTGCCAAAAACCCTGGATGCATTGATACAACTCAGTATCACCATAGATAGAAGACTACGAGAAAGAAAGGCTGAGAAAATGGGAATGCCATTAACCAGTTCTTCTCGGATTTCGGCCGTTGACCCCGTTCCTATGGAGGTAGGAACCATACGCCCACCTCTATCAACTATGGAAAGAGCCAAAAGACGATCTGGTAATCTCTGCTTGTACTGTGCATCCCCGGATCACAAGATAAACGTCTGTCCCCTAGTCTACAAAAAGAAGGGTGAGTGTTCACATGTCCTCCTAGGGGGATTGACAACTTCAATCACTAACCCTTACCTTTCTGTTTGCTTAACATTACAGTGGGACCAGAACAGGATTACTACTAAGGCCATGATTGACACAGGATCTTGTGGAAATTATATTGACATACGTTTTGCTGCTTTAAATAAAGTTCCTATTATTTCTAAACTTAAACCTGTCTCAGTGAGTCTTATTAACGGTGTTCCTTTATCCTCTGGTCCGATCACTGATCAGACACAGGCACTCCTAGTCACTACTAACGGGTCTCATATGGAGACCACTACCTTCGATCTAATACCTTCACCCCACTTTCCCATTGTGTTGGGACTTCCCTGGTTGCACACACATCAACCAACCATAGATTGGAAGGAACGGACCCTGGCCTTCCTCTCTTGCTATTGCGAGGGTACGTGTAACCTCCCGTCTTTGATGAGATTGCACCACTATGTTATCAGGATCTCTCTGAGGTTTTTCTTGAGAAAAATGCTCAAGCACTACCTCCCCATCGAGACTATGATTGTAGCATTGATCTACTCCCAAATAGCAAATTGCCGTTCGGTCATGTTTATCCTCTTTCACAGGATGAACTTTCCCATCTCAAAGACTATTTGGATGAGAATTTGAAGAAAGGTTTTATTAGACCTTCCACTTCTTCCACAGCAGCAGGACTCTTTTTTGTCCGCAATAAGGACTCAAGTCTCAGGCCTATCATCGACTATAGGCAATTGAATGCTATTACAATAAAAGATCGCTATCCTCTACCGCTTATCCCTGAGCTCATTGAGCAGGTGCGTGGAGCTACCTATTTTTCAAAATTAGACCTGAAAGGAGCATACAATCTCATTCGAATCCGTGATGGACACGAGTGGAAGACTGCATTCAGAACCAGATACGGATTGTTCAAATATCTTGTAATGCCATTCGGGCTATGCAACGCCCCTGCAGTTTTTCAACGATTTATAAACGATATTTTCAGAGACTTACTAGATGTCTGTGTTGTGGTATATCTGGACGATATACTTATATATTCACGATCCCTGTCTGAACACATAAGACATGTAAGACTAGTATTATCGAGATTGCTTGCACACAACCTTTATGTGAAACTGAAAAAATGCTTGTTTCATAAAGAAGAGGTACTGTTTCTAGGCTACATCATATCCAAAACAGGAATCGAGATGGACATGAGTAAGATATCCTGCATTCAGGATTGGCCTACACCAACCACATGCAAGGCGCTACAGCGATTCCTTGGATTTTCGAATTTCTACAGGAAGTTCATCAGAAACTTCTCTGCCATTGTGAGACCCCTCATACAGCTCCCTAGCATTAAAAAAACATTCAAATGGTCAGATGAAGCAAATAAAGCTTTTCACCTGTTAAAGACAAGGTTTACTTCTGCTCCCATACTACGCCATCCAGACACATCCCTCCAATACATTCTGGAAGTAGATGCGTCAAACATGGCAGTAGGAGCAATACTCTCCCAACGACCAACTCACACTTCACCACTTCATCCAGTCGCCTTTTTTTCTAAATCCCTAAGCAGTCCAGAGATAAATTACCCCGTGGGTGAAAAGGAACTGCTTGCTATAAAATTGGCTCTGGAGAATTGGCGACATCTACTCGAAGGCACCCAATTACCAATACTTATATACACGGACCATAAAAATCTCCAATATCTTCAGACTAACAAAACTCTCTCTCACCGACAGGTACGATGGTCACTATTCTTTCTAAGGTTTAACTTCCTAGTGACCTACACACCTGCAGATAAGAACAAAAAGGCGGATGCACTATCACGACTAACTGAAGAAAACTACTTTGAAATCCCTTCCGTTCCTATAATACCTCACAAACGCATTATTGGAGTTGTCCGTTCCTTGAAGGAAGAGGTTTTGCATGGTATAAGTTTGGATTCACCCCCACCACAACTAAATACTGATGCAGAAGGCTTCCTATACTACAACGACAAACTTTACATACCACCTACCATACGCACCAAGATCTTGGAATTATCGCATGATGTGCCTATGGCAGGACATATGGGTATGACAAAGACTCTTAATCTGATTACCAGGCAATTCTGGTGGCCTGACATGAAAACATCTATACAAAAATTCGTCTCTTCATGCAAAGTCTGTGCCAGGTCCAAAATTGACACTACGAGACCATCCGGTCTAATATGCAGTCTACCAATACCCCAAACTCCATGGGAAGTTGTGTCCTTGGACTTTATAGTGGAATTGCCTCCTTCCAAAGGATTTAATACCATCTTAGTGTCAGTGGACCATCTGACAAAAATGGCACATTTCATTGCTATTCGCAGACTACCTTCGTCCAAACAAACGGCAGAACTCCTGATGAAACATGTCTTTAAGTTACATGGTATCCCAAAAACTCTTCTGTCTGACCGTGGATCACAATTTATTTCCAAGTTCTGGCAAGAACTATGTCACATACTACGGATCGAGCGGAAGCTCACTTCTCCTTACCATCCGCAGACCAACGGACAGACTGAAAGAGTCAACCAATGCATCGAGCAATATTTACGTTGTTACACTTCTTACCAACAGGATGATTGGGTGGATCTTCTCCCTCTGGCAGAATTTGCCTACAACAACGCAACCCACAGTACGACCAAGCAGAGTCCGTTCTACTTGAACTATGGGTTTCATCCCTCTATTCTTCCACCACGCATCCTTCCTTCAAATAACCCAGTAGCTTCAGACTATCTTACCCAAATTAAGGACTCTGGGTTTGCTTAATACTACCATTGCACACGCTCATAGTCAACAAAAGAAGTACTATGATCTTCGCAGAAGACCTTCTCCTCAGTACGCTATCGGGGACCTCGTTTGGCTCTCAACAAAAAATTTAAGACTGAAAATCCCTAGCAAAAAGCTTGGACCTCTGTTCTTGGGACCTTTCCCAATCAAAAAACTTATTGGAAAAGCTGCAGTACAGCTTACATTGCCAATAGACCTCAAAATACATCCCATTTTCCATGTGTCGCTACTGAAGCCCCATGTTCCTGACCAAGGAATAAGGCCTACTATCCCACCTCCTCCTCCTGTACAAGTTGAAGGTGGAGAAGAATATGAGATAAAAGAGATTCTGGATTCTCGTATCCACAGAGGAAGACTTCAGTACTTGGTTCGATGGAAGAACTATGGGCCCCAAGACGACACCTGGCTAAACACCTCTGACATACATGCCTCTAGATTAATCCGCAATTTTCATGCGAAGTACCCAGACAAACCAGCTCCAGAGGCCTTCAGGAGCCGGCCTTAAGGGGGGGGGGGTACTGTAATGTTCTGGTACCTTTGGGTACCCTAATTACTCTTTCATAAGTGTATGCGCCCCACCATTCTCTTTTGGTAAGGTGCGCATACACCTTTAAGACTGATGCTGTCATCACTGAGCGCCGGACTGGATGGCTATTTAGATCGCCGGCTCTCACTCACATGTGTTCGTTCAAACTGCTTTGTGCCTTGATGCTAACCTGTCTTGAAGCTCTCATGCTTGCAAGCATACCTCACTGTCGGAACCACGCTGCGCTGATCCCTGTATCCCGCTACCGGATCATCCGCTCTTGCCGAACCTCTCCTCTGCTACATTGCTATTAGTGATAAGTACCCCACAGGGGAAACCTCTATAACCTTCATACTAAAGCTTACACTATCTAGCTCTGAATACTAAGGACTATTACTACATCTGCATTATCTAAGATTGCTAGCTCTTGAGCCTACTACCACCTGTTCTTGCACTGGGTTGATCTCTCTTGTATGTCCACCTGCTACTCTGTCATCTGCTACCATACATGATTGCTAAACCTATCTGCATCCCATCTGCTACTATCTTACTTTCAAGAACATTTCCTTTCAAGTGTCTGTCATCTACCATCTCTACCCAACCTGTCTCTTCAGCCTATCATCACTGTGTTACTATATACATAAGTCACTCTAGGAAACATCTTATTGAGTGTGTGTATTTACTTGCTGAATTGAGATCATCCACACATGATGAGTCATTGGGAGTTGGGATTGGTGTCTCAGCGTTTCTCTACATGACTACTGAAGTGGAATATTTCTGCAGCTGAAAATCCACATCATACATAAAACGCAGGAGCGTTACAATACCACAAATATCACAGAGACCAGCATACCACAGAGACCAGCATACCACAGAGACCGGCACCACAGAGCCCAGCATCTGTGTGAGGGTTGCGTTTTCCCACACGAGAAGCATAGCTGTTCCTGTTCACACGTATACAGCCAGTCCCATTTATGTCTATTGGAATGCAGTGGCTGTACAGGCACGGCCACTGCTCCAAATTGACATCTTTGTGGGTGCAGGTGCATGTCCCTGAACTCACACCCAGTGCCGGGGACACGCAGTCCATTCCAATAAGGATGAACACAGGAATGTGAACTGCAAGTATTGTTGGAGGTGTAGTTCTGACAGACTGAGCTAGCTTGGTGTGCTGGAAAGAAGAGACTTTAAATCTCACAAGGCACTGAGGCAAGGAGGACAGGTGGTTCCCTGCTGTGTCAAAGGCTGAGAAGAAGAAATGTGGCGGCTATTTCCGAGAAGACTGTTCACATATTTGGCTGCTGGCCGATTGCTCGCTGCTCTACCTGAGAGGGAGAGAGCCACAGCGACAGACATCTAAAGGACATTGGAGAAAGCCACAGATATTGGTGGAGCCCTCTGCCTGACCAGGGAGAAAGGACACAAACTGGCTGTGTTGCACCCAGTGTACAGAGGGAGACCACTGCTAACACAAGAAGTTGGGTGAGAGGCCTCTGGCCAAATCCCATTTATACTTTGACAAAAGAGGGAAAGTATTGCCTGTGAGTATCTTAGTTACATAGTTAGTCAGGTTGAAAAAAAGACACAAGTCCATCTGGCTCAACCAATAAAAAACAAAAAGAAAACCCAACCATACAATCCCATATACACAACCCAGTATCAAACAGCCAGCTCCATTATCAGGGGCTTAAAGGGACCAGAGCCAGTGCCATTATCAGTGCTTAAAGAGTAACTCCACTTTTATTGAGAAAAAAACACTCCCCTCTGGGTGATCCTTATACATTACAAGGATTTTAAGAAACTTTGTTGCAGAATCCTACCTTTTGTTTTTCTGAAGAAATCACAGTTTGTTTTGAGATAGTCTAATGTGAGTGCTTTACTAATTATCAACCAGCTGTCGCACCTTCAGGGCTCTGATGAGGAAAATTGCAGGGTCTGCATCCCTTTAGATGTGATTTTCTATTGTAAGTATTACACCAAAAATGAGATTTTTGTTGCTGGAGATGCAAAAAACCTGACTTGTATCTTACTGTAGACTTCTGGGAAAATCAAGCCATTCACACAAGCAGGAAATTATGTTTCTGGGGGGGCTTTCAGTACACATTCTGTGAACAGGACACCTCCAGGTAGCCATATTTAATTGCATTTTACAGAAATCTACAGAGCTGCAGATTGAAAAAGAAAGGTAATTTTTAAACACATTCAATCACAATATGACTTGTGTCACAAATGTGTATGCTATATTAATATTTTTTAATTTGCTATTTTTTTTCCCCTACAAAATTGGAGTTATCCTTTGAGTGCTCCAACATAACAGTTGTGCCCCAACGAGCTGGCCAGCAGAAGAGGGTATATTATAAACTACTGAACTATTAGGGTGGCATAGTTTTTCCTAGTTAGCATTGTCCCAGTATATGGTTTAGGAGAAGTTGCTTTCTACATCAAAATGATTGTTTTCAGCAGTATATTTCCTTCCACTGTTCACCTGTCTGCAATATATTTCTTGTTGAATTTTACTATTTGCTGTATCACTGCTGTTTTTTCACATCTCTTTTGCCATCAGGGTACTGCATATACTTCTGCCAGAAATGTTCCCCACCCAGCCAGGTGTGTCAGAGTGTGTGGTGCTATTTGCAAAGTTGTAGACCGAGGAACGGGGGACCCAATACATCCAGCAGCTCCTGGTGCTAAAAAAGGGGGAACAGGGGATGCCCAAGTTCCTACAGCCATAGGGCAGCTCGGGATGCCGAAGGGATTACCCGCTGGCCTATGAGGAGACCGCACACTCGTCCCCACACCAGGTAGTGCTCCCAGACCCAGCATGCGTGTCCCCACGGACAGATTCTGGAACGGTGACACCCTGAATGAATCTGCATGACATGTACCAATCACGTTTGTTTTTTGGTTTGTTTTCTGTTCCTTGTTTTTTGCATTTTCTCTTTTCTTCATTCAGCTTATGCTAAGCGGATGATTTTATATGTATAATGAATAAAGCTTTAATACTTTTTATCTCTTTGTGAATATTTAATGTTTAATTGGTACCGCTAAAGTCCCATTATTTGGTTTTCCAAGCCCTCACCTATCTCGCCTCGGCGGGAGCTCTGTGATTTCAGAGTTATGCTCCGTTTAAAATGTAATTTGGGGACGTTGGTACTGTTGTGCTAAATTTCCTATTTTTTAAAAAAAAATTACCTTTAGACACACCTTAATCTATTTATTTGTCTTTTAAAAAAAAAAAAAAAAAAATATATATATATATATATATATATATATATATATAATGTTTGGGGGTTCTAAGTAACTTTTTAGGAAAAAAAATACAGATTTTTCATGTAGGAGAGAAATGTCAGAATTGGCCTGGGAACTGCTTAAAAACCCCTTTTTATAATACATTTCCCCCCCCCCTTTTTTTTTTTTTTTTAAAGAACGATAATGTAATTTCATATTCTGATATGTAAGAAACATCTCCATACAGATTTGTAAAGCCACTTTAAAATGATAATATAACTATAAAATGATACTACTGTTAAGGTGACTTATATGTTAACCTAATCACTTTTCTATATCTATATTTTTAACTTTTGACCTGAACATTTATTTTGTATAATGGTAATTAGAGCTGGTTAGTATTCCAGTTATAAACTATACTATTTTGTATCTGAAGGTGTACCTGATCGGGAATCACAGGAAGACATGCTACAGTATGTCTATTGCAGGTGACCAAGGAAGATCTTTGAACCCATTTTTCTTATAGTCATCCAGCCGATGGGTGTGTACTATAACTGCAATTATTGGGGAGATGCCTGTACTACAAGTATGTGGAGCATACAATTCAAAACCTGAGATTATGATTTTGACCTGGAGCTTGACCTTAACACCGTGGCTACTAATAGAGCAATTTGTAAGTGCCTGTTCAAACATTGCAGACTCACTATAATTCAAGTGTAACTCCACCCTTGTTGGGAAAAATACAATCCCCTCTGGGTGATCTGTGCACAATGCAGGGAATTTTACAGACTTTGTTGCAGATTCCTACCGTTTTCTGCTCTGAAGAAAGAGCTGTGTGTTTCCCCATGTCCTTTGCAGACTAATTTTGAATGGGAGGGTCTGTGTTCATTTTTACCAACTGGGAAAATCTCAGAGCTCTGATGAGAAAAATTGCACTGTCCGCTTTCCTTTAAGGCCCCTTTCACACCTGTGCGACTGGTCCTGCGACTTTGGACTGCAAAGTCGCATAACAAGTCCTACCCCATGATTTTCAGTGAGTACCATTCATATCTTTGCAACTTCAAGTCGCAGCGACTTCAAAGTTGTCCCTGTACTACTTTGGTCCGACTTTGATGCGACTCGTGGTTCATAGACCCCAAGATTACACAGGTATTGGTTCAAGTCACATCAAAGTCACGCAACTTTCAGGTCGTGCAAGTGTGAAAGGGGCCTTAGGCCTCATACACACAGGACGTTTTGCAAAATCTCCTAGAAGCCTTTCCTCCTGGCAGCAGTGTTTTGGCACAAATAAATGCCTGCCTGAAAAAGGGAGTCAAGTGCTTAGGCATTAAGCGTCACATGTTTTTTTTTTTTTGTTTTTTTTTTTTGCCAAAACTCTGCTGTTCCTGTATGAACTGGCAGTGTTTTTTTTTTTCTGCCCCTAAAAACCCTTCCTGCTGATTACTGCTAAAATCCTAAGTGTGTATGGAGACATGGGCTAACATGCAGGGAAGTTTAGAGGCAAAAAAACCCAGATGCCCCTAGGAGCAGCTGCCAAAACGTCCAGTGTGCATGAGGACTTCAAATTATTTAAGCTTTGGGGGGGTATCTCAACAAACTGACATTTCTATTCAAGATGTCTACAATCTGACTTGTATCTTAGTGTAGACTTCTGAGAAAATCAATAAGCCAATCACACAAGCAGGAAATTATATTTCTGGAGGCGCTCTGTATACCAACTGTATACAGAAGGCCTCCAGGTTACCATTTTGAAATTAATTTTACAGAAAATTACTGTGGCTGCAGATTGAAATGGAAATTTAATTTTTAATAACATTAACTGCTTCAATACCGGGCACTTTCACCCCTTCCTGCACAGGTCAGTCTTCAGATTTCAGGGCTGTCACGTCTTTGAATGACAATTGCGCAGTCATGCAACGCTGTACCCAATATACATTTTTATCATTTTTTTAGATAGACAGAGCTTTATTTTGGTGGGATTTAATCCCATCTGAGTTTTTTTTTTTTTGTTTTTGCTAAAAAAAAAAAAAAAAAGACTGAAAATGTAAAAAAACATTTTTTTTCTTAGTTTCGGTTATAAAATGTTGTAAATAAGTAATTTTTCTTCACTGATGTGCGCTCATCATGAGATAGTACTAATAGGCACTGATAGGCTGCTCTGATGGACACTGATGAGGTGGCACTGATGGGCACTGATGAGGTGACACTGATCAGGAGGCACTAATATGCAGCACTAATGGGCACTGATAGGCAGCACTGATATGCAGCACTGATAGGCCGCACTGATGGGCACTGATAGGCCGCACATTTAGGCAGAACTGATGGTCACTGATGGGCAAAACTGATGAGCAGGCACTGATGGGCACAGAAAGGCAGCACTGACTGGCATCACTGATAGTCACTGATTGGCATCACTGATGGGCACTGATTGCTATCACTGCTGTGCACTGATTGACATCACTGCTGGGCACTGTTTGGCTGCAGTGATCATCTCTTCTCCTTACACGCTGTCAGTGTGAGGAGAGGAATGTCGATAAAGGGTATTTCCTTGGTTTCATGTGATTGTAAGGGATGTCAGGTACTCCATAAAAAAACCAACACATTTCTGTTTCATGGCATTTCTATGAAACCACCAGTAGATGGCAGCACAAAGCACAACTGCAAGCAAGGCATGGGAGGAACTAAAAAGTTAGACCTTTGTTCCTGGGGACAGAATAGCAGTTCCTGTCCCTCAGACTCATTATACCTCATGTCCTTATTGCAGGTAAGAAGGAGTATATTTAGGGCTATAAACAGGGCGAAATTGATTTAATTTACATCCCTGTGATCAGTAAAGGCTGCTGTCACTACTGTGTGATTAAATGACATACTGCACAAATGTTAGTGGGTCACACTGTCACATCACATGACTACAGTGTACCAGGAATGTGGGTATTATAGTGTTATGTTTTTATATCTTATATTAGATTGTATTATGAGACCACTGTGATGCAGAAGGAGTAACAACATTTCAGCACATGTTTAATTGGTTATTATTTTCTATGAGGACGTTATTCATGTATATGAGAATGTTGATATTATTATATATATAGATGTGTAATAGTATGTATAAACAGAATAGCAGTTCCTGTCCCTCAGATTTATTATACCTCATGTCCTTATTGCAGAAACTTCTCAATAAAAATAAATTCTGGTTTCACACGGTCCGATCCCTTCGCACATTGGAATTATTGACCATACTTTCAGCATATGTGCAACAAAATTGGCGCCCGAACAGGGACTGGGTGAAGAAAACGCAAAGGTCACGGAAGTGGAAGAGAGCGGTTACGCTGTCCGTGGCGAAGCTGAGAGAAGATTAGAGTATTAATCGTTGCTGCACAGGAATCGCACACAGATGGATATAGAAAAGTTGCAAGATGAAATCAGTGGGCATCTGATTCACATGACAGTCAGTGATCTCATAGAGACTTGCCAGTTTATCAAGGCCTCCGAAGCAAGTATGGCGAAAGGAAAAACCCGGCGCCACTACATGCGGATAGTCAATGAGGTGATAGATGAACTGGTGGAGACTGAAAGTGAAGAAGCGGTGACACAATTTCTCCAAGCAACTAAGAGATTTGTCAGTGAGCTAGAGAAGAAGAGGGAAAATGCTGAAGCACCAAACACCAGTGAGAAAGACCCCCAACCGGAACAGCAATTAGCCAATCTGAAACGACAATACCACACTATGCAGGAGAAGTTCCAGGAAACGTCCAGAATGATCGAGGAACAGATAAAAGATCTGAGTACTAAAAGCCAGGACTCAAATGACAGTCATTCAAAACAAGAACCTATTCCAGTTACTCAGAGACTTCACCATGATAACTTGCCAGAGGTGACAATCAGGAAAGACTTTAGGATTTCTGGTCAGATAGGTGAAAAGGAATAGAAAGAGAAGTTGTCCTATACAAACCTTATGCACCAGATTGACATGGGACTACAAAAAGGGTATCCTGAGTCAGAGATTGTGGAAGCTGTGGTAAAAGCCATAAGTCCCGGCCTAAGTCTCAGAGGTATGCTGGAAATGAAGAATGGACTTACCCTAGTGCAACTTAGGAGAATCCTAAAAAGCCATTACAAGGAGGAAAATGCTTCTGAACTATACCAACAATTGATAAACATCTCACAGAATAGTAAGGAAACTCCTCAGAATTTCCTGTTCAGAGCTATCGAATTGAAGGACCGCCTGTTGTTTGTCTCACAAGGAGAAGGTTCGGATGAACACTTCAGCGCTGAGCTGATACAAAAGAAATTCCTACGGTCAGTGGGTACTGGACTGAGAAGTGACCACATTAAAGCAGTATTTAGACGATCTGTCCATTCCAGATGAGGTGCTCATAGAGAAAACAAATGAAGCCACTAATATGGAGATGGAAAGGGAATAGAAGCAAAAGAAAACTCATCCCAGCAATTTGATGAAAGGGAAAGAGTGTCAGTCCAATGTCTTACAGTGTCCTCAGGAACTAGATGTCCTGACAACGACCGCCGACACAAGATCAAGTAGCCCAACCATCCAACAGCTTTCAAAGAGCAACTCTGAACTGGAAAAGCTGATACTCCAGATGCAAAAAGAGATGATAGAGATGAAAACACTTCTCCAAGGTTCGAGAACTCGACGAGATCATGAACTTAGAGGGCCTCAGGTAACAATGGGAATGAGCAATGGAAGTTGTCAATCTTGTAAAAGAACTGGTCGGAGAACTGCCTGTGACCATTGCTTCCATTGTGGTCAATCTGGACATATAGCGAGATACTGTAAAATGACCAGTCCCAACCAGTTAAACGGGAGAGGGTTGCTGTCAAGGGACCGACAGTAACCTGTGCAAGAACCAACCCTGTGTCCCAAAATGCAACTCTTGTCGGTAGCAAAGAAACAAGTTCTCAAATCACCATCAGTGCCACGGCTGGAAGGGTGAGCCTAGATCCCTTGCAAAGGGTACACACCCGCAGTAACCAAAGATTCTACCAGGTGGCTGAGGAAGTGCCAACTCATGTGGACTGTGTTACCATGAGACAAAACAGCAAGTTACTGAGTCTCATTGGAAAAAAGTGCCTTGTGAACTGTAAAATAGATGATACTCCTGTCCAGGCCTTATGGGATACCGGTTCTCAGGTTAGCATTATCAATGAGAGCTGGAGACAGCGGGTTCTGCCACATACGGTGCTCCGATCTTTTGAAGAATTGCTTGGGCCCGGAGTCCTCCTAGGAAAAGCAGCTAATGAGACTGAGATTCCCTTCTTCGGGTGGATTGAGGTCGTTTTTCAGCTAACATCGGGAAGTAACACCTGCCAACAGTTAATAGTGCCCCTTGTGGTATCGGAGGATGAGAAAGTAGCTGAAAAGCCCATCATCGGTTATAATGTCATTGAAGAACTCTTCAAGGAGACATCTGCCAAAGGAAAGAAAGCCATTCCAGGTTTTGTGGATGTACTAGGGACAGCATTGGAACTGTCGACCACCAAAACAGAGATCCTTGTAAGTCTACTACAAGCCAGTCACAGGGAAACTGGTGGTGCTACACTAAAGACTGGTACTAAGAGCCAAAGAATTCCGGCAAACACTGGGACGTATCTCAGGTGTAGAGCTCATGCTAAACCAGCACTTCAAGATCAGACAGTTTTGTTTACACCTGATGAGGCCCATCATTGGCCTGATGGACTGCATGTAGGTGAGACATTAGTATCACTCCAAAAGGGACGATTTTCCAAACTATCCATTCCGGTTTGGAACACAACTAAGCAGGACATTATTTTATCAGGTCAGACTAGGATGGGGTGCCTTGAACCCATAAAGACAACTTACCCAGCTCAGGTGAAACTGAAACAATCAGTGAGTGTGGCCACTCACTCAGTAACTCATCGGCCACCGATATCCAGACCAGGGCCAGAAGGTCAAGTGGAAAACCTAAACACGAGTCCATCACCGGTAAGCAATGCTAATCGAGAACACTGGGATGCAATGCTTTCGCCAAAGATGACTCTGATGTAGGATGTATTCCTTCCCTACAATTGCAACTTCGCCTCAAAGACAACACACCTGTTAGGAGAACTTACATGTCTGTAACGAAACCACTGCACGGAGAAGTGAAAGAGTACCTGCAGGATCTACTGAATCGTGGATGGATTGCGGAGTCAAAATCTCCATACTCATCACCCATTGTGTGCGTAAGGAAGAAGGACGGTAGTTTAAGACTGTGTTGTGACTACAGAGGATTGAACCAGAAGTCCATCCCTGACCGCCATCCAATCCCTAGGATCCAAGACATGCTGGACAGCCTAGGAGGAAGTTCATGGTTTTCGGTGCTAGACCAAGGGAAAGCCTACCATCAAGGATTTGTGGAAGAATCGACCATTGACTGCATTTATCACACCTTGGGGTCTGTATGAGTGGATCAGAATACCCTTTGGCCTTAGCTCTGCACCAGCTGAATTTCAACGCAGCATGGAAACCTGTTTAATGGGACTGAGGGATGAGATATGTCTGCCGTACCTAGATGACAACCTTGTACACAGCAGATCATTCCAAGAACATGTGGAGCATGTCAGGTTGGTACTGCAACGATATCAGCAACATGGAGTCAAGTTAACAGCTAAGAAGTGTGAACTCTTCCGAAACAAAGTCAGATTCTTGGGCAAGATCGTGTCCAAAGATGGTCATTCCGTGGACCCAGCAGACACTGCGCCTGTGCTGGCATTGAAGAACAACCAGCCAAAGACTGTTGGAGAACTCAGGAAACTACTAGGATTCATTTCCTACTATCGCCCTTATGTCCAAAACATTTCCAGAATTGCAAAACCCCTCTATGAATTACTGTCAGTGGATACAACACCTGCCGCATCATCAGCACCAACTAGCCAGTCCAGGAAGAAGAAGAAGCCATCACCAAAGCTAAGAGGTCAACTACCCTCTCATCAGTCGATAGTCTGGACTGACCACCACCAGGTAGTGCTGAACCGGCTTATTGAGGTGTTAACTAATCCTCCAGTGATGGGTTACCCTGATTACAGCAAATCCTTTGTTCTGCACTGTGATGCCTCGCAAGAAGGACTAGGAGCTGTGCTGTACCAAGAGCAAGAGGAAAAGTTAAAGGTAATTGCTTACGGGTCTAGAACTCTCACACCTGCCGAGAAGAACTATCACATGCATTCAGGAAAACTAGAGTTCCTAGCAATGAAGTGGGCCATATGTGATAGGTTCCGAGACTACCTATACTACTGTCCATCCTTTGTAGTATATACTGACAATAATCCCCTAACCTATGTCCTCACTACGGCTAAACTAAACGCAACAGGTCATCGATGGGTTGCAGAATTAGCTGACTTCAATTTCACCATCAAGTATCGTCCAGGAAAAAGGAATGCGGACGCAGATGTACTTTCCCGTATGCCATTAAGTCCTGAACAATACATGCAACAGTGTTCGCAAGAAGTGGACCCCAAAATCGTCGGATGCATAACCCAAGCACTTCAAGTAAGTCAGAAGGAAGAAATGCCTTGGCTGTGTCCAGTAACCATTGCCCATATGACATCAGCAATAGATGGTACCCAAAATAAGGTAGCTCAAATACCTAAAGAGACCATTAGGACAGCCCAAAAAGAAGACTCCGTGATTGGCCCAGTGTGGAAGTACAAAAGCCAAAACCGGTTCCCATCAAAACAGGAACGACAAGGTGGACCACTTGATCTCTTCATACTAATGAAACAGTGGACCAAGCTATACCTTGATGAAGATGGAATCTTGAGACGGAAAACATCATCAGGTTCTCAACTAGTGTTGCCCAAGTTGTATCATCAATTGGTGTTCAAAGAATTACATGAAGATATGGGACACTTAGGAGTCGAAAGGACTGTAAACCTGATCAGAGAAAGATTCTTTTGGCCACATATGCAGAGAGACGTTGAGCAATACATCAACCACCAGTGCACTTGTCTGAAAGACAAACGCCCACATAAGCCTACTAGAGCTCCATTGAACAATATTGCCACCACTTATCCTTTTGAGCTGATCTCCCTTGACTTTCTCCATCTCGAGACTTGTAAAGGAGGTTATGAGTACATATTAGTGGTAATCGACCATTTCACCAGGTTTGCTCAAGCCTACGCAACCAAAAACAAGTCTGCAAAGACTGTTGCCGACAAGATATTCAGTGACTTTGTCTTGAAGTTTGGATTTCCTACCAGAATTCACCATGACATGGGTAAAGAATTTGAAAACCAATTGTTCTTGGCATTAGGGAAACACTGCCATATTCAGAACTCTCACACAACTCCATATCATCCAGAAGGCAATGGACAATGTGAAAGATTTAATCGTACCCTGTTGTCTATGCTTCGGACCCTGTCACCAGATTCCAAGAAAGACTGGAAAAGTTCACTTGCACAGGTCGTACATGCATACAATTGCACCAAGAGTGAAGCTACAGGTTATTCTCCATTCTTTCTACTGTTCGGAAGGTCTCCAAGATTACCCATAGATAGCATGTTTGACACTCCAGTAACAGAAAAATACAAGACTCACTCGGAGTATGTGAAAACGTGGACAGATAGGATGACTGAGGCCTACCAAGTTGCTTCAAAGGTAGCTACTCAAGCTGCACAAAGAGGAAAAGAACATTATGACAAGAAGACTCATGGAGTTGAGCTTGCACCTGGCAGCTGAGTTCTTGTAAGAAATCTTAGTGAAAGAGGAGGACCAGGAAAATTGAGATCGTTCTGGGAAAATGCCGTACATGTTGTCCTTAGGAAAAAGGGTAGTCCAGTGTACGAGGTCAAGCCAGAAATTGGAAAAGGCCGAACAAGGATTCTACACCGCAATTTGTTATTGCCATGCGATTACCTACCCGTCGACAGAGATCAGAAGATACCTGACAGACCCAGTGCCAGAAAACAAGGTAAAGTTCCAAAAAATACTCAACTGTCTACACAGATATCTGAGGAAGTATCAGAAGATGAATCTGACCATGAACAAGAGCAATGGAGATCTTTCATTCCTGTAACTCAGAGAGACCACGCAAGGAAAGACACAGAGTTAAATCCAGAAGCAGCAGAGTTCTACCCTTGTCAGTTTGAAATGAGTGGGGAAGTTACAGAAGAAAGTACAGCGGAAGTTCAAGAAGAAAGTACAGAGGAAGCTACAGCGGAAGTTACAGAGGAAAGTACAGCGGAAGTTACAGAGGAAGTTACAGAGGAAGCTACAGTGGAAACTACAGAGGACAAGCCTGTGGGTCAACCTGAACAAACTGCATGTTCACCAGGAGATATAGAAGAAGAATACCCTTCACCAGGAAAGCCAAAAGAGACAGTTGACTGTGACGAAGGCGAGTATGAGGACGCTTCGGATGCCCTTCCTCTACGCAGGATACAACCCAGCAGGAATAGGAAACAACCAAAAGTTCTGACTTATGACACTTTGGGTCAACCCAGTAGTACTGCCAGAAATGCAGCTGTACAGGCCATAGACTGTATTCATACACTGCCCGTTTGCCCTAGCTGGTATTTAAGTCCAGAATGTTTTGCTGAGGACTCTAAAAACTGGTAAAAACAGTCATGAATACATTGATACGGTCTATTAATTATCACTATGTTATAGTTGTTTACTTATGTCGAAGATGTTAGGTGTTATTTTCTGTAGTTAAGAAAAGGACATTTCTTGCACTCTCACTGCAGATTTTCCAGGTCAAGCAAAAATAGCTTCACGTGATGGGACTAGGTAATTAAGGTAAAGTCGGCCGACAACAAAATGGATAAAGAGTATTAGGTGGTTATGCTGTATTGTATTGATAACGTACCATGGGTATTCCACCTTAAAAAAAATGATGGACAGAAATAATAAGATGTTCCCTAGTTCTCCATCAAACCATCTTCTCAATAGCCTACACAAACCTGTTTTGTAGAGGTTTCCTAATTGGTTGGCTATATGCAACAATATCTCACCAGGTACATGAGCGCTCTGGACCTGGTGGGAAACTGTGACATAACTGGGAGTAGATGTCGCAGGGAGGATGGTTCCTCTAGTAATTGGATTACTACTTAACCTTGGCTCCCAATGGCTATTGTGAGATGGGGAATGGAATGGTTCTAATACTAAATCTGCATATGTCGGGGACGACATAAAATTTTGTGGGGGAGAGTGTAAGGGATGTCAGGTACTCCATAAAAAAAACCAACACATTTCTGTTTCATGGCATTTCTATGAAACCACCAGTAGATGGCAGCACAAAGCACAACTGCAAGCAAGGCATGGGAGGAACTAAAAAGTTAGACCTTTGTTCCTGGGGACAGAATAGCAGTTCCTGTCCCTCAGACTCATTATACCTCATGTCCTTATTGCAGGTAAGAAGGAGTATATTTAGGGCTATAAACAGGGCGAAATTGATTTAATTTACATCCCTGTGATCAGTAAAGGCTGCTGTCACTACTGTGTGATTAAATGACATACTGCACAAATGTTAGTGGGTCACACTGTCACATCACATGACTACAGTGTACCAGGAATGTGGGTATTATAGTGTTATGTTTTTATATCTTATATTAGATTGTATTGTGAGACCACTGTGATGCAGAAGGAGTAACAACATTTCAGCACATGTTTAATTGGTTATTATTTTCTATGAGGACGTTATTCATGTATATGAGAATGTTGATATTATTATATATATAGATGTGTAATAGTATGTATAAACAGAATAGCAGTTCCTGTCCCTCAGACTCATTATACCTAATGTCCTTATTGCAGAAACTTCTCAATAAAAATAAATTCTGGTTTCACCCGGTCCGATCCCTTCGCACATTGGAATTATTGACCATACTTTCAGCATATGTGCAACATGATCAGCTGTGATTGGACACAGCTGATCACATGGGTAAAGAGCCTCGTCATTGGCTCTTTACCGAGATCAGTGATGCACCGTGTCCCAGGGACACAGTGCACCGCCAATCGCCACGATTGCACGCCCGCGGCGAGACTAGGACCACAGCATATGATGTCTTCCCAGAACGAGAGAGCCACCTTGCGTCTGTCATTTTACTATATGACAGGAGGTGGTCAAATTACAACATGGCTTGTGTAGTAATTGTATATGCTATATTATTTATTTATTATTCTTTTTTTATTTGCTATATTTTTCCATAAAGGTTAGCCTTTAATTCAGAATTTAATTCTTACTTTTAGGAAATATATTGCACTTTAATAATTGCTAACCTTAATTTTCTAAGTTTGCATGTATTTTTTTTTAACTCACAGGACAACATGCTTTTATTACTGAAAACTTTTGTGAAAACAGAAATCTGTTATAATTCAATAGACTGTATGTTCTAGCCTTGTATTCTAGAGAGCATTTCATGACATAAGTCATGGGAGCAATAAAATTATATGGCTGGAATGTTAAAGCAGAATAAGAATAAAACTTCTTTCGCTATTTATAGTCCAAACATTCAAGGGAGAGGTATAATCATCCCACATATTAAAGCAATGAAATGCTTGCAAATAACATATGTTTTCCATAGACTAAATGTTAACGTGAAAAGCATTGCATTTTGCTTCTCTATAGTGCAGCTAAGCACTGATTAGATGACTAGTAGAGTAAGGCTAACTTTCTATCTATATATGACCACTGTGGTTGAACAGAAGTCTACTGATTGACTTCTGTTCAACTGCCCTGTTGGAAAAAAGCCGTCTGATCGATCTCCCATGTTGCATTAGCTCTGAGCTCAGAGCTTGAGAGCTCACTTCTGTGATGTTAAAGGTGAACAGTAACAGCTGGGCCTCTCTTAGCAACATCCTTAGAAAAGTTCTGGGAGTTTTCCAGTCAGGCTTTATGAGGTATGTAAATGGTCTACACCAGTGATGGTGAACCTTGGCACCTCAGATGTTTTGGAACTATATTTCCCATGATGCTCAACTACACTGCAGAGTGCATGAGCATCATGGGAAATGTAATTCCAAAGCATCTGGGGTGCCAAGGTTCGTCATCACTGGTCTACACCAATAGCAAGGGCATTATTAACTTTGGTCAAAGCTGCACAGCTTTTTTTTTTATCTACAGATGCCCCTTATCCACATCCAGTGATGGCGAACCTTGGCGCCCCAGATGTTTTGGAACTACACTTCCCATGATGCTTATGCACTCTGCAGTGTAGTTGAGCATCATGGGAAATGTAGTTCCAAAACATCTGGGGTGCCAAGGTTCGCCATCACTGGTGTAGACCATTTACATACCTCATAAAGCCTGACTGGAAAACTCCCAGAACTTTTCTAAGGATGTTGCTAAGAGAGGCCCAGCTGTTACTGTTCACCTTTTTTTTTTAATTCATTTTATTTCAATATGTGCATAAAAACGAACATTCCAAACGTCCTTTCAACAAAGGGACAAAACAATATAAAATAAAAAAATTATACAATATCCAAATAATTATCTGTTTACTTAGTATTCATAATCTCTTTATGCCAAGGTATATCCATTTAGCTTAACCACTTGCCTACTGTGCACTTAAACACCCTTCCCATCCAGGCCAATTTTCAGCTTTCAGCGCTGTCACACTTTGACTGACAATTGCGCGGTCATGCTACACTGCACCCATTTGAAATTTTTATCATTTTTTTCACACAAATAGAGCTTTCTTTTGGTGGTATTTAATCATCTCTGGGTTTTTTATTTTTTACAAAAAAAAAAGAATAAAGACAGAAAATTTTGAAAAAAAAAAAAAAAGTTTCTTATTTTCTGTGAGTAAATTTTGAAAATAAATTTTTCTCCTTCACTGAAGGGCGCTGATGAGGCGGCACTGATGGGCACTGATAGGCTGCACTGATGGGCACTGATGAGGCGGCACTTATGGGCACTGATGAGGTGGCACTTATGGGCACTGATGAGGAGGTACTAATATGCCGCAATGATGAGCACTGATAGGCGGCACTGATAGGTGGCACTGATAGGTGGCACTGATAAGGGGCACTGATAGGCGGCACTGATAGGCGGCACTGATAGGCGGCACTGATAGGTGGCACTGCTGGGCACTGAGGTGGCACTGCTGGGCACTGAGAGGCGGCACTGGCGGGCGGCACTGCTGGGCACTGAGAGGCGGCACTGATGGGCACTGGCGGATGGCACTGATGGACACTGACGGGTGGCACTGATGGGCAGCACTGATGGGCAGCACCATCAGTGCCCACACTCAGTGCCCATAGTGCTTCCAGTCAGTGCTTATCAGTGCCTAGATGAGCAGGCACTGATGGGCACTGACTGGCAGCACTATGGGTACTGATTGTGGGCATTGATGGGGACACTGATGGCGGGCACTGTGGGCACTGATGGGGGGGCACTGTGTGTATGTTTTTACCTTGTAGTAATCAGGGCACTGGTGATCAGTGCCCTGATTACATGTCTCTTTGTCCCTGGCGCTGTGCAGCTCTCCCTCCTTCCTCACACTGCAGGCTCCGTGTGAGGAAGGAGCGCCGGCGATGAGAGATGATCTCATATGTTTACATATGAGATCATCTCTCATTGGATGATCCGATCACGTGGTGAATGGCCGCTGTGATTGGCCATTCACCACGATCTGTGATGGACACGGCCGACACAGATTCTCCCCGCTGCGCGCTCGCGGGAGCGCGCGGGGGGCGTGTCACTGGGAGGCCGTTTAAAAACGGCCTCCCGAAAATTCGAGTCCGCGCTGCAGCCGTATATAGGCTGTAGCGCGGATGGCAAGTAGTTAATTGATCGCCGTTGTCCCGGTGTGCCCCAACCCCTTGCTCCATTGCATTCATAGATTTATTTCCTCATCATACTATGTGCATCCCTCTATATCCTCTTAGTTATCTCCTTATATTCAACCATTGGTTAATGTTGATTGACTCCAATTATCCCAAATTTTATTATATTTCCTTGAGCATCCTCTATGCATATACAATACTTTTTCAAATGGTAAAATCTGATTTACCGCTCTTATCTAGTTCTTAACAACAGGGGGCTTCACTTGAATCCACTTAACTGTGATTGTTTTCCTTGCCATAAACAGCGTTTCTCTAAGCATTATCTTGTGATATCTAGACCATGTTATTTCATCTAATATACCCAGCAAACAGGTTTCTGGGGTCAAAGGTACAGGCATATTCAGGACAGAGGATAATATTTGAATTATTTCCTGCCAGAATCTTGATATCACTGGACAAAACCACATAATATGTATAAAGTCTGCCCGCTTAGCACTGCATCTCAAACATTTAGGAGATGCAATGCTTTGCATTGCGTAAAGTCTACTTGGAGAGAGATATGATTGATGTAGCATATATAATTGTATTAACCTATTGTTTGCTGCTGGCGATACATATAAATTGGATGAACAGGCTTCTTTCCAATCTTCATCAGTTAAATTGGGAATTATTTCCTGCCATTTATTGCCAAGGGATTCATTCCTGAATTAACGCTGGTTAAATGTGCATATATTTTAGAGATTAATCCTTTAGGGCCCTGGGACCTAAGGATACCAATCATTGGATATCTAGAGATCCCAGGTCCCAAAACTCCAAATTGCGCTTGTAACGCATGTCGCAACTGTAGGTATCTATATAATGAGGTATGTGGTATATCATATTTCATTTGTATATCTGAAAAAGAGTACATATGTGTTATGTCATATACGTCTGCAAGGACTGATATCCCTTTTTGTTCCCAGAACTGATACTCTACCAATTGTTTCAGTTGATTAAACATTGGGTTTCGCCATAGTGGGAGATCCATGTTTATTTGTGTGTTTCCCTCTATACGTTTTGCCTCTCTCCATATTGTACGAGCTAATGTTAACATTGGTATTTGCTTATATTTTAATTTATTCAAAGGTGCTTCTAGGGCTATAAGTAAATTATCGATTTGTAAAACATGAGCCAGGTGCGATTCTACCATCTGTAGTGTTACTGGTACTATCCATCCTGTGAGATGTTTAAGTTGTCCAGCGAGATAGTATCTGTATATATTAGGAAGTGCCATACCTGCTTCTGTTTTAGCTCTCTGAAGTGTGGTTAACTTTATTCTATTTCTACCCTTTCCCCAAATAAATGTGGTGAATAGGGCATCTATTTTTTTAAAAATAGCTTTAGGGACTATAACCGACATATGTGAAAAAATGTATAAACATTTCAGTAATAGGACCATCTTGATTAAGTTTATTCTCCCTGCAACTGAAAGTGGTAATTTAGCCCAAGTAGCTAATTTAGTTTTAATTGTTGTCATGAGTGGATTAAGGTTAGCCTGTAAAGCTGCTTGTGGTAATCTTGTAATATTTATTCCTAGGTATTTGAAAGAGGACACTACCTTTAATAAACTTGAATCCTTGCTTAGTATGAGTAGTTGTGGTTGCAATGGCATAAGAGAGGATTTTTGCCAATTAATTTTAAGGCCTGAATAAGAACCAAATAGTTCTATTATATGCATAGCTGCTTCCAATGATCCATGTGCATCATTTAAATATACAACAAGATCATCAGCATATAATCCCACTATATCTATCCTTTCTGCCAATGTAATGCCCCATACAGAAGGGGTTTGCCGAAGTCGAAGTGCCAAAGATTCAATAGCTACTGAAAATAAGAGTGGTGATAGAGGGCATCCCTGCCGGGTGCCTCTATATAATTGTATGGCCTTGGTTAAAAAGCCATTTACCAACAGCTGAGAAGTTGGATTTAGATACATTATTTCCACCCAAGTACAGAATTTCTCCCCAAATCCAAATGCCCTAAGCACTGCCTGCAAAAAGGGCCATTCAATAGAATCAAAAGCCTTTGCTGTATCAAGAGAGGCCAAGACACTTGAGTCTGGTAGTTGATCTCTAAGCTGAGCTATAAGTTGTGTTCTTCGAAGATTTATAGATGTGGATTTTCCTGGCATAAATGCAGTTTGATCTGGATGTATAATATTAAGTATTACATTGTTTAATCTATGGGCCAAAATTTTTGCAAGAATTTTGTAGTCTGTATTTAATAATGATATGGGTCGGTATGAAGCACAGTCTGTTAAATTTTTATCTGGTTTTGGAATTAGTACTACTGTAGCTAAATACATGGATTCAGGAAGTCTTTTTACCCTGAAAGCTGCATCAAATACTTGAACTAGCATTGGGGCAAGAATATCCACGTATTTACTATATACTTCTAACGGAAGTCCGTCTGGTCCTGAAGCCTTTCCTATTGCTAGACTTGTTATTGCTCTTCTTACTTCTTCCTCGCTTGGATTTTCCTCTAATAATTTAACCTGCTCGGTCGTTAAGGCTGGAAAGTGTATTTCACTCAGATAAGTTGAAATTTCATCTGCATTATACGTAAGAGAGGTGTCATACATATCAGTATAAAACGAGTGAAAGCATGACATAATACCAGCCACATCCCTTACGCATTCCCCGTCAGGGCGCTGTATATTAGTTATAACTAAACTTGTACTTTGTTGCTTAGCCATATGTGCTAAAAGACGACTTGAAGTATTCCCTTGTTCAAAGTACTTCTGTTGATATTCAAATTGTTTGTATTTAGCTATTGCTGCTATATGTGTAGTATATTTTCTTACTGTCATTTCCCATTTTTCCCTATTTATTTCAGTTGGTGTTTTCAAAAACGCAGCTTCTGTATCTCTACATTGCTCTTCTAGATCTTCCGTTTCCTGCCTGGTGGCTCTTTTAATATATGATATTGTTGATCTAAGTGCCCCCCGTATATATGCTTTCAAGGTATCCCAAAAGATCAAATCTCTTTGGGATCCATGTATTTCTAAAAATATCTGCAATTGTTCAGGTATACGATCGTGCTCTTCCAATCTGTGATAACCAATATGGCTGAAATTTCCAGTTTTGCTTCATTCCCTCAATTCCTATTGCTATATTTACCAGGAGTGGTGAGTGATCAGACACTCCTCTAATCAAATATTCAACAGAGACAACCCTAGTAATAATTTTATCAATCCCAGCGCCAGATCTATTCTTGACAGACATCCCCTTCCTGGGATTGCCCAGGAATAAGCCCTGGTCTGGGGATTAAGCATTCTCCACAAATCTCTCCATCCAAATTCCTCCCCTAACTCACAAAGCATAAGTGGTTTTCGAGTTCTTTTTAGGGGGGGTCCATGCCTGTCCACCAGCGGGTCCCACAGAAGATTAAAGTCTCCCAGGCATAGCACTAATGCCTCTGGGTATAAACTTGCAAATAGCATAGCTTCTTTAATTACACTTAATGTAGCAGGTGGTGGATTATATATACCTAAAATAACAAATGGTATATCATACACTTGAGCTCGTACAAATACATATTGCCCTTCAGGGTCTACCTTTTTTTGAAAGCACTTCCATGGTACCGACCTATGGACAAGCAATGAAACCCCCCTTGCATATGTTGAATAGCTCGAGTGTATTGACCATTGGATCCAGGGTTTACACAATTGGTTTGTTGTATCTGGGATCATATGTGTCTCTTGCAGGCATATAATTTGTGCTTTAGTTTGTAATATATTTGTAATTACCTGGGATCTCTTCTGGGGGGTCCCTAGACCCCTAACATTCCATGATAGGAACCCACATTTTGTAGTCATCTTAGAGGTTTTTTTCTATATATAGCTGGAGGTTCACTTCCCAAAAGGGATCCCATATATCTAACCGTCTATCTATGACATTTATCATGATAATACCCCATAGCAATGTACTCCTTATATTTTATACCAATATAATTATTGAGGTCAGTTGGGCACACCAGGACACAGCGATCTTCAAAAGTAACAAGAAAAAATATGAAAAAGAAAAAAAGAGAAAAAGAAAAAAAAAAATCACAAACAAAATTACCAAAAAAAAATATTTTGTTTTAAAAAGAAAAATCATCATGCACATATCGCAAGATTTTGACCAATAGGTCTTACTCCAAAAAAAAACAATGGGACATTGCCCGAGCATACAAACATTTGCATGCAAGGACAATATAGCTGCGGCCTCCACTCAAGCTCCCACCTTACTCTCAGAAAAATTTCATGTTTTCCTCTAAGAAATAAAAAAGGAATTTTGCTAAGCCATAAAAAAAAAAAAAAAAAAAAAATGGCTCAAAGAATTACCAGTGGTGGGAGGGAGGGAAGGAGGGAGGGGAAGAGGAACCCCGAAAAAAAAAAAAAAAAAACGCACACAAAAAAAAAACGCACAAAAAAAAATATAAAAAAAAAAAAAAAACCCCATAGTTCCTTGACTCCCAGTCCCTCCACTCCCCCCGCCTCGTCATTCCATCACCCACATGCTTCTTTTTTTTTTCCTTTTTCTTGTATCCTTCACCAGGAAAAAAGAAAACGTTTTCATTACAAGGAAAAGGAAAATAGCAAGATTCTTCTTTCGGTTCACTTTATAGTTCCTTTCAAACAAAGCCATTCTTGTACACTCTCCGGAGTATTGAAGAAATATATTTTCCCGTCTTCCTCCACCCTTATCCTCGCAGGGTATGCCATGGAGTAGATAATGTGTCGTTCTCTTAATTTTTTTTTAACTTCAAAAAAGGTAGCTCTCAATTTTTGTAAATCTACTGAAAAATCAGGGAAAAAAAACACTTGTGCGTTTTCATATTGAATGGTGCCCTTTTGTCTTGCTTTCCGTAGTATAAGATCCCGACCTTTACAATTCAAAAATCGTGCAAGTAAAGGTCTTGCAGGGGCTCCAGGGGCTGGTGGTTTTGCAGGAATTCTATGGGCTCTTTCTACTGCAAATACTGTGGAGAAAGTAGTATCAGGAAATAGGGTTTTAATCCATGTCTCCACAAAATCTCCAGGGTTCTTCCCCTCAGCCCTCTCCGGTAAGCCCACAAATCTGATATTATTACGTCTTAATCGGTTTTCTAAGTCATCAACTTTTTGATTAAGGTATGTTACTTGCTTTTCAGCTGCTAATATACGATTTGGCACTGGAGTGTAATTATCCTCTAATGAGGATATCCTTTTTTCAGCCTCTGCCATCCGCTCTCTCACAGCCTGCAGATCATGGTGTATTAAACCAATATCCATTCTAATTTCCTCCATTTTACCAGTCAACATAGTATTACTTGCAGTTATAGCAGCCATAAGTTGAGAATGTACCTGTTCAAGTGAGAGTTTTGCTGGTTTCTCCGCCGGCATGTTGCTCTGTGTATTGCTGCTGCTTCCTCCCCTCCGTGTGTTTGGTGGGCTCCGACCTATCTCCTGTTTCTCGGTCCGCACAAACTCAAACGTTCTGTTGCGTAGCAGGACGTTCCTTACTTGTCTCCTTACTCATATTGCCCAGTATGTATCGCAAGCTGCCGCAATACTCGCATGGATGTCTGGATCAAGGTGGGTATCAAGATGCACCGCATGGAGCTCGAGTGGAGGCCTGCAGAGCTTCGATCACATGCAGCCAGCCATCTTGCTGGCTAGCCATGCCACGGGTGACTGTTCACCTTTAACATCACAGAAGTGAGGCAGTTTTTGGTGTGGGTGAACTAACCCTCACTTGGGTCATGATGTGGCATCACTACACAGGTTTTTATAACAGGATAATACTGAGAACTGGAAGTGGGATGTAGTAGCACTTCGCCTTCTGTAGGAGAGCAATTCAAAGCTATCTCCACCTTTCTAAACATTTTTCGGGTTACTTACCTATATTTATGGTGTAGCACGAAAAACAAGTTCAGAGTCCACAAACCCCAAAACTCAAACAGGCCCCCCAATTACAGAATCTGGATTGTTCTTCTCCCCACTGGCTCCTGAGAGATTTGAAATCAGTGCCACTGTGTGTGGCTCTAAACGTACTGTCATGTCATCTATTCCCAGGAATCTGTCAATAAAAAAACCCCAACCCCTCTCTGCCACTGCAACCGAGGGACCCCTTTTTCTCAATGGAGCACAAGTGCAGTCACATCACCACACTTATAGTACATTGATACTTGATCCAGCTTCATAGCAGAATGGCCAAACCTCTGTATGAACCAGAGGTGTAGTAAGAGTCTGCAGGAACCAGAGCATTGCACCAGCCAACCACTGATTATGGTTGCAATGCTTTGCAGGCTCAAATGAACAATAAATAAATAAATGCACATTTTTGTTTTTGCAAAATGGGTGCATTTATTATTTTTCTTTGCAAAAGGTGAAATTCTCTTTTCAGTATCTGAATAAAAAGTAGGCAGAATGTGGCATTACTAAACAACTGACTCTGAAGACTAGCACCATTCTTCTAGAGTGAATAGCCCTTGAGTGGCGAGTGGTGTATCTGGAGCTCTCTGGAGGTTTGCCAGGTACTGATGAGCAAGGGAGGTAGATACCCCTGTCCTGAGTCCTGAAGTCAGGGCCGGTGCTAGACTATTTTATGCCCTAGGCAAGACCAGCTACTTGCGCCCCCCCCCCCAAAAGAAAAGAAAAAAAAGGGAAGGGGTTAAAAACTCCTCTATGTCATACCCAGTGACCCTGATCTGATGCTTCCTCCATGTTATGCTCTCATACCTAGTGACCCCCATATTCCTCCATGTCACACCCTGGGATCCTGATGTCCCTCCATGTCACACCCAGGGACCCTGATGTTTTTCCATGTCACACCCTGGTACCCCAATATTCCTCCATGTCATGCTGTCATACCCACTGACCCCAATGTTACTCCATGTCACACCCAGGGACCCCGTGTTCCTCCATGTCATGCTGTCATACCCAGTGACCCCAATGTAAGACCCTGATGTTCCTCCATGTCACACCTGGGGACCCTAATGTTTCTCTGTGTCACATCTGGGGACCCCATTCCCCCATGGCACACCCAGGGATTCCTCATGGCTCACCTGGTGACCTCAAACCCGTTACACCCGGTGACCCCTATCCCCCATGTCACACCTGGTGACTCCGATTCCCCATGGCACACCTGATGACCCCGATTCCCTTTCATACCAGGCATGCTCCATGTAACACCCAGGGACCCCGATCCCCTGTTCTGGGCACACTCACTGGGCAGTATGAAGAGAGTGGCCCGCACTCTGCCCTCCTTCAATGTGTTCCTGCTGATTCCTTCCCCCAGGACACTCCTCTCCTGGACCACAGTGCTCACCACAGCTCCAACTGGCTCCTGGTGAAGGGAAAAGCAGCAGTCAGAGAGCTCCACACTTATTTCATCGCCAACCTCCTCAGACCCTTCCGGTGCCTCGTCGCTTCTGCTCCAGTAAAGGTTCCGCCCTCCAGTGCCGAGCTCTGGCTCAGGTTCAGCTCTGCTCAGCTCCCTGCTTAATACTGACCCAGGGAAATGAACGGCTGCCCATCAGAGGAGAAGAGGATCATCATTCAGGCAGCACGCTGTTGGACTCACTTCCTGCCTCTTTCAACAGTGGTGGAAAGCCAGGGCCTGGTAGTTCCGCACTGCCCAAGACACTTGGCATCTTCCACTGCCCCTTCTTCCTCCCCCACGGCCGCCCCTCCCCTCAGCTCACAAGGATCATTCATGTTGGAGAGAGAGTGCCAACTCATGGCTGCGCCCCTAGGTGGCAATGCGCCCTAGGAGGCTGCCTAGTTTGCCTAGTGGAAGCACCGGCCCTGCCTGAAGTTGTAAGGATGGAGGATCGAACATAAATTGTGTCATTGCCCCAAACTTTGCACAAAATAGAGCTCAGGAGAAGTGTTTTCTGGGTCCTGTTGTCCCGGAGTAATTGTTAATAGAAATCATCTTAGCAGGTGTTCGCTCTATGGTGGTTCGATGGTAGAACTGTAAATATTGTACAGAGCAATCTTGGGACTGCTGTGCAAATGGGTCTTGTTCCTTTTGTGGATGCCGTTGATGTAGTACACTTTGTTCCATTAACAGATTACGGTACAAAAAGGAGAACTGTTAGAGCAGAATATCCACAGTGATTTTTTGTCTTCATGGTCACAGAGCAATGGTCTTATGCTCCAAGCACCTGCTGTCAATACTTTGTACTGGTTTCAAGTTCCATTAGGTTAAATTGCCACCGTCATCTTAAATAAAATTAAATCGAACCCCCCCCCCCCCCCCCGCCTGGTGTCATAACTTACCATCACCACCACGACAGCCTTTTGCCCTGATCCACCTTCAACCTCACCAAAATCCTGATACTATAAAATATAGGAAGTTCTGTCACATGGGGGATAGGACAGGAGGTTGGAGTGGTCAGGTATATCAATGAAGTGACAGGTGTGCGTTTGAGTTACCATCCTCAGTGTCTTGTCTTTCTATTTCAAGCAGCGTCTACCATATATTGGACTGTATTACACTTTTTCATAGCAGGAATGTATATAGATCTCAGGCTTTACTAGGCACATCTGAACAATGCCGCTCTTTTGTACACATTTTTAGCCTCGTGTGATTCTTTTACTGCTAGAATGTGCTATCGGAAGTAACATGCAATCTGCTTTATCAGAACTTCTTTTCAACTGTCCAGACCACCAAACAAGAGAAAGCAAAAATGGTTTCTTGTTTCCCTAACAAATAACGAGTCTTGTGACTCCTCTCAACACCACACCCCCTGGCCCCTGGCCAGCTTTCCTGCTACAAATATTTAGCTACAAATGTCCAAATGTTACCAGAAAACATAAACAAAATAAATGAAACATTATCAAAATTTGTATATTTTCAGCGATGGTGCTGCCCTTCTAACAATGCTGAGCTAGGCATTGACCACCAAGTGCCATTATAGTAAATAGAGTCCTACCTCAAAGATAGTAATGTCCATAGCATAGGAGCAGCAGCGGCCATCTTGATGAGGACCCAAAGAAGCCAGAGCTGAGCTGTGTTAGGAGGTGTGCCAGGAGCCAGAGAGAGAAAGTAGGCTGAATTTCTACCCTTTGCTGAGGGCTGTGTTCCAGAGGTGCTGCTGGGCTGAGAACCAAACTGTAGGGAGCAGTGCAGCAAAGGGAGAGAGACAGCTAGCTCCAGATAGAGAGAAATAGATTGGCTGCAGGGAGCTACTGTCACCGAGCAATATAGGGCAGAGCCACAAAGAGTGGTGATCACAACTGCAGAGCAGTGTCCAGAGTCCTCAAAAGTAAGACTGCTGACTCCAGGTGAGAACTCTGAGATGTGTTTCTGCTGGACTAATTTGGCTTGAGAGGGGAACCCTGTGTGTGCATAGCAAGGACTCTCCCCAGGCTTCCAGGGGACTGCCAGAGGCCAGCATTTGTCCTGAAAATCTTCTTGACCATCAATGTTCTTTAAAGAGGAAGTAAACCCTCCTCTGACACTTGTACCTATAGGTAAGCCTATGATAAGGCTTACCTATAGGTACTGTAAATATCTCCTAAACATGTACCGTTTAGGAGATATTTACCTTACATGCAGCCAGTGACGTCACTGGCGCATGCGCTCTGAAGGAACGGCCGCTCGTGCCGTTCCTTCAGAGCCCCGTGCCGTGACTGTCGGCTCCCGCGCGCGTGCGCGGGAGTGACGTCACCGCAGCTCCGGCCAATCAGATGGCCGGATGCCGCGATCCCGGAAGACGGGCGACATCCAGCTAAGCGGGCGGCACGGCGGGGGCTCGTTCTAAGGTAAGTATTTCATAATGAGCTAGTATGCGATGCATACTAGCTCATTATGTGTTTCTCTTGCAGGGTGAAAAAGAAAAAAAAAAAAAGAGTTTACAACCTCTTTAACTTAACTGTCTTTTGAAGACCTTGCCACCATTTAGGGGTGGCTCGAGACTTTTATTTTGGAGAATTCCCCCCCCCCCCCAACTTGTGAATACAAACCCTCTACAGTGCATCCAGAAAGTATTCACACCACCTCACTTTTTCCTTATTTTGTTACGTTACAGCCATATAACAAAATGGATTCAATTCATTATTTCCCTCAAAATTCTACAAACAATACCCATAGTGACAATGGGAAATTAGTATGTTTGAAATCTTTGCAAATTGATTAAAAATAAAAAATGAAAAAAAAAAATCACATGTACATATTCACAGCCTTTGCCATGACGTTTAAAATTGAGCTCAGGTGCATTCAGTTTCCACTGATCATCCTTGAGATGTTTCTACAACTTGACTGGAGTCCACCTGTGGTAAATTCAGTTGATTGGACATGATTCAGAAAGGCACACACCTGTCTATATAAGGTCCCACAGTTAACAGTGCATGTCAGAGCACAAACCAAGTCATGAAGTCCAAGGAATTGCCTGTAAACCTCCGAGAGAGGATTGTATCGAGGCACAGATCTGGAAAAGTGTAGAGAAATATTTCTGCAGCATTGAAGGTCCCAATGTCCCAATCTTCTTCTGGTGTATATGACCATGTTTAACACTCATATACATAGCTAATTAAGGAATCCAGATAGCACCATGCTCACCTTTAGAGAAAGGCAACAGCAATCTGAAGCTCACTTTTACCATCAAATAAAGAAAACCAGCGGAAAAAAAAATGTTTCTATTAGAGCCAACACTGATGCGTCTTATGCCCATTGACTGAATTTGCCGGACCCCAAAGAACCCAGGACTTTGTTAAAGTATTACTAAACCCACAACAGTAAAATCAGTCTGTATATACAGTAAAGCATGCTTGTTATACTCACTGTGGAACCTAAGGGGTTAATCCATTTTGTAAAAAGGCTGTTTGATCCTGTCTTCTCTGATCCTCCCCTTCTTCCACAGTCTACAATCCATCTGCTGATAGCAGAGAGCTTCGGGGTCACTCTGCACATGCTCAGTTTGGTGTGTATTGCTAGAGTGTTTTTTTTTTGGGGGGGGGGGGGTGCATGTGATCAGCACAGGGCCAATAGGTCAGGGGTCATACAGCCTCATAGGACAGTCAGAGGGGAATGAAACTCATCCTGCAAGTTTTAACCAGTGCTCAGCCTAGACACTGATAGGAGTCAAAAGACTGCTATATACCACTGATGAGAAAATGTATTTACAGTGCTCAACACAAATGAGTACACCCCAACAGATTTATCAGAGAACCTTTACTTTCCTTTCAGAATAAACATTTTCTATGGGACACTATACTACAAAATACTCCCACAAATGCAGGCCATTGATTGCAACTAAGATTTGTTAATTTGCACAAATAAAAAGTATTTTTTCTAACAAATTCATTCAAGACCATGTTGCAAAAATATATACACTCCAATAAAATTCTTAGGAGCAAAGCTAAACTTTAGACAACAAAATCCTATTTAACAAGAATTGAACTACAGGTGAGTCTAATTATTCATTAAACAGGTGTCCAGCAGACAGTTGGTTATAAAAGAGCGTTACTTAACCACTTTACCCCCGCTCACTGCGGCACAGTGGCTCGTTCCCGTCCAGCGACGTAGACCTACGTCGCTGGACTCCTCCCCTTGTGGGCAGCGCTCGCACGCCGCCGGAGGCTCGCTCCCGCTGTATTCAGTCACAGCGTGAGTCGGGCCAGGGGAGGAGCAGCGGCGATCGCCGCTGCTCTTCCCCGATCGTCAGGGAATCGAGTTTGGAGATCCGCCCGCTTGTGTAAACAAAGCGGGCGGATCTCCTAAGTGACAGGCAGTGACAGATCGGAGTGTTCAGCATAGCTGAACCTGCGATCTGTCCCTGTGTCACTCAGTCACCTCCCCCCACACACGTTAGTAAGCACCAGGCATACATTAACCCCTCCCTCTCCAATAAAATTAACCCCTTCCCTGCCAGTGTCATTTCTACAGTAACAGTGCATATTTATAGCACTGATTACTGCAGTAATGTCACTGGTACCCCCAAAAGTGTCAAAAATGTCAGTCAAGGGTCCGATCTGTCCGCCGCAATGTCACAGTCCCACAAAAAAAATCGCAGATCGCCGACATTACTCGTTAAAAAAAAAAAACACCAAAATTGACAGAAATCTTTCCCTTAGTTAGTAAACGCAATAACTTTTGCGCAAACCAATCAAAATACGCTTATTGTGATTTTTTTTACCAAACATAGGTAGCAGAAAATAAATTGGCCAAAAATTTTTAAAAATTTAGATTTTTACATTTTTTGGGGGGGAATTTCTTATTAAAAAAATTTAAAAAATATTGTTATTTTTTCAAAATGTACGCTCTTTTTTTGTTTATAGTGCAAAAAGTAAAAATCGCACAGGTGATCAAATACCACCAAAAGAAATCTCTGTTTGTGGGAAAAAAAGGACGTAAATTTCGTTTGAGTACGGCGTTGCATGACCGTGCAATTGTCAGTTAAAGTCGCACAGTGCTGAATCGCAAAAAGTGGCCTGGACGTAAGACAGCAAAATCCTCCGGTGGTAAAGTGGTTAAAGTGGATGTAAATCTCATTCATGAAATTTAACCTGGGCACATATATCTGTAGTTTTTAGCTATCTCTCTCCTAAGCCCTGCATGCCTAGAAGACTTGGTGCTGTCCTTACAAATCATGGAGGTCATACAAAATACTACATATAGTAGCTTTTTGAGTAAAACTGGAGATTTTGCAATCTAAGTTATATTTGTAACCTTACTTCCATGTAATAAGCAAAACAAATGTTCTATAAGACTCAGTTTTGTCAAAATGTTGGAAATTGTTCTTGTGTTCATTGAGATATTGATTTAAATCTTACTTTTCAAAAGGTGTGTACATTTATGCTGAGCACTGTAGAAGTTTATATTTACAAAAACTATTGCATTTCCATGTTCTGTGTACTGTGGGAGACGAGATATAGTGAATGCAGGCTCCTGGGTTTAGTAACACTTTAAGTACTTTCATTCTTAGTCCTTTATTGTTTTCTGTTGTTGTATTGTCTCTTTTCTTTTGTAATTCATTTTTCTTAAAATATTTTGTTTGCATTGTTGTACCTTTTCCCTTATTAAACAATATTTCAAAATAGTTCAAATTATCTCTGATGCACTAAGACAGAATTTAAAGAATTCTTGTCTCATTAAAGAGTGCTATTATATTGTACATTTCTGAAATATTGCTGTCTATCATAAGAGTATGTATTACAGACACCTATTAAAAGTCCTAAAAACTCTTTCTGGATCTCACAGCAGAACACCAGTGAGGAAATCTTTGGCTGACTCGATGAGCTCCCAGGAAGGTAAAATTATAGTAAGTATGGATGACAATTTTCTGTATGCATCATGTCAGCCTACCTTTGGGAAGTAGCTAGCATTCCAGGAAAAAGGTGGGAAAAAGCACTAAAAACTGCACTGGAATGCCAAAAAGATATTTTATATTAATCACACATCAATTGGCCAAGCTATCAACATAGCTAATTAGGGAATTCAGTTAACACATTGCTCACTTTTACAGAAAATCCAACTGAATTTCAGCTTTCCCAGGAAAAATGCCTCTTTTGCAATAGTTGCATAACCCAAAGTCAGCAACTGAGGCAAAGAGGAAGCAGCTGAGTGACAGGCTCTATGATGTTGGTCCCTAGACCTTGGCAAACTAATGGATTTAGAGTACAGAATTAGTAGATTATGACACACCTATCCTTTTTTCTGCCAGTGTACAGTTATTATCAGAATGTTCACCTGGTAAGCTAAGAATAACAGATTGACCTGGAAAAGTGATCTTACATGCATTGTCAGTAAAATCTTTGTGGTTTGGAGCCGGTCAGAGGACATGAAAGGATCCGATGAGGATCTGAGAGGAAGTGTTAGAGGTTACCCTGCCATAGAAGGAAGCGGTGGAGAACCTGGGAAAGCGTTAAGATGGACTCATCTAGTTTATTTCTGCATATACTGCGAGTTCTGGGTGCTTTTGGAGACCACTGGTGCTAAGAAGGTAAAGAATGCTGGGACAGCTTAATGGCTCTTTTCTGTACTGCTGTCCACTGTTTTGGTAGGAGTCTACTAGTACCTTTCTGTTTGTTCTGGGTGTCTTAAGCCCTTATCCTGAAATTTTCTTCAAGTGAGCAAAATAAGCTCTTGTGTGTTTTGTTCTAAAAGTTACTGGCGCCCATCCTTCTATACCTGTTCACATCCCACCATGCCCAACTGCCTATTCCCTGAGGTGAAATGTGAGCCCATCCTGACACCGGGGGTCAGGAGGGTGCTACACACACATGTATAAAGTACTCGAAACCCATACTTGAGTAAAAGTACAATTGCTCGATCAAAAAGTGACTTGAGTAGAAGTGGAAGTGCTCTATCAAAAAGTGACTTGAGTAGAAGTACTAAAGTATTCAACATTTTTTGTATTTAAGTATTGCAAGTAGTTTTTTTTTTTTTAATTTTGCTACTCAAGTACTGAAAGTAAAAGTACCAGTAGTTTTTAAAAAAAAAATTCTACTCAAGTACTGAAAGTAACAGTACAAGTACTGTGTTATGTAGTTATTAAAGAAAGAAGTCAAAAGTTTGCACATCATATTGTTTTTTATTATTTCAAATGATTAACCTAAAGGACAATCACAATTCCTTTGGCTGTAACTTTTTGTAAACGAAAACAGATAAAGTATGTCCTCACTTTCCCCTTTTAAAGCATCCCTCCTTCTCTTCCCTGCATGTTTTTTTTTTTCTCCACAGCCTTTTGGTGCGCTAAATCATATATAAACCAATGTAATATACAACAATATATTCCAATAATGAAGTAAAGGAAGAGTGTATGAAATCAAAGTAAATAAAAAGTCCATATATATAATGCCATAATACCATATATATGTGACAAAACAAGATTAATATATTTTCAAAGGTGCAGGAATCAAACAGGTGCTATTCCAAATAATAGGTGCAGACTCCCACCACCTTGTGGATTTCCCCCTTACCCGGCGGATGAAGGTGAGTGCAAAATAATATCCAAATAGACTCTTCCAGTGAAACAAAACTGCAAAACCTGTGCTCTCAACTTCCAGTGAAAAAAGCTAAATCAGCCTCTTACCAGAAAAAAGTTCTATGTACGCTTGTGACTCTCCTTGGTTGGAGGAGGTTCTCTTCCCCTTAACAGCAGATATGTAGACCATTTTATTTATACATACAGTAGCATTTATTTTCGTATGCGCTGATTTACACATGACATTATACACATTTTTTTGAGCTTCATGAAACCTGCCATCTACTGTTCTGGCAGTGGTAATTTTTATAATTGTAACGAGTAACTATGCAGCACAAAAAAAAAATATCAGAGTAGAAGTATTGAAATCATCGAAAAAATGTAGTGAAGTAAAAGTGGAAGTAGGAGAAAAAAATTCTACTCTAGGAAAGTACAGATACCGCCTTTTGGTACTTAAGTACAGTAGTGAAGTAGTTCTACTTAGTTACTATACATCTCTGGTGCTACAACACCTTAAAGAGAACCAGTCACTAATGATTATTTGTAGCAATTTGAATCTCTTTTCTTTATTTGTAACAATAGTGCAATCCTACCTCTCAGGGATTACTCAAGGTTTTATTAATTAATCTGTTCCTGTCAGCACATAAGTGTCAGGCTTTATTGCTGCCTATCATCTGCCTTGGTTGATAAAAGACACACAAAATACATGAAAAAAAGCTATAAATACTTTATGTTTTGCATAACATGAAAATCAGATCCTACACTGCTTTGTTTTGCATTGTATATTTCAGATAATGCTACCCTAGGGAGGACTAATAAGGGGCACCTGGCCTGTGTATTAACTTCCTGTCCCAGGGCATTACATTCCAGGGTTGTTAGCACCAGAGCTACCTTCTGAGCAACTAGTGAAAGATGACCCTCACCTATCAATCCTATTTCAAGATGTGATGATAATGAGATCTAGGCACCCCTAAAACAAAGTACAAAATACCATGATATCCTTAAAGCGGAGCTTCACCCAAACTGGAAAGATCAGCTTGTTCGCACCCTCCACCCCTCCGCTGCCACTTGTGCCATGTTTTGGCGGGAGCAGGTACCTGGTTTTGACAGGTACCTGCTCCCACTCCCAGGTAAGATCACTGATCGGCGATCTACGACATTCCTGACCCCTCCTTATTCCCCCCGCTTTCCTGTGTGTGTCCCAGAAGATGGCAGGACCATTCAGAAAGCACAGTGCGAGTTGTGCATGTGCAGTAGGAAACCGGCTGTGAAGCCTGAAGGCTCCACTGCTGGTTTCCCTTACTTACAACACCGGCGCCTGCACCCAAAGCCAATTAAATAATCAGCTTGGGCTGTCAACATTGGGGGATCCCTGGACAGGTAAGTGTCCTGATATTAAAAGTCAGCAGCTACAGTATTTTGGAGCCCTGCTTTAAAGAGGAACTAAACTCTCCCCCTATGAAGCTGTTTTATAAATAAGCCAGTGTAGCAATGTATTCCAACACATTCCATATTAAAAATAACCCCCAATTGTTTGTATCTTACTGTTTTGCATTCGTTTTTTTCGTTTAAAAATCCTACTTTCGGGGATAAGCAAATGTGATTTTAACTACTGTCTTCTCAGTCAGTCTTGCAATTTACTTCCGCCCTTTCTGTTAGCCTGACTATTAATCTCACACATGCCCATTGGGTTCTTAGCAAGCTTCGTTCCAGTTATCGGCATCTCTATGACAACCATGTCCCGTGGCTCATCCCTGCTGCAGTGTGCTGTGAAGTTTACACCCCCTAAGACGTGTAAGGTCGCATGGGGTGTATCAGGAGATTATTATCGTGGGATCTCAGTGCTGTGCTGCACAGAGTGGATATGACGGACGGGGCATGCACCTCTATGGACTGACGGCACAAAGAGCGTGCCATGAATCAGGTGAAAGATACCCATGCGCCGGTGATATCAGCAAATGCAATGGGACAGATTACAAGAAAATGGAGCAAGTAATGGCATTTACATACAGGGATTTAAACTTTTTGTAGCAAAACTTATGGGGGAGAGTTTACAACCACTTTAATCTGTTTAAGTTCATCAGTTTGTGGCACAAGTTACATTTAAATCTTTTATCTGCAGAACCATCATACACTTGGGCCACAGACATTTTGAATTTCATTCCAACAGACAATTTTTAGATGGTATAAACATTTCACTTCAAAAGAACTTTAGGTGAACTCAGAAACTTTCATTGAAAATGCTGCAATAACAATAATTAGACCAATTCCGCTAGGATCTTGGCATCCTAGAGGCATCCACGAAGCCGCTGTTGCCCTTGTAGAAATCACCAAAATATCTTCTGGAGGGAAGACCCAAAGCCATGAAAGACTGTCCAATTATCCAAACTATCCACGACAAGATGATCCTTTGTGAAGCCACTTAACCCTTCCCAGAGGCTTCCAAGAGGGTTAAATAGATTCCCCACCCATCTTAATTTCTTTGTTCTACTCAGGTATTTGGAAATGGCTTTCCAGTTTTAAAGAACAGAGGTAGTGACCTTCAAAAGAATAGATGGAACTGGGTGCAAAATAACTTTGTCAAGAAAGATCTGACAATAAAGAAGCTTTGAGGAATAGGTCTGAATTTCTGGCACTCGTCTGGCTGATGTCACCACCGTCAGAAAGACTGACGTCAGAGTAAATAAACCGGATGAGGTAGTATCATCCTCCCAAAAAGGTTTACTCATTAACCTCCCTGGCGGTATGATTCTGTCAGGAATTCTGTTCCAAAAGCGGTACAATTCTTTTCATGGAAATTTGGCGTTATGTATTATAGGCCTACAATTCTTAGTAATTACTGATTTAAACCTGACCAAAACAAGTCTCTAGTAGACATCCCAGATGTGATAAATTTGAAACACAAACACGTGAATTATAATCGAATCAATAATATTATTTTATTATTTAATATATAATATATATAATAAAATTATATTATTGATTAGATTATAATTCATGCGTTATATATTATATATATATGTGTGTGTATATATATATATATATATATATATATATATATATATATATATGTGTGTATATAGATATATATATATGTGTGTGTGTGTATATATATATATATATATATATATATATAATATATATATATATATATAACGCATGAATTATAATCGAATCAATAATATAATTTTATATATATATATGTGTGTGTGTATATAGGTATATATATATATATATATATATATATACATATATACATATGCATATATATACATATGCATATATATATATATATATATATATATATATATATATATATATATATATATATATGCATATATATATATATATATATATATATATATATATATATATATATATATATACATATATATATATATATATATGCATATATATATATATATATATATATATATATATATATATATATATGCATATATATATATATATATATGCATATATATATATATATATATGCATATATATAATATAAAATGTGTTATGTGTTTTGTGCAACTTTTTTTTTTTTTTTTTGACTTTCCCTCCCTAGTTCCGCTCCCATGCAGCATTGCTGCTGCAGGGAACGGAACTAGGAAGTCCTCCTACCGACAGACGAGCGGCGGAGATCTCACTGGCGGTCACAGCAATGAGAGCTCATCGCTGGATCGCCAGGATAAGGTAAGAGAAGCTCCGCTGCGCTGTCTGCACGCTCTGCCCATTGACCCCGAGCGTGACTCGGGGATACCGCTAATAGCAGAAAATTCCTACCCCGAGTCACGCTCGGGGATACCGATAAGGCGGTTAAAGCATGAAGAACCAGAGGACTAAAGACTATTTAGAAAAGACTGACCTTAAAGCAGAACTTCAGTCTCGCAATCAACATTGACTATTTTTAATCCTTATGCTGTTAGCATTAGTAAATAGATTGGAAAATATATTATATTTACTTCTTTTAAACTGTTTTTACATTTATTCAATTACTTCCTGGTTTCCAGGTGTAGACAAATGATGTCCTACATTTTTAAGAAATTATCAGGAGGGGAAGAGAGGTTTTCTCAGCTAAGCACACCCAGCTGCCTGCAAGCCTGACCTAAGATCATGGATTCCAGGACATAAAACATAAAATATCTGCCCATTAAGATGGCTGTGCCAGAAATGCTAGGGGGTGTGAAAGTGATTTCTGAACAAAATAAAGCATAGAGACATGAATGTTTGAGTTTGCTTTAAATATTAAAAATGAATTAAATTGCATTTTTGGTTTGTGGTGCTCAGATGAAGTACTTCTGTTTTAAAGGAGGCCTCAACGTCAAGACTGCTGTTATAAATGCACCACCAATAGTTCTTCCTATTGTGCTGTAACTGAAAACCTTGTCTAGGGCTGACTTAAAAAATTCCAAAAAACTATTCCGCGAAGAAGGTTAAACTGCCTGCCTTTCACTATCTCATAGAACTTCTTACACATTCTATAATACAATGCATAGCATTAGAAGAAAGCTTCCTGGACTTGAGCAAAGTTCTCTGGATGTCTTCAGCAACATTCTTCTGGGTTACCCTGCACCTTCAACTACCAGGCTGTCAAACTGAGACACCTCAAATTGAAATCATATCTGCCGCCTTGAAGGAGGAGATCTGCTATAGGGAGCCCAATTGGAAGAAAATCTGTGCTGAAATTTTGAGCAAGGACATGTTATTTGTTCCCCCTTGATTCGACCCCGTAGGAGTGGAGAGGCCAATAATGCCTCTCCTGTTGCCATCAGTTCTAGGTGAATTTAGGAAGGCACGCATACTATATGCCTTAGGAAACCTGGTCAGAACAATGTGCTCTCTAACCCTTCCGGCTAACATTGGTGGTAAGTGTGGTCACCTCTGTGACTGTTAGAATTGAGCCCTGACTCAGGTTGACAGGCTTTGTCCACCATGCACATGATTGCTTTGATGAACATGGGATAAAACATTTCCAGGACCAGAGACTGACTGTCCCACTGCTGCAGAAATAAGAACATAAGATGTCCGTGGTGAAAATAAGCACTGGCCACTGTAGGTGTGGTAGTTTTCATCAGGCCCAGGACCCTCATGTGCCATCCTCAAAGTCTGCCAAAATAATTGGAAAATCTTTCTTTCTGGTAGAAAGACTCTGCCTATTTCTGAATGTAAGACCTGTATACTCTAGTGTCTATGAGAGTCTCAGCTGGCTCTGAGTCTTCAGAATGAAGCAGATAGAGTTTAGAAAGCCCATGCTCAGGAGAAGAGGATGGATCCTGCATATCCACTGTACTCGGCTTCTTAGCTAGAGAAGACTTGCTATAGATTTTCTTTTTTTTTTAAACTTCTTTTTATTGTTTTCGGAAATAAGGCAGAGGTACAAAACAGAGCTTCTGGGCATATCCCTGCTCAAGGTAGTACAATAATACACAGAAACGTAAAAAAGAAAAAACAGAACACAAAAGCAAGATAACCTAGAGTAAAACTAAAAAGAAAAACCCCACCCCTGCTACTAATATAACTAAAGGAAGACCCCAGACTGTTAGGACCAGCATAACAAGATAATAAAGTATCCTTAGGAAGGTATCAGCTCTATACTACCCCATGGGCTGAGAGATCAAGAAAACATTAGTCATGGAACTGTAAAATATTCTAAAAAACTATAAAAGGCAGGGGGCGATTTAAATACAGGACCACACATAGGCCGGTCTTAAGGAACATTGGTAGCAGCATCAGAGTCTTGTTGGTCTACAGCAGTGGTGTCTGATTCCAACCAGATGTCCCACACTATGGGAAATTCTTTCAGGCAGCCTCAGGATATATACTTCGTCTTGTAAAGGGGTATGGCAGAATTCACTAACATCTTCCAAACTCACAGAGTAGGAGCAGATCCCGACTTCCATTGAACAATAATAGCTTTCCTAGCATAGAACAATAGTAGACCCAACAATGTACGAACAGCTCTGGTGGGGGCCAAGGGGGCCCTAACGCCCCTAAAAAAAGCATTTTGAAGTGCTTCAAAGGACCCCATGTAGGCTGCTTCAAGAACTACCGCAGAGTTTTTATCTTCTGATGTTATCTGAGAGCAATTATGAGCATGAGAGAGAATTTCAGCTAAGAAATATAGGTAGAAATCCAGGCAGGCCAGTCCGCCTTGAGTCCATGGTCTCTGAAGTAGAGATAATTGAAATCTATGTGGACTGGATCCCCAAAGGAAGCTGGTGATGTGTGAGCTAAAACTTTTAAAAACAGACTTTGGTATCCATACCGGAGAATGGCGTATGACATACAGATTGATCCTATCAATAAGGGATAAAGGCAGATTACTCCAGGACTTTAATTTGGCTTTAAACACTTGTTGGAGAGGGTCCAAGTTAAGTTTGCTAAATTCCTAAATCCTGGGGGAAATGTGTAGTCCAAGATATTCAATGGTGTCTGCACATTGTAGGGGGGCAGATGTATATATTGCCCCAAGGGCACCAGAGTCCACAGGTAAAAATAAGAGATTTGTTGCAATCAACTTTCAGCCTGGATCTTATCTACATTATTACATACTCCTGGATGCTCAGGGGTGCCCATACTTTGTGTAGAATCCTGGAGTTCTGGTTAGTCGCCTATAATAGATGTGGTGGTCTGCTAATCCTATATTCTTTCTTTCATTAGTACCTGAGATGGCAGTAACCTTACGTTTAGTGTCCTGGAATGTCCGGGGTCTTAATTCAAAATGTTAACGTTCATTGGTATTTGATTGTCTTAAAAAATATAAACAACATTTAATTATCCTGCATGAACTCATTCATAGAGCTCCAGGATTCTTTCTTTGAAAACGGCTCATATTGCTGGGGCCTACCACGCCACCTTTTCCTCCTATGCTAGGGGTTTACCTACATTAGTGACGCAGGCTTTACCCATATCTATACATGCTGTAAAAACTGATATTTATGGGTGATATGTAATTCTAGTTATTAATGTGTACAATAAGTTCTTGACATTGGTAAATATATATATATATATGTGCCTTCTCCCTTCTCGTTTTCTCATTTGGATGATATGTTCAGAGCAACTTTTGCGATAGCGGGAGGGCAGATCTTTATCATGGGTGACTTTAAGGTATTACTAAATCCAGATCCTGCATTCACTATATCTGGTCTCCTACAGTACACAGAACATGGAAATGCAATTATTTCAGTAAATATAAACTGATAAATACCTTTTCTCATCAGCTGTGTATAGCAATTAAAGCAATTTTGTGACATGTATCAGTGAGTGCTGATAGTTTGTAGGAGTCATTTTTATTTCTTCCAGGATTGTCCTATCTGGCTTCAAGACCATTAATTATCTGTCTGAACATGTCTAAACAGTGCTGATTGACCCTCTGCTGATCACATGTACCCTCTCAAGAAAAATAAATAAATAAAAATCAGCCATCAGTCAAGATGTGATATCCCACCCACTGTGTTCTTTTTAGTTACTGGGCATGGAGGAGGAAGGGGGACTGGGCTGTCATTTAGGATCTGTATACACACCCAAAAGTTTGATGTTAATACCATGTGACCTGAATTGCTCAGCTAAAACCAGGAAGTGTTCTCTGAGCAATAGAGACCAAACTGAGCATGTGCAGCTGAACTACACTTACTGTGCTTATCTGGACTCCTCCAGGAGGGGAGGATCTGTGCATACATGATCACACAGCCTTTTTACACAATGCCAAGGATTAATCATTTAAGTTACACAGTGAGTATACCAAGCATGTTATTCTGCATCTATTTGACTGTTGTGGGTTTAGTAACACTTTAATGCGGGATGGATCCCTCCATGGACAGGTTGGCGACATCTCCAGGCTTACCGGTTCCCTTAGCAGGATGGCTGTCTACTTATGGGCTTAGGGATGTTTGGCATTACAAACATCATGATCTTAAGGAATATTCTTGTTACTCTGAGACGCACAAGTCGTTATCCAAAATAGACACCATTCTTGCTGAGGGTGAGTGGTCGGGTGTGGTGGATGCGGTTGAATATATTTTCCCAAAGCACTTTGTAACTATTCTCCTATCTCTCTCCCTCTCAACCTGGGCATCCGGCAGGGTATCCATCACTGGCGTATGGAGGCTAATTGGTTGCAGGAGGAATATGTTACGATATAATGCATGCAAGCCATTCATCATTTTAGGGTGGACAACGGGGCAAGTGAGTCCTCCCTGGTTCAATGGAAGGCCTTTAAGGCAACTTTGAGGGGGGTGTTTATAGCAAAGGTATGTGGCTTCATGGGGCAGCTGGCCTCCACAGTAACAGAGAGGGAGATGGCTGTATCTTTGGCTGAGGCAGCTTACATCCAGGATCCTGTTCAGAGTACGCTGGTGGAGTGGCAGCAGGTGACTCGAGATTCCCGTTCGGTTTTGACAGCCCAGACTACCAAGAATATGCTGGGCCAAAGGAGGCGCATATTTGAGTTTGAGGATAAAAAAAGTCTCTTGCTGGCATAGCTGGCCCAACCTGACTATGTGCTTGTGCATATAGGTGTCATTTCTACATTCCGGAGGGTTTATGTCAATGAATTGGCTGAGATGCTGCAGATGTTTACACAATTTTATAAGGAACTATATGTGTCCCATGCCTCTCCGAGTTCAGCGGCTTTGCCAGCTTATATTATCAGGAATAGCACTTCTTGAGTTATCAATGAAGTATAGATAGTTGCTTGATAAGGATATTACTTTGGAGGAGATTGGGGTGGCTATTGCCTTCATTTCTCCTCGTAAGTCTCCTGGGTTAGATGGTCTCCCCTCAAGGTGGTATGGAACATTCAGTGAACTTTCAGCCCCATGTCTGTTGCAGTTCTTTAAAGTGATTGTTACACCCCCCCCCCCCAAAAAAAATGATCCTCCTGTCCCTTTAAGGTACAAGTTGTAGCATGGTGCTTTTGCTTTGTCATATACCCCTTTCTACTGTATCTCTTACAATACCTGGCTGGTCCCGACTTTCCCCCTGAGAGCTGATCACATTTATCTTTTTTTTTTTTTTGCAAACTTTTTATTTGGGATAAAATGGTGGTACAAAAGAACATTGTATATCAACAAGCATGGTATTACAAATAGATTCTTATCAGTGTACAAAAGATAGGATATATAGTCGAATCATTGTAGTTGTCAGTCAGATAAAAATAGAAGAAATATTTTGTGGTTAGTGTCACAGTATATTGTATATTTCTAACGGCATCTTTACTCAGCAACGTGATTTAAGGCAAAGGATCAACAACTTATCAAAGTTATTATTATCTGAATTAAATTGGTGTTTAAACCAGGGGTCCCATTTATTGTCATAGAAGTGGGTAGAGAGCTGACCACATTTATCATGGCTGCTGAGCTATGAGATTGTGGTCTGAATACGTGCCTCCATCATTGTAGCTCTCCTCTGTGCGTCTCTCCATCTCCTCCCTCTCCCCCCTCCTCCCCCTCCCTCTCCCTGTCAGTTACTTAGCTCTCTGTAGCTAGCTTTGGGAGCATGACCTCCTCCACTCCCGCTCCTCCCCTCCCCTCCACTTCTCTCCTCATCGCCCCTCCCATCCCCACTCCACTCCACCCCTCTCTTTCCCTACAGCTTTCAATGACCATAATGTTTACCTGAAGCTGCTCCTACCCACCTTGTAGTAGAAGCAGCATTGTGTCAGTGTAAAATGGGGGGGGGGGGGGGGACAGGTATCAGCTACCAATCGGTGCTGCACACAGAGAGTCAGAGAGCAGATTTCTCATCTGACTTAGTATCTTAGATACATCTGAGGGGATCTGTGGCCCCTCCTACTCGGCTCTCTTCGCTCAAGATAAGGACAGCAGGAGGGACATGTGACAGCTACTAAAAAGAAAAAAAAAAGGTATTTACGATTGCAAAAACAAAAAGAAAACACACTGCACTGTAATCACCTACAAACAAGGATGTTCAGACTATTGGGAACATTTAAGTTTACAACCACTTCAAATTGGTGAGAGAGGATGGTAGTTTGCCACCCTCTTTCAGAGAAGCTCTTGTAGTTTTGATCCCTAAGACGGGGAAAGACCCTAAGGAGTGTGACTCCTACCGCCTGATTTCGATGATGAATGTTAACACTAAGATTCTTGCAAAAATTCTGGCAGATAGACTTCAGGTGGTTATACTGAAACGTATTAATGCGGACCAAACTGGGTTCATGCCTGGTGTGCCCAGATGAATATCAGGAGACTTTTTGTTAATCTTCAGATTCTTCATGACAATTTCGGTGCAAGGGTGGTGGCCTCGCTGGATACCAAGAAGGCCTTTAACTGGACTTATCTATTTCATCTGCTAGAGTCTTATGGCTTTGGGCCTACCTTTGTAACTTGGGTAAGATTGCTATACACTGACCCATTGGTGAGGCTGCGTGTAAATGGTATTATTTCCAAACCCTTTTCCATATAAAGGGGAACTAGACAGGTACGTCTTTTGTTACCCCTGCTGTTCGCCCTGGCCATGGAACCTCTGGCTGCCAAATTACGCTTGAGTGAATCCTTTACAGGTTTTCGATTGGGTCAAATGGAGGAGCGTGTGTCACTGTATGTGGATTACATGCTCCTGTATTTACAAGACCCGAGCTTCTCACTATCTGCTGCATTTGCTTCTCACTATCTGCTGCATTCAGGAGTGTGGGGATTATTCTGGGTTCTGTATAAACTAGTCCAAGTTGTCTATGTTTCCTATTGATGTAGTCTCGGTGGTACCTGGGGATTGCCCTATCCCACACCAGATCTTATAGGTATCTGGGGATTCAAATTAAGATCCTAATCTTTAAATTTATGGATGTCAATCTGTCCCCAATAATAGGGGTGTTTTGGGAGAAAGTGCACAAATGGCAGGCATTACCACTCCCCTTGATGGGGCGCATACATTTTTCAAAATGATATGCCTCCCTAAGTTCTTGTATGTATTATCTAATTCTCTTGATTATGTGCCGAAAATAGTTTTGAAGGGTATAGATCCTATCATTGTTGGTCTCCCAGGCTCTCATTGACTGCTCTGAAATGACCTTTTGCCATAGGGGGGACTGGCATTGCCCGATTTCTGGTCAAATTATTTTGCCTCTTAACTGATTTTTCTTCATTGGAGGTTTTATCCCCAGAACACAAGTGTGACCACCATGTTACAGGCAGCAGTGGCCACGTCCATTGAGGCTCTACCATATATGCTCTAATGGGGTGGCATCCCTGGCAAAGAAGTGGGCTCAGTGATGGCTCTCCCTGGGAAGATTTTTTGCATTTGCTCCCGAATTATATGTGATAACCCCTTATCTATGTCCCCTAATAATCCCATATGGTTTAATGTGTCCCTAGAAGAATTTTGTAAGCTTCAGGATAGCTTTCTATGGGCCCATTATGGAATTAAATACATCAAATATTTCAAGAGGGTAAACTATGTACTTTTGAGCAGCTGTGAGGGCATTTCTGGATACCCAGAACCTTGTTGAACTCTGACCCTGTCAAGAGGATTTCCAGGTACCAAACGGCCTTGAGTTCTGGGGATGGTGAACTGGTTGAACAAGCTAGGGCTCGATGGCTGGCTGTTGCCCTGGAGTTGTCAGGGGAGATGTGAAAGGAGGTGCTTGATACCTACCTCACTACTGTCATCTCTTCAATGGATAGAATGATTCAGTTGCAGTTTCTACATCAGATGTACTATACACCTGTCGTGGCATACCTATCTCGCATTTTCTGGATACCTTATTGGCCTTTACAAGATACCTTGCTGGATATGCAGGATGCCTTGACTGGCATTTAGAATGGTTATCTTAAACAAAATGTCTTTTGAGTTAATCTCATTTTACTTTGATTTCTTTACATGTGTCACTGAGCTTGCAAAGGCTAAGAATATATCAGATGACCGAAACAGTGGAAATTCCCTATCTCTCAGAATATCAACTCTGTCTGGACAGCTGACCACAAAGCCAATAATATCTTCTAAAAAGCCCCTTTGGAACTTTTATTGAACGTCACCAAGAAATTTCCCATATGACAGAGAATCACGATCTAGATTGACATAATGCTTACTATAATTAGTTGTTAACTTTGATTGGATAAAAGATGTTAATAACAACTCATTTCTTGTACGTCAGATTGTAATGACAAACCCATTTTTGAGTATATATAAACTCCAGAAACGCTGTAATAAATCAGGTCACTATGATTCAGCCATCTTGAGTCTTGTCTGATCTCTTTATATATATAGCTATATATTGTCTGATTTGGTATCACTGACTAACAGGTAACAGGTATTTTGTACCTGAGGAAAAATTCCACAACAATTTGGCGAGCCAGCCAGGAGAGGTGACATCATCTGCGGATGGAGTGAGACATCTGGACTGCATTGGATACACTGAAAATATCTGGCCAGGTAAGCCCATTGTCTGCTTACAATGTTTTTCAGTCCATCCAATGACGTCCAGGTAACTCTGTTTTATTTTTGATGTAATACCCTCTTAAAGAACCTAAACCCTTAGTCGGTGTATATATTGCTACTAACATTTGTTGCGAAAGGTGAGGTTGGGTCAACCCTCACCACTGTGGGTGTCTTGGACACGCAGGAACGTGACCCCCAGTTGTGTTCTGGTGAAGCGGTCTCATTTCGGAGTGTCCATTTGAGACGTAGCAAGCATTGAATGTATATGACTGTTTTAGCCTGACATTTCATATACATGTAAAGGTTTCTATCTCTATGTTATAGTATATATGTAAACATATGCATATGGTAATAGGCTGTTTTTAAGTCCAGGTCACAGAGAACTTGGAAGTTATAGGTAAGTCCAGGTCACAGAGAACTTGGAAGTTAGAGTTATTGGCTGTGTGAGGGCCGAAGTCCAGGTCACAGAGAACTTGGAAGTTATAGGGAAGTCCAGGTCACAGAGAACTTGGAAGTTAGAGGTAATTCCAAGTCACAGAGAACTTGGAAGTTAGAGGTAAGTCCAGGTCACAGAGAACTTGGAAGTTAGAGGTAATTCCAAGTCACAGAGAACTCGGAAGTTAGAGGTAATTCCAAGTCACAGAGAACTCGGATGTTAGAGGTAGTTATTCTATTTTTTGGATAACAGTGAAATGGGAAACTGGGTTTCCGTAGATACCGACCAGGGGTCGATGAGAAAGGTCATTAGGACCATGGCCTTTGAGTGTATGGGTAACAGGGTTACCAGATAAATGGGGCAGACCAGGGAGTTTGCATTCGAAGATTAAATCCTCTGGGAGCATAGTTTTTGGGCTACACAGCCAATTAAAGTGTTCTGTAGTTGGACAGCTAATAATCCTAGTTCTAGGATAACATAAGATAGGATATGGCAGATTTTTGTAAAGTGTATGAAACAGATTTGGCAAGAACAAACTTAAAATCAGTTGCAGAAATATGGAAGCAGGAGAGTATGAAGTTGAATGAGTATTGATATTATGATAAATGAGTTGAAACAAGTATAAACAATAATGTGTTGAATTGTTTCATGAGAAAACACAGCAAATCTTGTATTCATAAGAAAAGTAAGGATGATCGTTGCTCTTTAATTCATAAGCCTGTTGCGGTTTCTTTTAAGACAGGAAAAAAAAACAGGCTCTGTGTCTTTGATATAAAAAGAGGAAGTAGTCCTCTGAGTTTGTAGCACGGAGAAAAAGATTGTTTCTTTATACGATAAATGAACGGCATATGATATTTTTGGGGTTATTCTGTATTAAATTAAACTAAGATGAAAAATAATATGTTGCCCTTAAAATCAGGAATCTTTGTTTAGACATTAAGGGTTACCGCAATTAACATGACCATTGAACCCTATTGGCACTGAGCCAAAAGTTTTAAAATAGAATAACTTTTTATATAATTTTGGTATATTAAGTGGTATTTTAGGGGCATCCTCCGTAACCAAAAGGGGAACCGCTGATAAGATTTTTTTGAAATTCGGGACAAAGTTTTAGAGGATATTTGTTTGAAAGATAAAAGTACATTACTTCCTGTCATTATGGGTGTATAAAAAGTGACCTACTACAAATAGTAAAAAAGACATTAGAGCAAAGAATTGCAGCCAGCCCCTCTCCCCCAGATGGACAGTAAATAAGGTATTCAGCTAACCTGTGTCCGCATGTCCCATCAGAAGCGTACGAGAGGTTTACAGTAGGAATAACAGTAGCAGGGGTGGGAGTGGTTTCCTGCCTGGCTTCAAAGGAAAAGGGGAAGTCATTTAAAAAAAAAAAAATGTTTGTGTTGAGTTAAAATTTCAGTGTTCAGTTTCAGATGAAGTGCCCATTAATCCAGTATGTAGCATATGTCTCTTGCCAGCTTGACCCAGTGATAAAAGGCTCCTCTCTAAAGCCCTGATGAGACCCTTTATGTAGATGGATCATGTTTATAAACAGAGGAGGGTAAGCTTGTAACTGGGTATGCAGTAGTAACAGCAATAAATAAACAAAAGGAATGCAGAGGCATTAAATCTAAAGTTCTAAGCACAAGCAGCTGATGGTTTTGGCAAAGGCCTGTGAATTTTAAAGAGTTAACATTCACATTGACATGATTTTGGTCATATTTTTTGAAAGCTTGTAACTTTTTGACCTCAGCTCAAGTTCTCTCGGTAAGCCAATAAAGCATGCAGATATAATAGAGACTGTTCTTAGTCTTCCAGTGTTCCACCAAGGTGGCCATTTATTAAAAAAACCAAGGCACATGCAAGAGAGGACACAGAAGAAGCTACAGGAAACGCAAGGGCCGACAGAGCAGCGAAGAAGGCTGCACTGGAACAGGTCCCTATCCGGGTACTGACACTCGTAGGAAAGCAACCAACTCCTGTAAGTATGGCAATCTTGATATCATTGCAGAAAAAGCCCCCTCACAGGAGCGTGAGAAGTGGCGGAAGAACAGTGCAACACAGGATGTAACTGGTTGCTGGAGGATGGAGGAGCATTTCTGTCTGATCTCAGGCCCTATACCCGAGGGTGGCAGCCGCAGCTCACGGATCGTGTCATATCTCAAAGACTCTAATGACCACCTTGGTAATGCAACACTGGTTAGCACCAGGTTTTCCTGGAGTAGCTGCAAAATATACTGCTTCTTGTCTTACCTGTGCTAGGTACAATGTTGGTAGAGCTGTAAGCACCCCATAAAAGCACCGCCTAAGTCAGACTGTCCTTTCCAAGGAGTTCAAATAGATTACATTGATTTCCCACAGTCTGGTCCCTATGCACATGTTTTAGTTTGTATAGACATTTTTCAGGATGGCCTGAGGCCTGGCCAGTCTCTAGGGGTACAGTACAAACCACAGGAAAAAGGCCTTTGCCCCAGGTAATGTGCAGGTATAGAATCCCAGAACCTATGGAAAGTGACAGGGGTACTCACTTTACAGGAAGGGTTCTACAAGAGATCCTATCCGCACTAAATATTGAGAAAGCCTTTCACACTCCATATCATTCACAGAGTAGCGGAAAGGTACAAAAGGTTGTATGAAAAAAAAAAAAAACAAGTTGAGTAAAATAGCAGAAACAAGTAGATTGTTTTACGTTTTTTCCTTTGTCAGGAACACTCCCAAGAGAGGTGTGGGTACCTGAAGCAGGTCTCTATTTACCACAGCAATTGCAAGCCACACACTCAGATCTCACTAGATGTGTTGCAGCGCTTTAAAAGCAATTGACAAAAATGCATAATAGTGGGTTTTCATCCCTACCAGATCCAAATGAGGATATTAAGTCATAAAGTAAGGCTACTAAGAGTGAAATTGGTTACACCAACATCCCTCAAGGTAGAAGGGATACATGGATTCACGCCAGTCATTGAAAAAAGGTGGTACAATGATTTTCTTTTAATTTTTAATATGTATGGGAATGTTGGGTATAAAAGAGACAGACAACCTAAGGCCCAATGTACTGTTAAGTTTAAATACCAGGTAGCCAGGAAGTCAGGGTACTCAGGGTGCTAGATATGTCCACAATTACACCCAGAGTCTCAGACTATACCTGTGCTAGTAAACCCACTTGCATTAGAGGATCTAAATCAGACAGAGTTTTCAAAATCCTATAGAAACATTACCAGTGCACAAAAGGACATGTTAATTCCCCCAAAAGTCATAGGGTTTCAAGAATCCTACAGTGTGTATAGAGTTCTATGGAAATAAAACTGATGTGGGGAGGGTGGACTGTTCACAAGCACTGATAAACATATCCTGCCCACAGCTGACTGTGAACAGCCCATGAAATGAAACTTGCATGCATTACAGAAATGAAACTGTTAAACATAAAATATGAGCCATATTAAATGACAATATGGACATTTCTCACCTAGGAGAAGCCCTCAGGTTTCTGTTGTTCAGACAGAAACTGTGGTATTATGCAGAAAAGTTATTAATACCCATTTTCATCCCAGGGTGGTCACATTCAGGGTTGGGAATCTATTGTGTCTGTGGCAATAAGGCCCATAGTTGACTTTCTCAGTGTGTCACAGGAACAGGTACTATAGCCTCTTTATTTCCAATAGTGTCCGCCCATCTTAATGAACACAGTCTTTTGGAGGTTTTGCCTTATCTCCTAAAATAATGAAAGTGGTGTATTTATATTGATGTTTATGATAATTATGATCTCTAGTTATCTGTTGAATTAAAATAATTATGTGTTTGGTTGATAAGGTTACCAAGGCCAAGGAGACAACCTATTTCAACTCTATACGGAAATAAGAAGGGATTGATGATGCTGAGTATGCTGTAATGAGACATCTGTCACCTCAAACCCCCATGTATGAAGTAATCTCCGCCTCAGAACCTCACCAAGACTCGGACACCCCCCACTGAGGTTTGCCCTCTGGGCCAGTGTTCCAAGCGTAAGGGGCTGCTCCCTTGGAGGAATCTGATAAGCGGAATAGGTAGTTAGTTAGCCTGATCAATAAATTCTCAAGAGGGGAGAGATGTCGTGGCATACCTATCTCGCATTTTCTGGATACCTTATTGGCCTTTACAAGATACCTTGCTGGATATGCAGGATGCCTTGACTGGCATTTAGAATGGTTATCTTAAACAAAATGTCTTTTGAGTTAATCTCATTTTACTTTGATTTCTTTACATGTGTCACTGAGCTTGCAAAGGCTAAGAATATATCAGATGACCGAAACAGTGGAAATTCCCTATCTCTCAGAATATCAACTCTGTCTGGACAGCTGACCACAAAGCCAATAATATCTTCTAAAAAGCCCCTTTGGAACTTTTATTGAACGTCACCAAGAAATTTCCCATATGACAGAGAATCACGATCTAGATTGACATAATGCTTACTATAATTAGTTGTTAACTTTGATTGGATAAAAGATGTTAATAACAACCCATTTCTTGTACGTCAGATTGTAATGACAAACCCATTTTTGAGTATATATAAACTCCAGAAACGCTGTAATAAATCAGGTCACTATGATTCAGCCATCTTGAGTTTTGTCTGATCTCATTATATATATAGCTATATATTGTCTGATTTGGTATCACTGACTAACAGGTAACAGGTATTTTGTACCTGAGGAAAAATTCCACAACACACCTGTACACCTGTTCCGCATGCATAAAAGAGACACCGTAACTTGTCATAAATATATACTTGGTAAAGGAACTTTTCTTCACATGGCGAGAGGGTGTTCTAGGGTAAGGCTTTATGGTCTATGATGATGGAATTTAAAGCCGATAAGTTTGGCCTTCCCAATGTATGCTCCCCCTTGCTGTGTCTTCTGGGAATTATTGAAGATGAGGAGATGAATGCTGCTACGAAACTGTTCCTTAGACTTCTTTCCTTTTGTGCTAGCAAGTTCATAGCAAGGAGGTGGATTTATACTGAAAAGCTGACATTAGAGATGTGGATGAAAGTAGTAAATGCTGACATTCTGCTATATCACATCACATATGAGGAACGAGGATCCCCCAAAAAGTTTAGGAAGGTCTGGTTTGTGGACTCTACTAATAAATTAGAGGGAGAGGTGGATATTTGAGATACATTCATGGGCCTGAGACGCAATGTTTCTGTTTGAGTGGTCTTTTTTTGGGGTATAGTATTACACACTTGCTAGAATTAAGGGGACTGGGTTTACTTTCCCCCGTTTAAATTTTCTCTGACGAGGCCTGTTGCCCCTCCTTGGGATTGGAATAAAAGTGGGGGGGGGGGGGGGATAAAAAGAAAGGGAAGGGGGAAATGCATATGCATTTTCCTGACTTTGAGGAATGAGGTGTCTAGTGTTGCTGGATAAGTACATGTGACAATAATTTCCTGTATCTTTGATATTGTTTTCGATAAGTTGTCTTTGATATATCCATTACCATTCTAGTTGATGTCATACTGTATGCTTTTTGACACTGTTTTTAAATCTTTTGTCTATTAATAAACTTTCTTAAAAAAAATTCAGCCCCGAGAGGCTGGTGTAGGGGGAGAGGAGCTCCAGCACCGCCCGGAGTGAAGGGTCCCAATCCCAGAGAAAAATAATAATGTTGCCAGTATACAGGGTAAATTTTTCCTCAATGAACCGGACCAGAATGCCCCGGACGGCGCCAGAGTGGCAGATAGCTGTGGCAATGGGTTCAACCATAAGGACAAACAATGCCCAGGAAAGGGTGTAGCCTTGTCTTGTCCCCCATTCAATTTAAAAGGAGGACGACAGGTTCCCTCTGAGCTTGATTTGGGCTACTGGTCTTTGGTATAGAATACTGATCCATTTGCAGAACACCGAGCCAAAGCCAAATTCTTCAAGGACCACTGACATATAGGGTCAGACCACCGAATTAAAGGCCTTTTCGAGGTCGAACGCTACAAAAACCCTAGTACCTTGTTCATTAAGGGGAACTTGCAGATGAGTATAGACCCTGCGGAGTTTAACATCCATGGATTTACCCAACATGAAACCGGTTTGGTCTAGATTCACTAGGGACAAAAGGACTGTAACCAATCTGGTGGCAAGGATTTTCATAAGAATTTTCAAGTCATAATTTAGAAGAGATATGGGCCAAAATGCAGAGCAGTAGGTACTATCTTTCCTACGTTTAGGTATCAAAACGATATAGGCTTGAGGCATGGAGGTGGACAAGCAACCTTCTTCTAAGCAAGCAGCGTACAACTGCTGGAGACTTGGCACAAGCTCAGAGGCATACAACCTGTACCATTCTCCCGGAAGGCCATCGGGACCAGGAGTTTTTTGAAGAAGGGGACAATGAATTGCCGCATCAATTTGTTTTGCCGAGATAGCAGCTTCCAACAAAGAGACATCCGCTGCTGGTAGTAAGGGTAAAGATACCTGCTGCAAATCAGAACGTATCTCATCCAAGGGGGGGGCATAGGACAGTACGACACAAAGAGGTACATTAAGAGCAGAATTCTTGCAATATAACAGTGGGATCAGAGATGATTTCTCCCCCACTGTATGAATAAGAGCAGGGGTGTCCAAACTTTTTTCAAAGAGGGCCAGACTTGATGAAGTGAAGAGGGCCGACCATTTTGCCTGACATTAGAGCAGGCCAGGGTCCCCCTCCCAATACAGTTCCTCTTAGAGCAGACCAGGGTCCCCCTCCCATTATAGATTTCCCATAGAGAAGGCCAGGGTCCTTCTCCCATTATAGATCCCCTTAGAGCAGGCCAGGGCATGTCCCTCCCCCATAGAAAAGATCTGATCCATAGTGAGTACTGTAGTGAGTGACTCTGTCTTGACTTCAGGACAGTTCTCTTCTTACTTTGCCTAACTTAGGCTGTTGTCTCGAGTCCTCCGGTCCAGCCTCTCTCTCCAGTTTCCAAGAATTTATTCCTCCAGAGTCCAAATCCTCCCTCCATCCAATTCTCCTCCTGCACTTTGGTGGCAGTGCTGCAGTGCACAGTCGACTAGTGAGTCCACTCCTCGGTCTCAGTCCCTCCCCCAGCCAGGGCCCAGAGATCACTCTGCACTCCGCAGTCACATGTCTTTTGTTGCTACCACTTCCCTTATGATCGGCGCCCGCCAGCTAGAGCCAAGCGGGGTGCGGAGGGGGATTCGGGAGCTCCCGCCCCCAAGCCATCGCATCGGCATCAGGGTGGGGATGTGGCGAGTCTCAGAAAGACATTGAGAAAGTCAGCGGTGTCCCTGGGGCCGTATTAAACTGAAGCACGGGCCACAACTGGCCCGCGGCCGGACTTTGGACATGACTGAATAAGAGGAACTACTGTTTAAAATTTAGGGTCAGCCACCAGATTGGCCAGGAGCCTCATATTATTTGTCCCTAGAGTTAAATTGTCTGGCCTTAAAAAGCTTGGCATTCGTGGTGGCCGATTCGGTAGAATGCATGGATAAAGATCTCCTGGCCTGAGCAAGGGACATGTACGCTTCCAGAGAGGGATCCAATGGAAAATTAGCCTCAGCATCCAGCACCTGTGTCTCCAGCCCAACTAACTGATAGGCATATTCAGTCCTGGCCCCTTTAATAGCTGAAATGCTGAATAGCTGAAAATGTAGTTGTCTTTCAGGGAGGCTTTAAAGGCCTCCAAGGTCACTAAGGGGGCCTCTTTATTTATATTTAGGTCCCAATACTGGGCAATTTTCCCATTCATAGATTCCTTCTCTTTACTATACTGGAGCCAGTGGGTATTAGGCCTCCAGCAGCCTCCCCCCTCCACCCCCTTCCTGCCACAGGACGACCTCTAGAGGAGATTGGTCCAAGATCCCCCCTGGCAGATATGCTGCTGAGGTGATAACGGAAAGAGTGGAAGTGGTACAGAAAGCAAGGTCTATTCTAGAGATGGCAGCAGAGAGGTGCAACAGGTATTTATCCTGGGGATGTTTCCACCATCTCTGTGAGATAAAGAATTATCGCCCAATGAGTCAGGTCTGGATCTGGGAATCTGGTGGGGTTGGTGTCCAATGCCCCATCCATTATATTATGAAAATCCCTGGCTATAATTATCCTGGATACAGAGAAAGGAGCAAGTTTTTCATACACCATGTATACAATAGTGGGCATAAAAAGAGGGGAACGTACACATTAACAAAAGTAAATAATTGTAAACCAATAACCAGGAAATGGACAATATATTGACCCTTAGGCTCAGTAATAACATGTTCCACCTTACATAGTAAGGATTTGTGTAAAGAAAAAGATACCCCGCTGGCGTAATTGGAATGTGTGGCATGAAAGAACTGTCTCACCCAATGTTTTTGAAGGGCCAATATTTTACTACCAGTCAAGTGAGTTTCTTGGAGAAAAAGTCCATGTGTTTTTTGGGATTGAAGGAATTTGAACATGAGGGATCTCTTAATCAGGTCAATTAGGCCCTGGACATTTCAGGAAAGAAACTTGAGCTCCATAGTGTATTAAGGAGTACAAGGAAATTAGATGAGACCAAAGGAATGAAACCGGCAGAGAGAGGGCTGACCACGCCACATATGATACCACCCAGCTGTAGGTAAGCCAAGTACATCTATAGTGTATGGTCTCAGTACAAGGGAAAAAAGAGGGTCCATAGTCTGAGCAGCAGTAGAAAGCAGTCTTACGAGTAGCAAGAAAAACACCCCGCTAACCAGCATAACCTGAACTGTGCAGGTTAGTGTTATCCCACAGAAAACATAGGAAAGTATGTAGCTTCAGACAGGCAACAGTACAACTTTCAGTGCAGTAGAGAGGGAAAAAATTAAACACAGGCTTCTATAGATGAAGACAAACTCGAAGGGGGGGGGGGGGGGGGTTACTTGCTATAGATTTTCATCACACTGTCAGCCATTGCTTGGTGGATATATTCTTTCATCTGCTGAATTTCTGCAGGTCCCTTTCTTACAACATCTTTCACAGACAGAAAGCATGGCAGGAGATCCACAAGCAACTTTCACAGACAAACAGTGAGCATGGCAGGAGATCCACAAGCTCAGCAAGTGCCCACTGCAGGTCTCATAGAGAAGTGTCTAGGGAGCCTAGGAAATCAACGAGAATGAAAGCATGAATGATCACTCCTGGAGAGGTCTGACCTAGACAAAGTAATGATCTGGAGAGACAGGCGAAGTCTGGTGAGACTTGAATTGATATTTCTGCCTTTACGGTCTTTTCCTCAGTAGACAAGCACAAATCCTAATCAGCACCGTTTTGACGACCCTTACAAAGACCAGTCTCTGTTCTCAGTGTTCCCTACATGGAATCATCTGACCTTTGTACGTCAATTTCAGGCTCACTCATATTCACCTGCAAAAGGCCCAATCAAACACCAGTTAAGGTGAAAACCCATCTTTTGGTACTCACTGAAATGACGTCAGACGCTGGAGACTTTAGTGAATGCCATAACAGGAAAGAACACTGGCAGGGGAAGAAGCAGCAGGGAAGCCCTCAGTATGGGGATCCCCCCACAGCCAGAGAAAAACAACAAGGAGTGTGCCTACCCAGATAACAAGTCCAACTATTTAAAATTCTAAAACACAGCCTAGGCATCAATGCAATCCTAAAATGGAGGATTTACCTCTGGACATAAAGTCATCCACTTGGTAAGGTTGAACCAGGGTGGGCAGGGGTAGGGGACATTCTTCATACCATCAAAGCTGTCCTTGAGCAATAACAAAGGAGCACAGTTGTGGAGAGGGAGACCTCTTAATTTGTATCCACAGGTTGTCCTGTGGGGTTGTGGGGGCAGAGGCAATCCAAAGGTAGGCTGATAAGGTAAATTCTAGAAAGGTTTGTGGAGCACAGTTTTTGGAGTGATGGTGTTTCTTCCATGTGATGCACCTAAATATAAAAAGTCCATGCAACAAATAGTTTTTCATTGTACATATTTCCATGTGAAAGTTTGTTGTTTTTCAGTACATGGGATAGGCATAAGGCTATCCTTCATATAAGATAGGGCCAGGGGCTATTCATAGGATTCAGATATATTGGGCAGACTAGATGGGCCAAATGGTTGTTATCTGCCGACACATTCTATGTTTCTATGTTTCAGGAGCTTTGCTTGAACTGACCTCTTTCATTAGGGTCACTCTGAAAAGTAATAGCAGTTTGAGATGAAATAAGTATATTCATTCATTAAACGAGAACCAAGAAAGAACAACATATGATTTGCAGAAGAAGGCTAACATGGGATCTCATCCAGATGGTGTTGCCTCAGGCCTAGTCTCAGTTAATGTGCAGTTACTTTGCATAAGAAGTCAGAATAGATCTGAGGAGCCACAAAGGACCAGCCAAATAAGCTGTTACTGCAAGTTCTACTCTGAAACACATGCTGAAAAACAGCCAACACCACAGAATTTATATAAACTATAATAATGTTTATATGTAGGGCTGTGGCCTACTAAAACAAACCTTTCTGCAGTTATCTGAAGCACACAGTTAAATCCATTGTAGCCAACACCTTTTAAACTCAATGTTTCTACTCTGGATTGATGCAGGCTGCACAATTTGTAAAAGTGTAGTAAGATACTCAGTAATGGAGTCAGGACATAGAAAACATATGAAAATAAAATACATGACTTTAACGACAGTCACTTGGACAAAATACAATTCAGGTTGCTGGTTACCCTTCAGAATAATTTGCAGAAGACTGCAAATGATAATGAATTATTATGGGCAGCTGTAAGTACGATCCACTAGGCAAAGAACTGTGGCATATTTATTGCAAAGCACACTGGTCTGCCACACTACTTAGTATTGCCACTTACTTGCAGAATCAAGCCATGTTTAGAGGCCCTTCAGAAACCACCTGCTATATGTGGGTCCTGCACAACCTACTTGTACATGAAACTACTACATAAAACTAGGTGATTGGCCTGTACCCCAAATTATAACTCAAGGAGAAAAGGGCAATGTATTCACATACATCACACACAAACAGCTTGAGAACCCACAGAAACTCCAGTTGGACGATCCAATGATTGGCACCACTACAATCATTATTATTACTCTTGGCTTTAGATTACTTTTTCTGGTTGCCTCTATACTCAAGGAAGGCTTTTAAAATATGAATATTTTTATTTTTTGGTATTAGGCAAGGTATAGAATTGTCTAATGTATTTCACTTGCTTGTATTGCTATTTTCAGAGCTACTTCTTTCCAGTGCCCATTCTGGACATCTTTTGTACATGACACATCTCTCTATTCATTTCCATGGGAAAATTGGAAAGAAGCAGATTAAAGAAAACCTATGATTTACTCATTCAGGTCCAAGCAACAGGTTTGTTTTAATCCTCCAGACCCTGCTGCATATACTTACCTTTCCTGGTTGCCCTACTGCTCCATTTAGCACCAGGACCGAATAAAAATATTGGTACTTCTGGGTGTGGAGGAAAATGTAGCTTATTATGTGTGACAGTGCTGGGCCGGTCAGTGATGCCACAGAGGAGCCCATAGCCCTTTGTACACTTTGACTCCAGAGACATGTAGCTTAAGCCTAGTACACACGATAAGATTATTGGACGAATGATCGTCCTTTTTTTTTTTTGCATGCTAGTCTTCATATCGAAAACAAATAGGTTATTAAAATACAAACATTATTGTACAACAGAATAAAAATCTGGAAGTGATGTAATGTATTTCTATTGTATGTTTGGACAAAAACTTTACTGGTTAGACGAAAAACGTTCGATCTGGTATCATACAAGAAAAATGTTTGTGTACTAACGATCAGATTATCGTACGATTGCTTAAAAAGGGGTATTTTTTGTACAATATTCTAAACGTATGTACGGGGCTTTACCTTACATAGAGCTTTTGTTTCGCTACTGGTGGCTGTACAAAATGGTGGTAGGGACAAGAAATTAGGGGTTGGTCAAAAAGTAAATAATTACTGCTGGGGAAGTCTGCATTAAAGACAACCCATTGATTTGCCTTGGATAAATGAAAAAAGTTCACTTAAAATTTCACATTAAAAATATATCTCTTCCTTTTTTTCTAAATTTTGTAGGCTTGATCCAGTTTTAGATATGATCATATGTTCCACCAAAACACAAAAATTCTTCCTAAAAAAAAAGTTATTTTCTTAAATTTTGCACATCTGTGCTTCCATTCACTTTTAAATCTCCACCAAATGAGTGGGAAGTGATGAAGGCAGTGCTATCATTTGAGGTAAGTGATAAAACTATTTCTTTACAGGAAGTTCACTACAGGGAGTATTTTCATTCTTTGCCAGAACTACAAATGTAATAGGACATTTCTAGCCTAATCCTCCCTACCTCCTGCTCTCTTGTTTGTCATTTGTTTGTCTTTTAGTAAATGCAGTTGTCAATCCAATGAGAAGGGAGACCGGGAGACCACAGGTTGGGACTAGAACACCTCACTTGTGCAGTGATGTGTTCTGTCTCTTATGCAAACATAGGAGCATAACGGGGCAGTTCCAGACAATTTTTTTGGGGTGTGATGCTGGTGCTGGAAGTATAGGTGAGAGAGCTAAGTACCTGACCCTAAATCTTGTATTACGATAAAAGAAGACAATAAGTAACAAGAAATCCTTAGAAATTGAAATATGCAACGTTATATAGAAACCATTCATAGTGTAATAAAAACACAGACTACAGCCTCTTCTAAGTACACTGAAGCACACAGAAGGCAATGTTCCTTATACTGCTGGTCAGCAAGTACAGAAATAATTAAAAACCATAGTTTCCAAAGTTTGGATCACACCTCAAAGAGATTGAGAAGAAAAATTTGGGGTGCTACGAGGGCCACCTGCCACACTCCCTGATGAGATTGAGAAGAAAAATGCAATGTGTGTTTTTGGACAGGGCCACAACGTGGGCATGATCAGTAAAGTAAGCATTGCGTCACTGTTGCCTTGCTTGTAGTGTGTCACCTTTCTACCTTTTATTTGCTATGGTTTCAAGCCTGGGGGTTCACTGAAGGGATTGTGGAAGATTAAAAAAAAGCCCCATTGTTGGTGTCAATGGCAGCAATAACAACTCCCAGCATCGGTAACAGTGCAAGCCATGATAAAACCCAGCAAGTGTTGGTGTCAGTATAATAATCCTCAGCATGTTGGGGCCAGCAATGATAACCCCCAGAAAGTTTCAGAGCAAGAAATATCTCCCCTGGTCAATAACCCCCAGTCACTAGTAATAAAAACCAATGGTGTCAGCATGGTAGCATAAGTATAGCAACTTACCTGGGCCTCAAAGATGTAGCACCCTCCTAGGTAGGTGCGAGAAGAGAGAGTATAGTTTTGGCTCTTTCTGCTTACCAGAGAGGATGCCAGGTAAATTTATATTGCTCTCCGCCTACCAGAGAGCTGGATACATTAGTAGGGTCTGCTCATGGTGCTCAGGTGCAGCGCAGCTTGTCTGAAATATTTCACACTGGTCCAATAGGGAGGCCTATTGAACAGTGGGAGGAAACCTGACAAGTGAGGGCACAGGCATTGTTACAGCCCTGGTGATTAGCAGAGGAAAGTGCATTGGTGCATGCTGGATGACTGTATAAATACCAAGGGCACATGTGCTTGTGGTCTTCGGCTGGAGAGCAGGGTCCTGGAGGGAAGGGCAACTGCCCCTCTTCTGTAAAAGCTGCCAGGCGGCCTTGGGTAGTCAACTCGAGGGCCTGAATGTCAGAGAGGAGCTGAACCCAGAGGTCATGCGGAGCTGACTGAAAGGGAGACACTGGTCTCTATCTACTGTGAATAATTCAGTTGGAGTATCCCACTATTCCCTTCTCCCATCCAAGTTCCACAATAAATACAAAACTAAATAGTCTGGACTGTTTATTGAGTAACACGCAAACGGAAGTATGGATGTGTGAAAATTCCCCTAGTGACTGTCTAGTGACTGTCAGAGGGAGACTCAAGAAGTCAACACACAGCAAAAGTTGTAACCGAAGCTCAACTAAAGACAGAAGAGGCAGATGTATGTGTGTCTGTGGCAGGGCAGGGTTTACAAATGGGCGTTCTTGTCAAACCAATCTCTTAACATTCTACGAGGAGGTGAGCTGTGAGCTAGATAGGGGCAGACCAGTGGATGTGGTGTACCTGGATTTCGCTAAGGCGTTTGATACAGTTCCCCACAAGCGCTTAATCTACAAAATAAGGTCTGCAGGTATCGACAGCAGGGTTTGCTCTTGGATACGGAACTGGCTAAAAGGGCGTGTCCAAAGGGTGGTGTCATAAACAGCGCATACTCAGACTGGTCTGAGGTGGTAAACGGGGTCCCCCAAGTCTCAGTCCTGGGACCAACCTTGTTCAATTTATTCATAAACAGCATTGAGGACGGGATCAGTAGTTCGTTATCAATTTTTGCAGATGACACAAAATTGGGCAGGGCAATAACTGCACAGCATGAAGCAGATATCCTACAGAATGACCTGGACAAAATAACAGAGTGGGCAACGACATGGCAAATGAGGTTTAATGTGGAGAAGTGTAGGGTTTTGCACTTGGGGACTAAAAACATAAAAGCACAATACACGTTAGGGAGGGAACCCTTGGGGGAATCAAAAATGGAGAAAGATCTGGGAGTCTTGGTTGATGATAGATTAGGCAATAACATGCAATGTCAAGCGGCAGCTGCCAAAGCCAGCAGAATATTAGCATGCATAAAGAAAGGGATGTATTCCAGAGATAAGACTATAATCCTTCCACTTTATAAAACTCTGGTCCGACCGCATCTGGAGTACGCTGTCCAGTTCTGGTCGCCAGTCCTCAGAAGGGATGTGTTGGAGCTGGAGAGAGTCCAGAGAAGGGCAACTAAACTGATTAGGGGATTGGAGGACCTTAATTATAAGGAGCGTCTGCAATCGCTTGATTTATTCTCCCTGGAGAAGAGACGCCTGAGGGGGGACATGATAGCAATTTATAAATATCTCAATGGGGATCTTGGCATAGAAAAACAGCTGTTCAGTCGAAGGGATTGCATGAGGACTCGAGGGCATACAATGCGATTAGAGGAGAAGCGTTTTAACCTCAGGCAACGTGGGGGGTTCTTTACTGTTAGGGCTACAAGATTGTGGAATTCTCTACCACAAGAGGTGGTTTCTGCGGGAAGTATGGTGGCTTTCAAAAGACTCTTAGACGTACATCTCAAGGATCAGTACATTGAGGGCTATGTGAGATGATTACAGCCACACACACCTATACAGGTTAAACTGGATGGACTATTGTCTTTATTCAACCTCATCTACTATGTAACTGTAACTATGAACACACTCTGCATTGCAGTACCATTCATGCAGGCTAAGCAGTGTTATGGCAGCAGTGAAGGGGTTACTGCACTGTGCGGGAGAGAGTGCGAAAAAAGATCTGCCTAGCAGGAGGAGCACCGCTGGAGAGTCAGCTAGTTTGGGAACGTGGGAGGAGTCGCCGTCCGTGGGCCGCCAATCTAAACAGAGGATTAGAGCAGAGACGTCACTTCCACCTTCGGGTGTAGCTGAGGAAAAAGGTTGTGGATGCTGGAGTGAGCTGGAGCGTGGAGGCTATCCCACGTCTTGGTGGAGAGCCTGCAGAGCGGACTGAGATGAAGACTTTGTTGGACACAGGAGTTTGATTGATGCCCAAGGGAAGTCTGGCATTTTGCAGTGAAGGAGACACGGAGCCTCTTGGACTTGTAGATGGCAGATGCCTGAATGTGTCTGTGCGGCTGTGAGCGTGGGGCCAGTGCGGCCACTGCGGAGACAAGTTGCTGTGAACTGAGGGGCAGGAACCAGCTCTGAACTGTTAACGACAGTAGTGGCTATTACCTATGGGAGAGGACAGGAAGTGCCGAGAACACCGCTGGGGCTGGGACCAGTGGTGCAGACCCACGCAACTATGTGCCAAACCAGGGAAACATATATTTCAGAGGTGCAATGCATACAAGTCTAGAGGGCCTGAGCAGTGGTCACAGGTTGCATTGGTTTCAGTCGCAGCAACAAAAAGTCCAGCTCTTAAAGCGGCAGAGGGGCATCAATGGATCCAGAAGTTGAAGTCCTCCAGTTCGTCCAGTGAAGAGGAGGCAAGGATCATTGATGTGGGGTCACCCAGTTTTGAGTATCAATATAGATTGCTGGAAGAGGGAATCGATGAATGGGGATCAGAAGTGGAACTGGGGAACTGAAAGAAGAAGTCCGTCCAGTTTAATTTAACTTAGTGAAGAAACCGAAGCAACGGTCATTCGTATGAAATGTGCGAGGAATCTCAGGTTCTGTGAGGACTATGCTACAAGGGTCCCAGACCTATCCTCACCTCACACCTATGCTCAGGCCCAAGCACAGAACGATGCTTATTCTAAGCTGATCTCTAAAGCGGAGACCCCATATGCCCCACCTGCCTACAGTGAATACAGATCTGTGTCATGGGGCCTGTCATGTGAGGGTTGTCTCTTCAGTGGAAGAGTCAGTGGACAGGTGTCAGTCAAGGGGATGCTAGAGAGAGTGTCCTGAAGATAAAGTAGTTTGCATTAAGTCTGCTGCTAGAGCGAGCAAAAGGACCTAAATTCTTCCATACAAGTGGCAGTATGGTTAAAGCAATGTGTCTGCTTCCACAAAAAAACCTGGTGAGGCCGAGTGAGAGTTGTCCCTATCTACTGTGAATAGTTCAGTTGGAGAATCCCACTATTCCCTTCCCCCATTCAAATTCCACAACAAATACAAAACCAAAAACCCTGGACTGTTTATTGAGTAACGAGCAAACGGGAGTAAAGCCCCGTACACACGTACCGATGGTCGGCTTACAAATGTTCCTCTTTTCTCCCCGGGATGTCGGTGTCTGCTGAAAAGTGCAAAGACAGCACAAGGACAGCACAAGAATTTTGTCCGCCGACTGCAGAAGTGATGTCATGTAATGGTTAACTTTCCCTGTGTTTTCTATTTTCTGAGCATGCCCAGTCTTGCAAATCTGCGGTCTGTCGGCCGAATTGTGTACTGACAGGCGAACAATCGTCCGTTCTGGTGTCGGCATACAAATATTTTCATGTTTGCACGAAAGACTTTTGTCCGCGGATTGTGCGCAGACATCTGTCGGAGGCACCATACTAACACGCGTACAATCGGCAGATCCTTCGTCCACCGACGTTTGTATGCCGACGATCGGTACGTGTGTACGGGCCTTAAGTATAGATGTGTGAAAAATCCCCTAGTGACTGTCTGTCTAAAAGACACAGACTGAAATGTCTCAAGCTAGCCAGTAGTCAGGCACTCCATCCCATGCTGATGTTGCAAGCTCTCCCAGACTACTTTCACTTTGCCCCAGAAGAAACTGCTCTTCTCTTCTGTAGAGAGGGCAAATCAATCTGTTGGGGACAGACAGCCTTAAATCACAGCAAACAAAACCAAAGAAAATTACCAGCTAAACTCACCAACCAGCCCACAAACAACCAAATTATTCTAATAATTTGCGGTAAAAACAGGTTTCGTTTGCATCTCCTTTTTTAACACAAACTGTTTGACAGGATAATTTGGTTGTTTGCAGGCTGATTGGTGAGTTGAATTATCTTTGGTTTTGTTTGACATGCATCGCCCTTCCATGTGCGAAGGTTGGTTATAGGTGGGGACAGTGGCAATTTGCTTGTACTGTTGGAATACTGGTGAGGGGATGCACTGGACACCTTTGCTGCCATTGTGCTATGAGCTGGGTTTACAGGCGCCCCCTGTGCCTTTAACCACCTCAATACTGGGCACTTAAACCCCCTTCTTTCCCAGACCAATTTTCAGCTTTTAGCGCTGTTGCAATTTGAATGACAATTGCGTGGTCATGCAACATTGTACCTAAACCAAATTTGTGTCATTTTTTCCCCACAAATAGAGCTTTCTTTTGGTGGTATTTGATCACCGTCAGGTTTTTTCTTTTTTGGTGCACAAATAAAAAATACTGAAAAGTTTGAAAAAAAAAAAAAAAGTTTTTTTGTTTAGGTTATAAAATTTTGTAAATAGATAAGTTTTTTCCTGCACTGATGAGCACTGATGATGCCGCACTGACAGGCACTGATGAGGAGACACTGATGGGGTGGCACTGATGGGGTGGCACTGATGGGGTGGCACTGATATGCAGCACTGATGGGCACTGATAGGTAGCACTGATATGCAGCACTGATGGGCACTGATATGTGGCACTGATAGATAGCACTGATATGCAACATTGGTGGGCACTGATAGGCAACGCTGATGGGCACTGATAGGCAGCACTGATGGGCACTGATTGGCGGCACTGATGGGCACTGATGGGCACTGATAGGTGGCACTGTTGGGCGGCAATGATCGGCACTGATGGGTGGCACTGATCAGCACTGATGGGGGGCACTGATGGGCACTGATAGGCAGCACTGGTGGGCAATAATGGGCACTGGTGGGTGGCACTGATAGATGGCAATAACGGCACTGGTGGGCAGCACTGATAGATGGCATTGGTGGGCAACACTGATAGGGAGGGCACTGGGGGGCTCTCTGAGCCCTGCTTGCCATCCCTGGTGGCCATGGTGGGCATCCCTGGTGGTCATGGGTGGGCATCCCTGGTGGCTAAGTGGCACCCCTCCCCCCCCAGGGCTGCACTGGTAATCAATGTTCTGATTACCAGCACAGACCCCCCTGTGATCAGTGAGTAATTAGAAATACTCACTGATCACCCCCGCTGCAGCACCGATCTTCTCCTCTTCTCCTCACTGACAGGATCTGTCAGGAGGAGAAGAGATCGAAGCCGTTACAACGGCTCTATTTACATTACATGACTGCTATGATTGGACACAGCCGTCATGTGATCAGGAGGGCCAATCACAGGGCCCTCCTACCGAATGATGTTGCTCTGTGTCCGAGGGACACAGGCACATCGAGATCGCGCCGCTGCGCTTGCCCGCGGCATCGCGATCTCTCTCCTTCTGAAGGACGTTCCAGACAGTCCGATCAGAAGGAGACTCCCACCTGGCCGTATATTTACAATGGCCCGGGTGGGAGGTGGTTAAAGAGGGATGGGCTCTCTCCAGGCTTACCTGCCTTCTATCTATCCATTAGTAAACATGTGCTTACATTGTTGAGGCTCTCCAAAATGTATAAAGTTAGGACTTTAGATAATACTGGGGTGCCGTGAAGTGGCTCTGCAGCTTACATATGTATTTGCAGCTGAACAGTGACTGTATAATACCAAATCCATTCATTTTTCTGCAGTGGCAGTGTATTTAGGCAGCCACGAATGTGACAGCTGCTGAATACAATTGATGGAGATTCCTCCATCCACGCTGTTCAAATTAATTTTTATCCTGTTCAGCCTGCTTGGCTGAGGAAGAGAAAATTGAGCTGTGTGTGGCTAGCTTTAGAGATACAGTCATTGACTGCCTTTGACTGAGTTTCCATCTGGGATTCACACCAACAAATAAAATTGAAGAACAAAGTGTGATAATAGTTAAAAAGTAGGAAGAGTTCAGTTGGGGCTCTTAGCAGTTCCAATGACCTTGTTTTTAAAAGGATTAGACTGTGAAGGTCACTTTTTTTTTGTCAGGAAAGCCGAACACTAACAAGAATTTTTAATCCCCCGCATAAGCTTGTTCACATGCTAGATGCTTGTACGTGTCAAAGTCTAATCACATGTAATAGTTGTGCTGAATCTTACTGCTGTTTTTTTTTTTTTTGGACAGACAGATGTTTCTACAATAAAAAGTAAAAAAAGATTTTCATATGTCTTGTTCTTTTGGACTTCCTCCCTATTCACACTGTTCCACATTATATTGATACATTCTGTCCTCTATTATATCAGTACCATCTCAAAAAGTTACTCATAGTCATATAGCTGCATAGTCAGGTTTAAAAAAAGACATCTATTGTGAAAATAAAAAAAGACATCTACTTCAGCCAACACAAAAAAAAGGAATAAACAAACTGAAAACTTCCAAATACAAAACCAATACCCACAGTTCACCAAGAGGAAGGCAAAAAAACCTTAAAGTGGAGTTCCACCCTATTTTTATACTTACCTCCATCTTCTTGCTCCGGGTCACCTGAAAAAGAAATGGATAATCGCATATTTTTTTTTTTTTACTTACCTCGTAGCGAGGAAAAAATACTTACCTTACTTCCTCCTTCCTCGGCCACGGCCCGTCGTCACTTCCTGGCTCTGCAATGATTCCTGGGAGCTGAACGTCATAGCTCCCAGGAATCATTGCGCCTGCACCGGCCCCGACGTCAGTTCCGGGTCGCGCGCGTCATCTCCTTCTAAACAGCTTCTGGGCATGAAGTGACCCGGAAGTGACGTCGGGGCCGGCGCAGAGCATCGTGGGACCAAAGAAGGCGGAAGAAGACGCCGAAGGGGATCTCGCTGGCTTCAAGCTGCCCACATCTGAGATGGCAGCGCTGGACAAGACGTTTGCAAGGTAAGTATTTGTCCTAACAGGTAAGTGCAACCCGGGAAAGATCAGAGGCTAGCCATTGTGGAATGCACTAGCCCTGACTGTCCCGGGGGTATTAAAAAAAAAAAAAAAAAATCCAGGGTGGAACTCCGCTTTAAAGCAATTTGCTCCACCAGGGGAAAGAAAATCCTTCCCGATCCCCTAAGACATATGTGCCAAACACAAGGCCTGCAGGCCAAATCCGGCCATCCAGGCCGTCTCATGTGGCCCTCACATATCTCCTGCAGCTGCAGGAGAGCTCCAGCCTTCCTTTCGTCCTCCCCTACACTTTCTGCTTCAGTGTTAATTTAGTCGACTAAAATGTTTTTGTCGACTAAATTAACACAATTTTAATCGACTAAAAAACGACTAAAACTAAAACAATTCAGATGACTAAAATACGACTAAAACTAAAATGGCATTTTAGTCATAAGACTATAACTAAAACTAAATTGAAAATTGACATCATCAAAATGAACACTCCTCTACTGGCCATTTCTAAATCGGCAACACAATTCCATCCAGAGCCTGTAATAATAGCACATTAAAGTTTAAACATGTATTGTACCACCGCATAAGCATACGTAAGGGGCATCTACTAAGCTGCTGAAAACTAAAATATTAAGAAAAAGGCTTTTCTTATATTTTTCCCTAATATTTATGTTGGTAATATATTCAGGTAATATGTGCAATGACATTACAGCCAATGGAGTTTACAGTTTTTTGGGTTTTTTGTATTTTAAAGTTGCACTTCAGTTTGTCAAAAAGCAATATTTCTGTTTGTTTATGAAACTTGGTTTTATTTGTAAAGATGTTATATATCACAATGGCTAAATCTGTGTCTGTAGTGCGTGTTCAAACCTTATAATAACATATTATTCGATTTTTACTCCAGGAGTATACAATTCATTTGGAAATGCTAGAGAAATGTTTAAATAATGCATTACAATTAACCTAAACCTTTTCCATTTGTAGTTGACTAAAATCTATGAGATTTTGGTCGATTAAAATGTACTGGAGATTTTAGTCGACTAAAATATGACTAAAACTAAAACAATTCAGATGACTAAAATACGACTAAAACTAACTTAGTCAAAAGTCTATAACTAAAACTAAATCGAAATTTGCTGCCAAAATTAACACTGTTCTGCTTCCCAGCAATGCCCCCCCAGCTTCTTAGCAGCAGCACAAGGCAAGGGGGAGCACTGTGATATAAGTGAGGGTGAAGGACTCTTGACTGTAGATGGGGGGGGGGGGGCTCTTGACATCTGGTGTAAGGAGGGGAGGGGTATCCTGGACATCTAGTCTTATAGATACAACCAGCCCCTTGAGGGCAATCCTAATGCTGATGCAGCCTGTAATGAAATTGAGTTTGACAGCCCTTCATTAAGGCAATCGGTTTTTCCCTGGATCAACAGTCTCTGGTGTTATTACTTGTAATTGTTAATAGTCAGTTAGATGCTGTACGTTCAGGAATGCACCCAGTATTTTTCTACATAATTTAATGAGCCGACTAGAGCTAGTTCCTGAAGGAACCTATTCCAAATTTTCACAGCTCTCGTCATCCTTGCACACAGGGGCGGCTAAGCCCATTCAATGTAAATACTGGCTTCTATCCCCCACCAGGGAAACCCAAATGCAGCATACAGCCTCCTTTGGGCCAGCCATACATGAAGAAAATTTCTTTCCTGCAACTGTCCCCACCAGGAGAAGACAGTGATTATTGTTAGCGGCTATAGCAGCCGCTAGCGATGTTAGTTGGTAAAACCTGCCATGCTAGTTGTACCCAAGTTGATCGATCAATCAACTCTGTACATTCAGCCTGCCCATACACGGTTCGAATCTCAACAGGAAACACAAGTATAGTGTAATTTTTTTTGCATTCACCTGTAAGCTATACATGTGTTCACTATAACACCCCATATACAGTACCTCACAAAAGTGAGTACACCCCTCACATTTTTGTAAATGTAACACCCTCCTAGGTAGGTGCTAGTGAGAAAGTATAGTTTTTTGGTTCTGTCTGCCTATCAGAGGAGCAGTAGGGAACTCTATATTGCTTTCTGCCTACCAAAGAGCAGGATTTGTGAGTTAGGTCTGCTCAGTGTGCTCAGTGTGTAATTCATTGAGTCTAGATAGTATTTCACACTGATCCAATAGGGAGGCGGGTTGGACAGTGAAAGGAAACCTGACCAATGGGTACACAGGCTTTGATACAGTCCCAGTGATTGGTAGAGACTGGCTGTCTCGGTGCATTATGGGATCCTGTATAAAAGCCAGGAGCCCATGTGCTGTGGAGTCTTTGGCTGGTGAGCAGAGTCCCGGAGGGAGGGTGGCGGCTGCCTCCTCCTCTGTAGCAGTGGTATGCGGTCACCGGCAGTCGGCCTGGGGACCAGAGGAAAGGAACTGAACCCAGAGGTCCAGAAGAACTGACTGGTGGGGTAGAGACACTGGAGACCCTCGAAAAACAGTATCGTGAGTACAGGGGATCGTGTCTAGGGGCCTGACCTGAGGGGGGCCCCCCAGTGTAGGATAATCAGAGGACAGGTATCAGTCTGTGAAGTAAAGGGGATACTAGGCAGGTATCCTGAAGATAATCTATCCAACTAAGTCGTCTGAACAGAGACTTGGCCTAAATTCATCTAGTGGCAAGGTAAATCTGCAGCCTGGCGGCATCTCCAGATAGGAGTCCACATTCATTGTGAATAGTTCAATTTGGAGTATCCCACTATTCCCTTCTCCCATCCCTATTTAAAATAAAACACCAAAAACAACTACATACCCCTGGACTGATCATTGACTGAGCCAAAGAGTAAAGAGTTAAATTGTGCATGCTGCAGTTGCTATCGGTAACCCAGGGGGATCCCAATTTAAACAATCCAGCAGTCCTCAAGGGGGCAGTGCTAAATAAATATTTTATTATATCTTTTCATGTGACAACACTGAAGAAATGACACTTTTCTACAATGTAAAGTAGTGAGCGTACAGCTTGTATAACAGTGTAAATTTGCTGACCCCTCAAAATAACTCAACACACAGCCATTATTGTCTAAACTACTGGCAACAACAGTGGATACACCCTTAAGTTAAAATGTCCAAACTAGGCCCACAGTGTTAATATTTTGTGTGGCCACCCTTATTTTCCAGCACTGCCTTAACCCTCTTGTGCATGGAGTTCACCAGAGCTTCACAAGTTGCCACTGGAGTCCTCTTCCACTCCTGCTTGACGACATCACGGAGCTGGTGGATGTTACAGACCACCTTCTGTTTGAGGCTGCCCCACAGATGTTCAATAGGGATTAGGTCTGGGGACATGCCTGGTCAGTCCATCAGCTTTACCCTCAGTTTCTTTAGCAAGGCAGTGGTCTTCTTGGAGGTGTGTTTGGGGTCGTTATCATGTTGGAATGCTGCCCTGCGGCCCGGTCTCCGAAGGGAGGGGATCATGCTCTGCTTCAGTACACAGTAAATGTTAGCATTCATGGTCCCTTTAATGAATTGTAGCTCCCCAGTGCCGGCAACACTCATGCAGCCCCAGACTATGACACTCCCACCACCATGCTTGACTGTAGGCAAGACGCACCTGTTTTTGTACTCCTCACCTTGTTGTCGCAACACACACTTGACACCATCTGAACCAAATAAGTTTATCTTGGTCTCATCAGACCACAGGACATGGTTCCAGTAATTCATGTCCTTAGTCTGCTTGTCTTCAGCAAACTGTTTGCAGGCTTTCTTGTGCATCATCTTTAGAAAAGAGGCTTCCTTCTGGGACAACAGCCATGCAGACCAATTTGATGCAGTGTGCGGAGTATGGCCTGAGCACTGACAGGCTGACCCCCCACCCCTTCAACTTCTACAGCAAAGCTGGCAGCACTCATACATCTATTTCTCAAAGACAACCTCTGGATATGACGCTGAGCACGTGCACTCAACTCCTTTGGTCAACCATGGCGAGGCCTGTTCTGAGTGGAACCTGTTAAACGGCTGTATGGTCTTGGCAACCATGCTGCAGCTCAGTTTCTGGGTCTTGGCAATCTTCTTATAGCATAGGCCATGTTTATGTAGAGCAACAATTCATTTTTTTTGGTCCTCAGAGAGTTCTTTGCCATGAGGTGCCATGTTGAAATTCCAGTGACCAGTATTAGAGAGTGAGAGCGATAACATCAAATTTAACACACCTGTTTCTCATTCACACCTGAGACATTGTAACACTAACAAGTCACATGACACTGGGGAGGAAAAATGGCTAGTTGGGCCCGATTTAGACATTTTTACGTAGGGGTGTACTCACTTTTGTTGCCAACGGTTTAGACATTAATGGTTGTGTTGAGTTATTTTGAGGGGACAGCAAATTTATACTGTTATACAAGCTGTACACTCAATACTTTACATTGTAGCAAAGTGTCATTTCTTCAGTATTGTCACATGAAAAGATATAATAAAATATTTACAAAAATGTGAGGGGTGTACTCACTTTTGTAAGATACTGTACATGAGTTCAGCAGCGCACAGACATTCAGATCTATTGGAGGCTGTATGCTGCGCCTGTGCTACTCGGGACAGAGGAAACATGCCTGCATTTATGTTAAACGGGCTCAGCTGCACATGTGCAAGGACCCGTACTGTAAAGAAGCCTTTCCATATGTACAAGTAAAACTTATTTTCTGCCAGTCTCAAAGAGTGCCCACTTGTCCTTTGAAATGATAAACTTTGTACCATGTTTACTATATGAACTACTAAAGTATTGATACATTGTGATTATATTCCTGCTTAAACACCTCCGCTCAACAGAGAATAAATTAAGTTCAGCTAACCTTTCCTAATTACTGAGGTCCTCTACACTCTTTGTTTTCCAATATCCTTTTTGAGAACTGGTGCCCAAAACCAGAGGCGTAACTAGAACCTTCAGGGCCCCGATGCAAGAAACCATGAAGGGCCCCCCAGACCCCTGGCCGGGGCCCTTCCCTTCAAGCCCGGGGCTCTTCCCACTAATCCTGGGGCTCTTTACTCTCGTTGCATGGCCCTTTATTACGGTCCCGCAGCAGGATCCTTTCACAAGTTCTGCAGTGGGCCCCCTTCCTGCAATCTTGGGGCCTCCCCACAGTGGTGCAATGCCAGGGCCCGGTCGCAAGTGTGACCTTTGAGATCCTGGAAGTTCACCCACTGGTTTGCTACTGGGCCCCCTGGAGCATGGGGCCCGGTAGCAATTGCAACCCCTGCAACCCCTGTAGTTACGCCCCTGCCCAAAACTGAACTGCATATTCCAAATGAGGTCTTACTAATGCTTTGTACAGAGGTAAAATGATATCTCTCTCTCTCCCTGAAGTCTATACCTTTTTTAACATAAAAATGTATTTTGCTTACTTTAGAACAGCTTTTTTCCACCAGGGTGCCCAGGCACCCTGGGGTGCCTTCAAGTTTATTCAGGGGTGCCTTGGCAAAATGCCAGTGAGTGAATCAAGCCTGCCTTTTAGTTACACAAAGTCACAGGTTTTCATTGTGCACCATTACAATCTTCTAAATCTGGTGCCCTAACAATCATTGATTTCATCAGTTAGGGGGACATTGTGCGCCTCCACAACATCCTTGTTTGCCCTTCCCCTGCCCCTCTCCATCAGCACTGGGGTCATGTTAGTGGAGTGAGGGAGAGAAACTGAGAAAGAAGAGAAACTTTGGAATACTAGTCAGTACCAGTGTGCAAAGCTGTATTTGCTTTGGAAGAATAAAGCCCCGTACACACGTACCGATGGTCGGCATACAAATGTTCGTCTTTTCTCCCCGGGATGTCGGTGTCTGTTGAAAAGTGCAAAGACAGCACAAGGACAGCACAAGAATTTTGTCTGCAGACTTCAGCTGACTGCAGAAGTGATGTCATGTAATGGTTAACTTTCCCTGTGTTTTTAATTTTCTGAGCATGCCCAGTCTTGCAAATCTGCGGTCTGTCGGCCGAATTCTGTACTGACAGGCGAACAATCGTCCGTTCTGGTGTCCGCAGACAAAAATTTTCATGTTTGCAAGAAAGACTTTTGTCCGCGGATTGTGCGCAGACATCTGTCGGAGGCACCATACTAACACGCGTACAATCGGCAGATCTTTCGTCCGCCGACGTTTGTATGCCGACGATCGGTACGTGTGTACGGGCCTTTAGTCACCTCCAATGTTGGGTGTGCTACGTGTTTGGTTGTTGCTGCATTATGTAAAACTATTTGTTTCGTTTTTATATTTTATAATGGGGTGCCTTGAGATTGTGTAAAATTTTAAAGGGTGCCTTGACTAAAAAAAGGTTGAAAAACACTGCTTTAGAAACTGCAACTTGCAACCAAGAGGTAAATACCACTCAGGTGTAGATGTCAATTAGGAATCAGGTCCAGGTGTCGGCCCCGGCTTGCTACTACATAAACACAGAAAGTCAAGGATTGGCCACACACTGTAGATTCCATCCATAAAAGTCCATCACATGGGACAGAACAGCACCAGGAGTTACAATAAAACAGTACAGTTGACACTTTTCACACTAGGAGTGCTTAATTACAACATGGGTTATGATTAAGCACTCCTAGTGTGAAACGTGTCAACTGTACCGTGTTTTTTTTGTAATTCCCGGTGCTGTTTTGAAATAAAGGAATTTTATGGATGGAATCCACAGCGTGCGGCCAGTCCTTGACTTTCTCTAGAAACTGAAACTTAGCATTGCAGGCTGTTATAAATCTTTCAGAACACCCAGATCCTTCTTGATCATTAAGGCCCCTTTCATACTGTAGAGTCCGTCAGCGGACTCCATTTTTCTCAGCGGAGAATCGATCCGCTGATCCCCCACTGAGCAGGCGGATGGCAGCTCTGTCTCCACGCTGTATGAGGAGACAGAGCTGTCAGGTCCCCGATGTTCTCTATGGGGGAATCGGATGAGAACGGACCGTCTGTCCGTTCTCATCCGATCCCATCCGATCCACTGGACGGATGGAAAATAGGGTTTCCATCCATCCAGATTTGACGGATCGGATCGGATGTCAGCAGACATGTCTCCGCTGACATGCGATCAGAGTTGTATAAAGTACTCAAAACCCATACTTGAGTAAAAGTACAAGTGCTCGATCAAAAAGTGACTTGAGTAGAATTGGAAGTGCTCAATCAAAAAGTGACTTGAGTAGAAGTACTAAAGTATTCAACATTTTTTGTACTTAAGTATTGCAAGTAGTTTTTTAAAAATTTTGCTACTCAAGTACTGAAAGTAAAAGTACCAGTAGTTTTGAAAAAAAATTGCTACTCAAGTACTGAAAGTAAAAGTACAAGTACTGTGTTATGTAGTTATTAAAGAAAGAAGTCAAAAGTTTGAACATCATATTGTTTTTTATTATTTCAAATGCAGCTTTTATTCATATATACAGTAGCATTTATTTTCATATGCGCTGATAATACACATGTTTTAAGCTTCATGAAACCTGCCATCTACTGTTCTGGCAGTGGTAATTTTTATAATTGTAACGAGTAACTATGCAGCACAAAAAAAAAATATCGGAGTAGAAGTATTGAAATCATCGAAAAAATGTAGTAAAAGTGGAAGTAGGAGAAAAAAATTCTACTCTAGGAAAGTACAGATACCGCCTTTCGGTACTTAAGTACAGTAGTGAAGTAGTTCTACTTAGTTACTATACATCTCTGCATGCGATGCCCCATAGAGATGAATGGGGCATCTGTTCAGATCCGCCAAAAAAAACGGACAGGCTGATCTGAACGGTCTGCCTGTGTGAAAGGGGCCTGACTCGCTCAGTTGTTCTCCTCCATGAATGAATGATGATGCATGTTTTTAGTCCCTAAGTACATAACTATACATTTGTCAATATTAAACCTCATTTGTCATCTAGTTGGCCACTCAAACAGTGCATATAGGTCTGTGTGTAATTTGGAGACATCCTGTAAGGACTTTATGGAAATACATAGCACAGAAATGGCACTTTTAATTCCAAACTCTCTATCATTTATAAATAGGTTAAAAAGTAAAGCCTCATACACACGCGTCAAAATTGGGCCGGAATTTTCGTCCGACGACCGATCCGCCGATTTTCGGCTTGTTAGTGTGATGCTTCCGACAACCGACTCCGACTTTTCGGCCGAAAAAAATCTGGTGTGCAGGCTATAAAATTTTTGTCCTCTGTCAAAACACGGACGATTTTCATGCAGTCAGTACAGATTTCGACAGGGAAAAATCTTATGAGCAAGACTGGGCATTCTCAGAGAAGAAAGAACACAAAGAAAGCAAACCAACACATGATCACTTCTGAAGTAGAATTTTGTCGTGCAGGAAAATTCGTGTGCAGTCTAGGCACATTCCAACCAACAAAACACCACTCTGGACAAAAGATGGACGACCGGTCGGTGGAAATTCGTTGCGTGTGTACTAGGCTTAAGGGTCCCAACACTGAACCCTGGGGTACACCAATAATAACCTTAGATCATTATGAAGTATGAATCATTACTTACTAATAGGGATGGGCTCTATGTTCGAGTCGCTGAACACACGAACACCGGGGGCACTCGGCGGGAAGTTTGCCCGCCGACAAGCGTCCCATAATGCACTGCGATCTGGCAATGCATTGACTGCTGATGATTGGCCAAAGCATGCATCTGACCTGTATGCTTTGATCAATTACAGCACAATGTACTGTGAGAGCCATGGTTGGCCAAAGTCAGGGTGCCTTTGGCCAATCATGGCTCAGGGGCTAAGTCCACGCCTAGCACTATATAAGGCTGCTTACACGGCAGCCATGTATAGTGTGTGTTAGTGGAGATTAGGCAGGGTAGTTAGTGGATGGTCTGTCAGTTTAATGCATTCAGTGTAGTGTAGTGTTGTGATTCTTGTGAATAACACAGTGTAGTGGTGCCACTGAATTGTTGGTGTATAATTTTTAACAGCAGGGCCTGTTCCTGCGCCAAGCAAGAGTAACTGTGAGGGTTGCAGTATTCAGGCACCACTAGGGATGGGCGAATGGTTTGGGCCGAGCTTAAGTTTGGCCTGAACATCGCCCATTCAGGTACTCACCTAACACCTGAAACTTCTCAGTACTTAGCGGGATGTTTGCCTGCCGAGAGCACAGTCAGTAGGTTGTTAAGGCTTCCCTGCTGAAAGATGAATTGAAAAAAAGATGGAAAAAAAAAAAATTGTAAACAAAAAAGTGTAAATTAAAAAAAATTTGGGGTAAAAACTGCTTGGGGGGACCCTTTGGGTCTGGAGTAGATTTTCAGCGTAACTCTATGCCAAAACGTAAAAAAAAAAACAATGTGGGATCCCCCCCCAAAGTCCCTTATCTGAGCATGCAGCCTGGCAGGCCAGAAAAGGGGGGCGAGTGAGCATGTCACCCGTGTGACCTCACGTGACATCAGAAGGGGCGGTGCCACCAGGTGATGTAGCCGGGTGACCCCTTGCTTATATAAGAACTGTCAAAGCGCGGAACGGGCAAACAGCGGGACGCCTGTTAAGAGACTAAAGCGTTTCAAATCCCTACCGGAATTTCAAACGCTGAACGCTTAATCATCCACTTCCATACCCGAATGCGCTTCGCCTTGCATAGATAGACCCCTTCTGTGTACCACCTTGGGGTTCGTCCCTAAATCCCTGACTATCCTTGCACCTTTCCACCCTCCCTCCTGCCACCATCCCATTCTTCCCTCAATCTTTGCCACCCCTTCTTCCCTTTTCCCATCTTCCCCCCCCCTCTCACCCCCCCTCCCCTCCCCCATCTCCTGTTCTGTTTCCCCACCTGTCACACAGTGGTCACTGCGTGATACTAAACATATTGACTTGTGTCCCTGCTTTGCATTACCCAAGACCGGGATCTATGCGACTACCGTGTCGGTCCCCCGTCCCCCGACACAGCTTGTTCCCCTTAGGGGGTGGCGGGGTTTGGGGGCCTGGCCCAGAAAGTGGAAATATCGCTTATCTTAAATCCCAGTCCTATACGACTTTAAGGACATTGCCCTTTCCGTGACCATACGTTGCAAATATGCTTTTGGTAGAATTACTGTGATGCCTTACCCTCACCTATTGTTCTCCCTAATAATGTGTTATCTCCCCCGTATTTGTTTATTTTATGCACTGAGTTGTTTAACTTGCTTCAAACTTGTCCATGTTTGTTATCTACACATCTGTTTTGATTACCATGTACTGCATATACCTTTTAATAAAAAGTTTTGGGAAAAAAAAAAAAGAGACTAAAGCGTTTTTTATTTTTTTTGGGTCCGGCGGGCATCATAAATGAACAGAGGCGGCTCTAGGCTTTGTGAGGCCTAAGGCAAAACTTGGACATGAGGCCCCACTCACGCCCATAATGGGAAAAATAATTAATGCGATAAAAATTAACTGTATAAATTGCATATATTAAGAGCCTTAACCTTTGTAGTATGAATTCAGTTTCTAGAATTTTCTCTAACCAATTCTTCTTTAAACAAAGATCATTAAACATCGGGTATGTATGTATGATATATATATATATATATATATATATATATATATATACAGTATATCTGCTCTTACCTCACAGTCCCCAGCATTTCCCTATAGGTCATGATTCCCTGAGTCCCTCCTTACATCAGAGTTCAGTGTCCCCCCTTACATACAGTAAGAGTTCTCCTTTAAATCAGATTCCCCCCAGCATCCCCTCCTTACATCAGAGTCCACAGAATTCCTCTTAACATTAGAGTCCCCCTCTTAAATCAAATTTCACAGAGCCCCCTTTACACTGTAAGAGGGAACTCTGAAGACTCTGATGTAAGAGGAGTTCTGGGAACCCTGATTTAGGGGGAATGTTGGGGACTCTGAGGTAAGGGGAGTTCTGGGAACCCCGATTTAAGAGGGAATGCTGGAGACTCTGATGTAAGGAGAGTTCTGGGAACCCTGATTTGAGGGGGAAAGCTGGGGACTCTGGTGTAAAAGGGAACTCTGTGGTCACCAAAGCTCCCCCTTGCATCAGAGTTTCCAGAGACCCCCTTACACTTCCCTTCCTCAGTCCGCCACAGTCTAGGGCATGACAAGTCCCACTGCAGAAGGCTACCATACCTGAGTCCCCACAGAGGGCACTGTAAATTCCAGTATAGTGCATTGCCATTCCTCCCTGAGGAATGGAAGCCTGCTATGCTTGGACTTGTACTGCTCTCTGTAAGGGACTGAGGAACTACTGCCTGCTATGCTAAGACTTGTAGTGCCCTCAGTGGGGACTAAGGCATGGCATCCTGCTATTCTGGAACTTGTAGTGCCCTCTGTGATGGACTGAGGATTCCTCAGTTCTCCACATTCTAGGGAACTATAAGTCCCAGCATAGTGGGCTGTCATTCCTCAGTCCCTAACAGCTGGGGGGGGGGGGGAACAACTGAGTTAAACATCTAAAGGACAACTCCAACCAAAACTACCAATAATGTACAGAGTCCATATGCTATATAATGTCACAGCCCCGCTACCCCTCACCTTCCACCTCGGGTGCTGTCATTGTGTAGGGCAAAGGGCTCCAGCTCCACCATGTTTGGCTTTGATGTCAGATATGCAGGACTGGCTCAGCTCCACTCTCTTCCCTGGCAACTGACTCTGGCGTCACGGGGGGCCTCTCCTCCTCCCTCAGCCACCCAGGGGCCCTCTCCTTCTTCCCCAGCCACCCAGGGGCCCCTCTCCTTTTTCTCCAGCCACCCAGGGGCCCTCTCCTTCTTCTCCTCCAGCCACCCAGAGGCCCTCTCCTTCTCCTCCAGCCACCCAGGGGCCCTCTCCTTCTCCTCCTCCAGCCACCCAGGGGCCCTCTCCTTCTCCTCCTCCAGCCACCCAGGGTCCCTCTCCTTCTCCTCCTCCAGCCACCCAGGGTCCTCCTCCTTCTCCTCCTCCAGCCACCCAGGGGCCCTCTCCTTCTCCTCCAGCCACCTAGGGGCCCTCTCCTTCTCCGCCTAGCCACCCAGGCACCCTCTCCTTCTCCCCCAGCCACCCAGGGGTCCTCTCCTTCTCCCCCAGCCACCCAGGGGCCCTCTTCTTCTCCCCCAGCCACCCAGGGGCCCTCTCCTTCTCCCCAGCCACCCAGGGGCCCTCTCCTTCTCCCCAGCCACCCAGGGGCCATCTCCTTCTCCCCCAGCCACCCAGGGGCCATCTCCTTCTCCCCCAGCCACCCAGGGGCCCTCTCCTTCTCCTTCAGCTACCCATGGGCCCTCTCCTCCCTTAGCCACCTAGGTGCCCTATCCTT